>NC_052155.1:25514671-25835821 GCF_902713615.1 Scyliorhinus canicula
CAGCGCTCCTCAGCATGGCACAGTCAATGGGCCATGGCTGGGAATGTCAGCGGCATTGCCCAGGTGCTTGTTATTGTGGTGCAGGCACAGAGGGAGGTGACCCAGTCCCAGGGGGAGATGGCGCAGTCACTGGCTGATGTCACACAAATCCATAAGGTGGTGGCAGAATAAATGGGTGATGTGGCGCAGTCCCAGACGGAGATGGTCCACTCCCTGTGCTCCCTGATCACGAGCATGCACACCTTGGTCAACACCAGAGCAGTCCTCGAGGACTGGCAGCGCCAGGTGGCTGGGGAGTCTCAGGGAATGTGGCTCCGCTCACACCTCTGTCCCATGGAGCAGTCCAGGGGCCATCGGGCACCCCGAGGGAGGAGGAGGTGATGGAGCCCGTGCTGGTAACTCCCGCAGGGGAGTGCCGGGACACCGCAGCACCTCAGGCTTCCCCCACCCCCTCCTGTCCCTGGTGCATTGGGTGGGCAGCGGGCACAACAGGGCAGCACCACAGCACCTGGTGGGCTGGCCAGACAGTGGGGGGAAATGGGCAGACTTTGTGGGTGGGCCGGGCTCCCCCCCCCCGCCCCCCTGCCGACAATCCCCACCACGGTCACACTAGTGATCCAATGGGACCATGTGATGGAATGGCCAGTTCGCATGCAGGGATCAGCCAAGTGGACGGTGGAAAGCGCAACTGTGGGCAGGAGTCAGACCTCGTCAAACGATGCAGAGCGGGTATCAGGCGCAGAGGTGCAATATGCGCAGCTCATGGTCGCATATCAGCTGCACGTTCATCGAGTGGAACCCCTTTTGGTTTGTGTAGAGCAGCCTGTCTTCTGCAGGTGCTCCTAGGGGTTCATGCATCCCGTCGATCACCTCTGGACCTGGGGCATGTCGGCGATGGCGATGAACCCCACTGCCTGGGCAGCCTGGTGGGCATGGTCCACATTGGTGGATGTACTGAGCTGCCTGGGCGTATAGGGCCTCTGTGGTGGCACGGATGCTCCTGTGCACTGAGGTCTGTGAGATCCTGGACAGGTCCCCACTCGGCACCTGGAGGGAGCCCATGGTGTAAAAGGTCAGAGCAACCATCACGTTGACGGCCGTCGGGAGTGGGTATTCTCCCCCATACCCCGCGGTGCCAGGTGTGCCATCATCTGGCAGATGTAGAATCTACAGCACGGAGACAGGCCCTTTGGCCCAAGCTGGTCCATGTCAACCAAAAAGCCCACCTCAGCTAACCCCACTTGCCTGCATTTGGCCCATATCTTTCTAAACCTTCCCTATCCATGCATCTGTCCAAATGCCTTTTAAATGTTGTCAATATGCTGCACTGTCTATCTGCTCAGCCGCAGACTTCGACAGCATGCCCCGCAGGTCCTCGAATGACAGGCAGTGCTGGCACACACGAGACCTCATGCGGCTCCTCCTTGGCACCTCCACCTCCTTGTCCTGTTGTGTGGCTAGCTCTCCATCCTGGGCGGCTGCCACCTGTTCTTCTGCTGCTCTCTCCGCTGCTGCTCTCTCCGCTGCTACACACTCCGCTGCTACACTCTCCGCTGCTGCTCTCTCCGCTGCTGCTCTCTCCGCTGCTACACACTCCGCTGCTACACTCTCCGCTGCTGCTCTCTCCGCTGCTACACTCTCCGCTGCTGCACTCTCCGCTGCTGCTCTCTCCGCTGCTGCTCTCTCCGCTGCTGCACTCTCCGCTGCTACACTCTCCGCTGCTGCACTCTCCGCTGCTACACTCTCCGCTGCTGCTCTCTCCGCTGCTGCTCTCTCCGCTGCTGCACTCTCCACTGCTGCTCTCTCCGCTGCTACACTCTCCGCTGCTACACTCTCCGCTGCTGCTCTCTCCGCTGCTGCTCTCTCCGCTGCTGCACTCTCCGCTGCTGCACTCTCCGCTGCTGCACTTTCTGCTGCTGCACTTTCTGCTGCTGCACTCTCTGCTCCCTGCACTCTCCGCTGCTGCTCTCTCCACTGCTGCACACTCTGCTGCTGCTCTCTCCGCTGCTGCACGCTCTGCTGCTGCACTCTCTGCTGCTGCACTCTCTGCTGCTGCACACTCCGCTGCTGCTCTCTCCGCTGCTGCACGCTCCGCTGCTGCACTCTCCACTGCTGCACTCTCTGCTGCTGCACGCTCCGCTGCTGCACTCTGCTGCTGCACGCTCCGCTGCTGCACTCTCTGCTGCTGCACTCTCTGCTGCTGCATGCTCCGCTGCTGCTCTCTCCGCTGCTGCACTCTCCGCTGCTGCACTCTCCGCTGCTGCTCTCTCCGCTGCTGCACTCTCCGCTGCTGCTCTCTCCGCTGCTGCTCTCTCCGCTGCTGCACTCTCCGCTGCTGCACTCTCCGCTGCTGCACGCTCCGCTGCTGCTCTCTCCGCTGCTGCACTCTCCGCTGCTGCTCTCTCCGCTGCTGCACTCTCCGCTGCTGCTCTCTCCGCTGCTGCTCTCTCCGCTGCTGCACTCTCCGCTGCTACACTCTCTGCTGCTACACTCTCCGCTGCTGCTCTCTCCGCTGCTACACTCTCCGCTGCTGCTCTCTCCGCTGCTGCTCTCTCCGCTGCTACACTCTCCGCTGCTGCTCTCTCCGCTGCTGCACTCTCCGCTGCTGCACTCTCCGTTGCTGCACTTTCTGCTGCTGCACTTTCTGCTGCTGCACTCTCTGCTCCCTGCACTCTCCGCTGCTGCTCTCTCCACTGCTGCACACTCTGCTGCTGCTCTCTCCGCTGCTGCACGCTCTGCTGCTGCACTCTCTGCTGCTGCACTCTCTGCTGCTGCACGCTCCGCTGCTGCTCTCTCCGCTGCTGCACGCTCCGCTGCTGCACTCTCCACTGCTGCACTCTCTGCTGCTGCACGCTCCGCTGCTGCACTCTGCTGCTGCACGCTCCGCTGCTGCACTCTCTGCTGCTGCACTCTCTGCTGCTGCATGCTCCGCTGCTGCTGTCTCCGCTGCTGCACTCTCCGCTGCTGCACTCTCCGCTGCTGCTCTCTCCGCTGATGCACTCTCCGCTGCTGCTCTCTCCGCTGCTGCTCTCTCCGCTGCTGCACTCTCCGCTGCTGCACTCTCCGCTGCTGCACGCTCCGCTGCTGCTCTCTCCGCTGCTGCACTCTCCGCTGCTGCTCTCTCCGCTGCTGCACTCTCCGCTGCTGCTCTCTCCGCTGCTGCACTCTCCGCTGCTGCACTCTCCGCTGCTGCACTCTCTGCTGCTGCACTCTCGGCTGCTGCTCTCTCCGCTGCTGCACTCTCTGCTGCTGCACTCTCCGCTGCTGCTCTCTCCGCTGCTGCACTCTCGGCTGCTGCTCTCTCCGCTGCCGCTCTCTCCGCTGCTACACTCTCCGCTGCTGCTCTCTCCGCTGCTGCACTCTCCGCTGCTGCACTCTCCGCTGCTGCTCTCTCCGCTGCTGCTCTCTCCGCTGCTGCTCTCTCCGCTGCGGCACTCACCACTGCTGCACTCTCCGCTGCTACACTCTCCGCTGCTGCACTCTCCGCTGCTACACTCTCCGCTGCTGCTCTCTCCGCTGCTACACTCTCCGCTGCTGCACTCTCCGCTGCTGCTCTCTCCCCTGCTGCTCTCTCCGCTGCTGCTCTCTCCGCTGCTGCACTCTCCCCTGCTGCACGCTCCGCTGCTGCTCTCTCCGCTGCTGCTCTCTCCGCTGCTGCTCTCTCCGCTGCTGCTCTCTCCGCTGCTGCTCTCTCCGCTGCTACACTCTCCGCTGCTGCACTCTCCACTGCTACACGCTCCACTGCTGCTCTCTCCGCTGCTGCTCTCTCCGCTGCTGCACACTCCGCTGCTACACTCTCCGCTGCTGCACTCTCTGCTGCTGCACTCTCCACTGCTGCACTCTCCGCTGCTGCACACTCCGCTGCTGCACGCTCCGCTGCTACACACTCCACTGCTGCTCTCTCCGATGCTGCACGCTCCGCTGCTGCACTCTCCGCTGCTGCACTCTCCACTGCTGCTCCCTCCGCTGCTGCTCTCTCCGCTGCTACACACTCCACTGCTGCTCTCTCCGATGCTGCACGCTCCGCTGCTGCTCTCTCCGCTGCTGCACTCTCCACTTCTGCACTCTCCACTGCTGCTCTCTCCGCTGCTGCACACTCCGCTGCTGCTCTCTCCGCTGCTACACGCTCCGTTGCTGCACTCTCCACTGCTGCACTCTCCGCTGCTGCTCTCTCCGCTGCTGCACTCTCCGCTGCTGCACTCTCCGCTGCTGCTCTCTCCGCTGCTGCACACTCCGCTGCTGCACTCTCCGCTGCTGCACGCTCTGCTGCTGCACGGTCTGCTGCTGCTCTCTCCGCTGCTGCACTCTCCGCTGTTGCACACTCTGCTGCTGCACACTCCGCTGCTACACGCTCCACTGCTGCACGGTCTGCTGCTGTACGCTCCGCTGCTGCACACTCTGCTGCTGCACTCTCCGCTGCTGCTCTCTCCGCTGCTGCACTCTCCGCTGCTGCACGCTCTGCTGCTGCACTCTCCGCTGCTGCTCTCTCCGCTGCTGCACTCTCCGCTGCTACACACTCCGCTGCTGCACACTCCACTGCTACGCACTCCGCTGCTGCACGCTCCGCTGCTGCTCTCTCCGCTGCTGCTCTCTCCGCTGCTGCTCTCTCCGCTGCTGCACACTCCGCTGCTGCACACTCCGCTGCTGCACTCTCCGCTGCTGCACGCTCTGCTGCTGCACTCTCCGCTGCTGCACGCTCTGCTGCTGCACACTCCGCTGCTACACACTCCGCTGCTGCACACTCTGCTGCTACACACTCCACTGCTACACACTCTGCTGCTACACACTCCACTGCTGCATGCTCCGCTGCTGCATGCTCCGCTGCTGCATGCTCCACTGCTGCACGCTCCGCTGCTGCACGCTCCACTGCTGCTCTCTCCGCTGCTGCACGCTCCACTGCTGCATGCTCCAGTGCTACACACTCTGCTGCTGCACGCTCCACTGCTGCACCCTCCACTGCTACACGGTCCGCTGCAACACGCTCCACTGCTGCACGCTCCACTGCTACACACTCCACTGCTGCACTCTCCGCTGCTACAGCTTCCCCTTCCTCAAGAACCGCCAGCTCCCCCAGGGCTGCGGCGACCAGCAGGAAGGCCACCATTGCTGATTGAATTCCAATATCCATTGTCTGCAGGGGGTGAAAGGCCGACATGTAAGCATGGCACATACCCCTGTGCCCAACCAGGTCCTACGGTCTACATGGTGCTCTGGTTGGCACTGCGGGCTCTGCCTCTGCATGCCCCTCTGCCATCTTCGCACCCCTGGCCCTGTCAGTGACCAGCATCTTGTGGGCCTCTGACCCTGGTGCCTGTCCCTGATGCCAGGGGTATTGTTGGGTGGCACCGCACTTGCCAGCAGTACGCTCAGTCCCCGTCAGGGTTACTGTGGGTGTTGCCCTGGGTCGGCCACCGGTGGGTGGGGATTGGGTTGGGGGGGATGGTGGCGGGGGGTGTGGGGGCACCCATGTGGCCAGCGTCACTTTCAGAACCAGGGGCCAAGGTGGGTGGTCAGTGAGTGTGCAACAAGATGGCTGTCTTGCAGGCCACAGTAATGGTGGTCCAGGACTGGACAACACCTCATACCCGTGGGGAGGCACCCCGGCCACTCGGCCTGTTCCCACATCAGCCCCCCATCCCTCGGCACTGGCAGTGCCCCCCCCCCACCCCAGCCAGCCTGGCCAGTGTCCAGCCTGGCAGCCCACGGTCACGCCTCTCTGTGTCCTACCGTCCTCGCGCTCTCTCTCTCAGCAGCCATGACGGCGGTTTGACGATTTTTAAATGCATAAGTGAACTGCACAGTCAGGACTCGGCCCATCGGAGGCGGAGCATCGCGGAGGACCCAGAGAATACCTGATCGGGCCCACAAATGATTAGCGAATGTGTTTACTGTACATGCATTCCGGTATGCATTGACCCCGCTGTTGAGGTGACAGAGAATTGCAATTTGGCATCAAGTTGGTGCACGTCGCAATTTTAGCATCGGAACCTATTCTCCGCCCAATCACGTTTCCCGATTCCAGTGTTGGCCAATGGAGAGTCCTGCCCCAGATTCTCCCACCAAGCTGGGTGTACAAAGCGAGTCCCAATTCTTTGCCATTCAAATTTATGCATGGCGAGGATTGCGAGCGACTCCTTTGGGAATCCCGCTATCGGGCCACCATTTTGAGCAGAGCTGCCCCCCAGCCCCACCCGACCCGCCCGCAATGCAATTCAGCCGTGACCCCCTTCAGGGATTTTCTGTGTCACCCCCTACGAGGGTGACTCAATCCCCCACAACCCCCCACCAGAGAGCCCCTAATTAAAGAGACACCAGGGCAGCACGGTGGCCTAGTGGTTAGCACAACCGCCTCACGGCGCTGAGGTCCCAGGATCGATCCCGGCTATGGGTCACTGTCTGTGTGGAGTTTGCACATTCTCCCCGTGTCTGCGTGGGTTTCGCCCCCACAACCCAAAAATGTACAGAGTAGGTGGATTGGCCACGCTAAATTGCCCCTTCATTGGAAAAAATAATTGGGTAATCTAAATTTAAAAAAAAAAATTAAAGAGACACCAACCAGAGAGCCTCTAGTTAAAGAGGTCCCCATTGGAGACCTCTATACAACGGACCCCCACTGGACAGTGATTGTTTTTCACTGCTTCTGTCCAGGCAGGGGTCTCTCTTGTAGGGGTCTTCCAGCCAGGGCAGTCTCTCTTTGGCAGGGGTCTCTCTTACGGGGGTCTTTCAACCAAGGGGTCTCTCTTAGGCAGGGGTCTCTCTTATAGTGAGTCCCTGGTGGGGTCTCTTTCATGGGGGGAATATCGTGGGGGTCTCTCCTATTGGGGGTCTCATGTGGGGGTTTCTCTAACTAGCAGGTCCATGCAGGGGTCTCTTTATTTAGGGGGTCTCTGATGGGATGTTTCTAATAGGGCTCCGCTGCTGGGGGGTATGGTGGGGTGGGTCTGGTGGAGTGGGCGGGTCTTGCATTGTGGGGGAAGAGTGGTCCTTCGATGGACTTTGGGGTAAGTCAGTTGAAGAGTTACCCCCTTGGTTTACCATGGGTCCCACTGCGTCAGAGCCACGGTTGCCAAGACCTGCACCAATTCTCACCCACGTGATTCCCGGACCAGAGGACCATAGAATCACATGGGCCTGGAGAAAATGTTGCCCGGCCTGTTAATAGGATGCCACTGGGTCAATGATCTATTTGCATCCTCCCGCAGAACCACAATGCTGAGGGAGAGGGGTGCCGGAGCCTGGCGCCGATCCCACTTTCTGCCTGATCCTGGATTCTCTGCCGCTCGCCACCGTTAGCAGTGTTCCGATGTGGAGAAGAATCCAGTCCATTTGTGGACGGGACATAGGGGCCGGGATTCACCTTTGGCTGTTGCCGATTGGGTGGAAAATAGCCTCCGACACCAAAATCGCAGTAGGCACCAGTTTGATGCCAAATCGGGATACCCGGAAATGGCCAAAATGCGCCGCTCGGCACACGGCGTTTAAGCACCTTTGGCATAGCGTTAACCGGCCTGACCCTTTATTCTCTGGGGCCTCTGCGAATCACGGCCACCAATGGGCCGAATCCCCAATGGCGCGGTTCACATGTGGTCTCCATGGTTGCGAACCTGGATTGGTGGCTGCGGACTGTGTCCAGCACTGCCACAGTTGGCCAGGAATAGTGCTGCTGGCTGGGGGCTGTGGGAACTGTTGGGGGGTGGCCAGAGGGTAGCCAGGGGGGCAGTATTTGGCAGGTAGTGTCCGCATATATGACCGGCGCCATGTTTTACAGTTGTCACCGTGTGCATGCACAGCCACGGACCCGGCCATACTCCAGCTGTTTGTGTCCTGGGAGCTGGAACTTTCACTCGGCACAGCGGCTAGCCCCTCACCAGTCACAGGATCGGTGTGGGTTCAGCGCCAATTTTCCCTTGGTCAAACGCCACAGTTCCCACTCCGCCGTCAGCACTTAGCCTCCAAATCGGTGAATCCGGCCCAGGATTTCCAGCCATTCCTGGGATTTTCACCATGGCCGAGAGACTCTCCGTCTCACCGGAAATCCGGGTCAGAGAGCAGAGGGGAACTGCGGAATTAGCAAATGAGAAGGAAGTTTAAAAAATGCTCCAAGTTTCAAACAATCGGCAAGGGTATTGATCAGAGATCTGCTGGAGGCCCATCATCCCGAATTTAAATATGAATTTCAATATAAGTTAAGTTTTAACTTGAAAAATTCAAAATATTGGCCAGAGGACCCTGCAATTTTCATAAGACACATGAAAGTAATTTGCAACCTGGGAAAGAAAGACCTTATGCATCTGAAACAAATCACATAAACAATTATTCGCATATGCAGCAGAAACATTTTCTAGTCATTCATCTTGCGTTGGTTCATTGAAGTAATTGTTTCGCTGTGTGTGATTTGTAGTTACGGATGCTTGAACCATTGCCAAAACATTGTCTCAGATAATGGCACAACCATATCATAACCTTGATTTACTTTGGCTTCATATGAATGCTACTTATGTTTAACCACCCATGTTGAGGTCACCTTATCTCCAACACCCCCCCCCCCCCCCCCCCCGGGCCGCCGCCCACCCCCCACCCCCCTACCCATGGAGAAGACAACAGGTACTTAGTATTAAGAATGCGCTGAATAATAATTGTCTGCATTTGGTTGCAATCTGTGGTTTAGAGATTTACAGATTCCAGATTCAATGCATGTTGCTATTTGGTCAACTGCTCAACTGGAACCCAATCAGTCATTAGTGACAAGCTAGGAAGTAATGTTCTGAAACCCAGTTTGGTCGTGGGCTGTGTTATGCTCCAATACAACAAGAGCATTTTATTTTTCTTGACCTTTTTCACATTTTTTCTCTGAATCTTAATTGTCTTCCTTTGAAGTCAACATGTTGCAGAGGAGCAGATCAAAGATTATTGCTCATGTACGTTGCATATCAATATTCCACATTTTAATGCTTTTCTTTCAGGAACAAACCTTTGTTTCCCTCCAGACAACACTCTCACACTGAGCTATTCGTGAACCATCTGATGTATACTCGTTGCTTTACTTTCTCTAACCTAGTGGTTCCCAATGTGGACACTCTGTTGAAGAGCACGTACCCCCTGGTGGACAAATGCAAATGCAAAGGGTGGTGAGTGGGAGACATGGGTTGGCATGAGTTGGAACTTAGTTGGCATAGAGTCTATAAAGAGTCATGGGGATGTGAGGTGCATAGTGGGCTGGGCCATGGGGGCTGGGTAGAGGGGCATAGATAGCATAGGGGCAATGGGGAGCTGCGGGGTGGGTGGGAGGCATGGGATGGCAAAGGGGGCGTAACGGGCCATGGATGTGAGTAGGAGGCATGAAGTGGCCTAAGGTGGCATGGATGGGGATTAGGCAGTGTGTTGGGATGAGGAGTGAGGGCTGGAGGGGTGTTTTCTGTTTCAATATTTATAAAATAACTGTAACAAAGTGCCAGATCACAGAGTCAGGCCTTCCGTCCAGCCCACCTCCACACTCGTTCAGGGGCAGCTGGCCCACCTCCCAACCCCCACCATTTCAGAGTTATTTCTGATCGGCGCAGTGTTTTGCTTTGTTGCCGTGTTTAATTCTCTGCCATTTCTCTTCCAGGAATGCTTACCTTGAGGAAGTTCTGCTATTCTCTCCATGTTCTCCCAACCTATCTGTGACCTTCTCTTCTGCTCCACCTTCTCCAACCCCCCCCCCCCCCCCCCCACCCCCATATAATCCACCAAATCTCCAGCCCTCTTCAGCTCCGATGAAGAGTCTTCCAGTCTCGAAATAACTCCGCTTTTCTCTCCACTGCGGCCGACACGCCTGCTGAGTTTGTTCGGAATTTTCTGTTTTGCTTTCAGATTTCCAGCATCCGCAGGATTTTGCTTCAATTAAGACAACATGGTTTTGTGAAAAGGAAATCATGTTTAACCAACTTATTGGTGTTCTTTGAAGGAATCACAAGTGCTGTGGTTAAAGGGGAACTGGTGGATGTACTGTATTTAGATTTCCAGAAAGCATTTGGTGAGGTGCCACATCAAAGGTTATTGCAGAAAATTAAAGCTCTGGGTGTTGGGGCTAACATGTTGACATGAATAGAAGATTAGCTAGCTGACAGGACACAGAGAGTAGGCATAAATGGGGTCCTTTTTTGCTTGGCAGAGTATGTGGCAAATGGTTTGCCACAAGGATCAGTGCTGGAACCTCAACTTTTGACAATTTAAATAAATGACTTGTATGAAGGACCGCAGATATGGGGCGGGATTCTCTGACCCCGCGCCGGGCCGGAGAATCCCCCGGGGGACACGAGAATCGCACCCCGCTGTCCCGACGCCAGCTTCCCGATTCTCCACCGCCAATTTTTGGGCGCCCACGGGATTCCCGCCGCACCGGTCGGGGGCCGTTGAAAGCGGCCCCCACGGTGATTCTCCGGGCCCCGATGGGCCGAGTGGCAATGGGTTCCACCGAGTTCCGCCGGCGTGGGTTACTCAGGTCCCACACGGCGGGACCTGGAAGGTGAGTCTGCGGGGGCTGTCCTGGAAGGGGGGGGTGGGTGGGTGGGTGGGTGGGAGGATGCTCCCCTTCCTAGGGGGCTTCATCAGCGCCGGAGAGTTCCCCGCAGCTCGAGGAATGGCTAGCGCGAGTTTGCGCATGCGCGGAACAGCCGGCATATTCCCGCACATGCGCACTACGGCGGCGTGATTCCGCACATGCGCGGGGATTCCCCTCTCCGTGCCAGCCCCCGGAGAATATGGTGGAGCCCTACAGGGGCCCAGCATGGAGGAACATAGGCCCCCACAGAACCTGCCTGCCTGGAGGGGGGGGGGGGGGGCGGGGGATCCGACGCCAGGGCGGGCCCCCATGGTGGCCTGGCCCACGATCGGGGCCTACTGATTGGTGGGCAGGCAGGTTCTGTGGGGGCATATGTTCCTCCATGCTGGGCCCCTGTAGGGCTCCGCCATATTCTCCGGGGGCTGGCACGGAGTAGGGAACTCCCGCGCATGCGCGGAATCACGCCGCCCGTAGTGCGCATGTGCGGGAATATGCCGGCTGTTCCATGCATGTGCAAACTCGCGCCGGCCATTCCTCGAGCTGTGGGGACCTCTCCGGCGCTGACGAAGCCCCCTAGGAAGGGGAGCATTCCCCACTATCGAGGACCGTTGGTGCCGGAGTGGTTGGCACCGCTTTTCACGCTGCCATGGGGACGTAGCCCCATTATTGGAGAATCCCGCCCCTGGTTGCTAAATTTGCTGATGAGAGAAAGATAGGTAGTAAGTTGATGGGTAAGTAAGTTGTGAAGAGAACATCAGAAGGGACAGAGAAAGCTTAATTGAGTGGGCAAAAATCTGGCAAATGGAATATAATGTGGGAAAATATAAAATTGCCCATTTTGGCAGGAAGAATAAAAAATAAGCAGGTGTGAGATTGCAGAGCTCTGAGGTGCAGAGGGATCTGGGTGTCCTAGTCCATGAAACACAAAAGGTACAGCAATTAATTAGGAAAGCAAATAAAATGTTATTGTTTATTGTGAGGGGGATTGATTACAAAAGTAGGCAGGTTATGCTTCTGTTGTACAGGATACTTGCGCACTGTATACAGTATTGGTCTCCTTGTTTAAGGAAGGATGTGAATGCATTAGAAGCAGTTCAGAGAAGATTTACTAGATTGATACCAGGAATGGACAGGTTGCCTTGGGAATGATTGGACAGGCTGGCTTTGTATCCGCTGGAGTTTAGCAGAGTAAGAGGAGGCTTGATTGAAACATATAAGATCCTGGAGGGTCATGACAGGGTGGATGCAGAGAGGATGTTTTCTCTTGTGAGAAAATCTAGAACAAGGGCCACTGTTTAAAAATCAGGAGTCACTCATTTAAGACGGAAATTAGGAGAATTATTTTCTCTATGGGCAGCACGGTGGCCTCGTGGTTAGCAAAGCTGCCTCACGGCGCTGAGGTCCCAGGTTCGATCCCGGCTCTGGGTCACATGTCTGTGTTGAGTTTGCACATTCTCCCCGTGTCTGCGTGGGTTTCGCCCCCACTACCCAAAGATGTGCAGGGTAGGTGGATTGGCCACGCTAAATTGCCCCTTAATTGGAAAAAATAATTGGGTAATCTAAATTTTTTTTTTTTTAAATAACCCTTTGGAACTCCGCCTTAAAAGGCAGTGGAAGCAGAGGCTTTGATAGATTCTTGACATCAAAGGGGTGAAAGGTTAGCTGGGGTAGGCAGGAATGTGGAATTGTGATGAACATCAGATCAGTCATGATCCAATTGAATGGCGAAGGAGGCTCGAGGGGCGGAGCGGCCTCCTCCTGCTTCCTAATTCATTTGTTCGTTTGTCCGTGTGCTTGCGTGTGGCTGTGCAAGGCTCTACTCAAGTACAACTGAAAACAAGCAAAGCGGAACAAAAACAACTGGAATCAAATGAAGCATAAATCCATGTTCTGATATCACCACTTGTTGGGAGGCTGATCTGCTGGACATGATATTCTGCTCTGAAAAGGATATACAGTTGATCGCCAACCATTACCTATCTGTTCCAACAAACTATCATCATCGCTCCTCTGCAGAGCAGCCGAGATAAATGAACAATTTCCATTCGTACCTTGCTGTGGAAAAGCTGGTCAGATTGGCATAAATAGTGCCTCCTGTGCTCTGATAGCAGAGCAAGATAGGAATTTCATCTGCTTTTAATGTAAGATCCAGCTCTTTCAGGCCAAAGTCTACTTTTAAATGCATGTGCGAAGGCAGAGAGAACCTCCAACAAGACAGCGTTCTATCTGTGCTGTATCCAAGTATAGATTGTGCGCTTAAGCCTCCAGCTTGGTACCTGAATCTATGACTTTCTGACACAGAGGCACGAAGTTCCTTCACTGAGCCAGACTGATGCTTAGCTTTGCTTCCAATTTAGTCATCTTCAATCTGTGTTCTCTAACTTCAGTAAAGATTCTGCTTAATTCTACCAATGCCACCTCTTAATTTCTTCCCTTCCATTTATTTGGGTCACTGAATTGTTGCAGTGCATGACCATTACAGGCTTGGAGGGCCGACGGGGCCTGTTCCTGTGCTGTACTGTTCTTTGCTCTTTGTTCTTTGCAGAAGGAGTCCATTCGGCCCATCGTCTCTGAACCGCGCTCTCTAAATGAGCAATTCACCTGGTGCCATTCTCCCGCCTTCTCCCCGTAACCATGCACATTGTTTCTTTTCACGTAGGAACATAGGAGCAAGAGGAGGCCATTCGACCCTTCTAGCCTGCTCCGCCATTCAATAAGAACATGGCTGACTTGGTTTTGGTCTCAGCACCACTTTACTGTCTGCCAACCCCCCCCCCCCCCCCACCCCACCCCACACAACCCCCATAACCCACGACTCCCTTGTCCAACACAAATCTGTCTATCCCAGCTTTGTATAAGTTCAAAGACTCTCTGCCTCCACTGCTTCCTGGGGAAGAGAATTCCACACTGTGGTGAACCACTGTGTGCACCTGTATTAGGGGATGTAAGGTAGGACCTGTACTACAGGTTCGCCGGTAGCCCTGCCGGCTAGCTCCGCCCACAAGGAGCCGTACAGATATGCGTGTCCTCCATTGATCTGCCGTTTCGCCAGCTGCAGCAGGAGGCCACACATCTGACTGCAATAAAGCCACAGTTGTACCCAATCTGAGTCTTTTGTGCAATTGATCGTGCATCACATACACCGATGACCCTTGGTGAGAAAAGGTTTCGCCTTCATCTCTGACTTAAACCTCTTATTTTTAGACTGTGTCCCCCTATTTTAAGACTCCCCCACTGGAGGCAAAGTCCTCCAGTATCCACCAGCTCAAATCCCCTCAGGACCTTCTGTGTTTTGAGGTTTCAATCATTTACCTCCTGAATGCGTGGATTGAAGCTGCCTCCACCACGTTGTCAGGTACTGCATTCCAGACCTTAATGATTTACTGTGTGGAAAAGCTTTTCCTCATTTCGTTTTTGCTTCTTTTGCCGATTACTTTAAATCTCTGCCCTCTCGCTCACGGTCCTTTCACGAAATGCTCAATAGGGCGTAGAAATCTAGGATTGGTATAAAAATTCATTTAAGGAACGCGGGCTTCGCTGGCTAAGCCAGCATTTATTGCCCTTTAGAAGGTGGTGGGGAGTTGCCTTCTTGAACCGCTGCAGTACCTGAAGTGTAGGTGCACCCACTGTGCTGTTAGGGAGGGTGTTCCAGAATTTTTCCCCAGCGACAGTGAAGGAACGCCGATATATTTCCAAGTCAGGGTGGTGAGTGTCTTGGGGGGGAACCACCAGGTGGTGGGATTCCCAGGTGTCTGCTGTTGTTCTTCTTCTAGATGGTAGTGATCGTGAGTTTGGAAGGTGCTGCCTGAGGAACCTTGGTGATTTACAGCCCTGCATTTAGTGGTTGGTACACACAACTATCGTTTGTCGGTGGTGGAGGCTGAATGACCCTTCTCTGTTCCTACTGATCATCCATTCCATTCTCAAGGCACCATATTGAGGAGTTTGCTGACAGGGTATAATCTGCAGCAATTGCAGAGAAAACAAACTCCGAAAAGTTTCACTCAGCTGCTTAAATTTCCACTGCAACAGACACTATATTGTTTCTGTCTGCTGCGTTGCTTTCTGTTTACTCTTTACCGTTGTGTTAAATGACAAGCTCCCAAGTTTGTTTCTCACCGGCGGATCTCAACCAGGTGGTGTTACTTAGTTGACCTTAGTTTAATCATTTTTTTGATTGTTTCAAGTCGGCTCACATTAACACAGCAATGAAGTTACTGTGAAAAGCCCCGAGTCGCCACATTCCGGCGCCTGTTCCCGTACACTGAGGGAGACTTCAGAATTCTCAGCTGGTACGGGAATTGAACCCACGCTGCTGGCCTTGTTCCGCATCACAAACCAGCTGTCTAGCCCACTGAGCTAAACCAGTCCCCCCCCAGAGCTGTTTACCACACCTAGAAAGGAAGAAAGAAAATGAGCCAGGATTTTCCCATTGTTTGCTGTGCAGTGACCCTGTTAGGAAGTGTGTAGGTGTGGATACAGGACCAGGGCTGAGCCAGACACAGCTCTGTTGCCTACATGGATGGATAGTCGGCTGCTTAGACACACCTCCAAAAAATGGCCGCTTTCTTCAGGTGTTGTTTGCAAACCTGTGTGGGTGGGGAACAGGAGGTTTTGTTTAATGGAAGAAGAGAGGTAAGGAGCAGATAAAATGTGACATAATGGGAGAAATCGAAGACATGGGCAAGGTAAGAGAGCCCCAATTTCAACTCCCCATCACCCCCCCCCCCCCCCCCCCCCCCACCCCAGCCGATCTAGCAGAACCCTGGGGGATGGGCACAGTTAAAATTGAAGTGTTACTTATACCCCTTTCATCTTCCCGTGATCCAGAGCAGGCGAGTGGGACACAATGTCAGAGGGACCCGATAGTCAGAGATCTGATTAAAGGAATAGGAGCAGCTTCTCTGTCAGACTGGGCCTGCCAAAAAGACCAGGAGAAACCAAGGCAGGTAGATGAAAAACTCAATTTCCTGTTTCCATGTGGAGCAGGAGGAACCCTTTTCCTCCCACACCCCCACCCTCCCACCTAGCTGTGACCTCTGTGTGGTACATTCTTACCCTCGCCTATCAGTCAGGTAGTGAAACTGACCGGGAGTCGAGGTGAATGAGACCCATTTGTTAAGATTGTCCAGATCTCCCTAAACTCCCCAAATGTACCCAGTCTTCTTATTGGAATGTATAAAACTCCTATACAGTTCAGCTGCAAAGAGACTGGAGAGTCGAGATCTGGCAGGCACAGCCTCAGGGTAAGGGGCTGGCCATTTAGTACAGAAGATTATAAGAAATAGGAGCAGGATTCGGCCATTCAGCCCCTTTGAACCAGCTCCACCATTCCATAAGATCATGGTTGATCTGACTGTGGCCTTTATCCAACGTTCCTGCCTGTCCCCAATAGCCTGTCGATCAAAAATCTGAATATATCCAAGACTGTCGGACAATGATTCAACCCCCACTTAAGGTTGGCAACTGTGATTAAATGTATTCCTGTGGCTTGCATCACATGACTTGCCCTCACCCTCCAGCCATTTGTTGGCCAACACATCCATCCTGGTGACGCACGGCCTTCCTACACCAATTAGAAAGAGAAAGACTCATTACCCAATTGCATGACGTTTGTCTATCAGCCAAACCATCTTCCTTTTACGCCATTTCCAATATTTTTACATCGAATAAAGAGAAATAGTCAAAGAAAATGAGTTTTAAACAATATTTTTCAATGTCCCAGAAGATTTTTCTCCGGGGTTGCACAGAGCTGCTTCCTGGAGATTGATATTCAATTCCTGGAGTCTCCAGGCCAATCCTGGAGGCTTGCCAACCCTACATGCTCTGTTCTCTGGGGAAGAGAATTCCAAAGACTGACAACTCAGAGAGAAGAAATTCCTCATCATTGCCACCTTAAATAGGAGCCCCCTTATTTTAAACTGTGCCCTAGTTCTAGGTTTCACCACAAGAGAAAACACCCTCCCAGCATCTACTCTGTCGAGCCCTCTCAGAATCGTGTATGTTTAAATAAGATAACCTCTCATTCTTCTAAACTCCAACCTGTCAAACTTTCATTAGACAAAGACTCCATCCGAGGAATCAGCCTTCCCTGAGCTTCCTCCAATGTGAGCAATTCCCTGGCCGGCGAGAACGGTAAACGTGCCGACAACAAAGCCCTCAAACACGTACCCCTGCAAGGTAATGCCTCCATCTGCCCCCCACCCCCACACCGACCCCACCCCCACAGCCCATTTCATTACCATAGCGATGGTCGTCCCTCACCCCTGCTCCAAGAAAGCCCTCCGCACCCGCGGGGTCTTCCCCCCCCACACAAACCCAAAGATCAGCCCATTGATCTTCCTGAAAAAAATGACTTGGGAACAAAGATTGGGAGGTTCTGCAATACAAACAGAAACCTAGGCAGCACCGTCATTTTCACTGTCTAGACCCACCCAGCCAGACAGTGGCAGCTCATCCCACCTCTTACAGTCCACCTTCATAGGGGAAGAACGGTAGCACAGTGGTTAGCACTGTGGCTTCACAGCACCAGGCCCCCAAGTTTGATTCCTGGCTTGGGTCACTGTCTGTGCGGAGTCTGTATGTTCTCCCCGTGTCTGTGTGGGTTTCCTCCGGGTGCTCACATTTCCTCGCACAGTCCAAAGACGTGCAGGTTGGGTGAATTGGTCATGATAAATTGCCTTAGTGTCCAAAAAAGCTTAGAAGGGGTTATTGGGTTACGGTGGTAGGGTGGGAGTGGGATCTTAAAATGGGTTGGTGCAGACTCGATGGGCCGAATGGCCTCCTTCTGCACTGTATGTTTTACGTTCATCTGCTCACCAGCCGAGCCAGGTTCAGTTTATGCAACTGTGCCCAACCCGCACCACCTGGATACCCAAGTACTTGAAAGTCGCCTCCACCACCCTAAATGTCAACTTCCCTGGGTCTCCTTTCCTGCCCTCTGGCCTCAATCGGGAACACCTCACTTCAATTTGTATCCCAAAAACCGGCCAAGTTACCCCTGGACCTCCACGATGCCTATGATGTTGCCTACTGGGTCAGAAATATATAATAACAGGTCGTTCGCATACAATGAAATGCTGTGTTCGCCCCCCCCCATTCAATTCCTCTCCAGTCCCTCATTGCCCGAAGCGCCATTGCCAGCCCCTCGATCAGCAATGTGAAGAGTAACGTGGAGAGAGGACAGTGATGCAGATGCAGCCCGAAGTACCCTGAACTCGCTCAGTTCGTCTGCACGCTCGCAACTGTTTATATAGCAGCCCGACCCAATCCATAAACCCCTGCCCGAATCTGAACCGCCCCAGCACCTTCAACAAATATGCTGACTCCACCCGATCAAACGCCTTCTCTGCGTCCCTCACCACCACTACCGCCTCCTGCCCCTCCATGATTACATTGAGTGGCCTCCTCACATTCGCCGACAACTGCCTCCCCTTTACAAAACCCGTTTGACCCTTGCCTAACAGCCCGGCACACATTCCTTAATTCGCGACACCATCACCTTCACCAATAATTTGGCGTCCACATTCAAGTGATATCGGGCAGTACGACCCATACTACTCTGGGTCCTTGTCCCTCCTCCAAATCAGGGACATGGAAGCCTGCGACAATGTAGGGGGGGTTCCTCCCTTTCCCTCGCTTCATTATACACCCTCACTAGCAGTGGCCCAAGGTTCGCCGCAAGCCTTTCAAACAAACTCTCCCAAGAAACCATCTGGCCCCGTGGCCTTCCCTGCCTGCATCATCCCCCTATCATCCATCACCATCCTCCAAATGGGGAACTCCAACCCATCCCTGCCGCATCCCCTCCTCCCCTGTCGGGGGCTCTGACTCGTGTTGCCCCACTGCCTCTTTCTGGATTGCCTGGCCCTGGGACTCCAGCCTCTGCTCGACTCGCTCGATGCCAGATCTCAGTGGTTCCACCACCTTGGCCAGGTCTTCCAGGGCCTGTTTCCTCTGTGGCGGGAACTTATCGTTCAGAAACTCTACCAACTGCTCTGTCGACCACTGGGCAGGCAGCGCCTTGTCCTCCGCCATCTCTGCCATGAAGACTCTCCTGCTCCCGCTGCTCTTTCTTTCTTGCACCACTCCTTGTCCGCGGATCCATCCACCAGCCACACCAGAGGAGTAGTTCCCCTGTACCTTTTACCCTCAAATACTATGGCCTTCGGGCAGGAAAAGACCGAAAATATCCACCTTGAGCAGGAGCCGCCAAATGTGCAACCGCTCACTCCATGGCCGCCACCGGGGAAGGCCCACTTTAAATGGACAGCGAGAGGCCTTCCACAGTTTCAAGACCCCATTGTAGCCAATCAGAGGATGGCAGCTCTATTGAATGGCTGCTATCAACACAACACCCTAGTATCGTCGCCCGATGCCGAGCCTAAGGTTACTTTAGGTGTGTGAGTGTGTGTGTGTGTGGGGGGGGGGGGGGCGCGGGAGGTTGGTGATGCAGTCGGAATGGGATTAGACTGTCTGTGGTTGTGGTGGCTGAGACAGATTTTGAACCTCTTCAGGCCAACAGTCTGGAGCGATTTACAGATTGTATTTTTTCAAAAGCCTACAATGTCTTTCAAACAAAGCAGCAAACCCCACAAGAAAGAATTGGAGCCGGTATGTGTTCATCCCACTCTGTAACTAGCTGGAACCCACCAGGAGGAACATCTCTGATCTCATCTCGGCTTCACACATGGGCATTAAACATACATTAAAACACCACAAAGGCTCTGTACAGATGCAGATAACATGTTTTGATCCTTTCTGCTTGTTTTGACTTTTGATGACAGGAGGGGATCACAGGATGAGGGTCACGAGCCAGACAGATTTCTGCACGGTATAAAGTTGAGGGTTTTGAGAAGCAGGCAGGATGGTAGTTGAGGGCAAGATCAGCTCAGCTGTGATCTGAACAATAAAATAATAATAATAATAATCTTTATTAGTGTCACAAGTAGGCTTGCATTAACACTGCAATGAAGTTACTGCAAAAATCCCCTAGTCGCCACATTCCGGCGCCTGTTCGGGTACACGGAGGGAGAATTCAGAATGTCCAATTCACCTAACAGCACGTCTTTGGGAGGAAACTGGAGCACCCGGAGGAAACCCACGCAGACACAAAGAGAACATGCAGACTCCGCACAGATAGTGACCCAAGCCGGGAATTGAACCTGCACCCTGGTGCTGTGAAGCAATAGTGCTAACCACTGTGCTACCGTGCAGGAGCAGGCCATTCAACCATCGAGCCTGCTCCACTATTCAATGTTTGTTCCTCTGCCAAACTCATTACAGCCTTTCAACGGAAAATGGGTTAAATATTCAGAAAAATATTTAACAAAGAATAGAACAAAATAGCAGAGGAAAGGGACTGAATGAATAACTCTTGCACAGAGCCGTCAGAACTATGCTAGGCTGTCTGAAGAGGAATCATCCCACATGGGAGTTTTGTCTATTTATAAGCTTTTTCAAAGTTTTATTCAACATAATTTACATTATACATATTTAACTGACATTTAACAATTCCTTTCTCAACCCGAAAACAATGAATCAACTAACTAACTACCCTGCCTTTAGCTGCTGACTGAGGTTATTCCTTAAAGTGAGATATGAATGACGCCATATTTTATGAAACCCCGTCTCATTCCCTCTTAAACTAAATTTAACTTTCTCTAGGCGTAGAAACTCCATTAAATCTCCCAGGCATACTGAGGCACAGGGTGGAGAAACTGACCTCCAGCCCACCAACGAGGCAAAGGCTAAGACATCTGCCCCGCCCCTATCTGGAGCTCCGGCAAGTCCGACACCCCGAATATGGCTCCCAGGGGACTGGGTTCTAGGTCCAGCTGTAACACTGCCGATATGGGGCTAAAGAAGGTGCTCCAGAACTTCCTCAGTTTTAGGCATGACCAAAACACGTGTGGTGAACCACTGTGTGCACCTGCATTAGGGGATGTAAGCAGGGCCGGCTCAAGGTACCGGCAACTCGGGCAGTCGCCCGGGGCGCCATGTGCTAGGGGGCGCCATCAAGGAGTGCGTGACCGGCGTCAGAGACCCGGCGCCGCATAAAAGACTCGGGTCCCGCGCATGCGCAGTTGGGCCAGTGCCAACCAGTGCATGCGCGGTGGCCGCCCTCCCCCAGGCCGCCCCGCACAAACATGGCGGATGGATCCAGGCTCGCCGGTGGAAGAAAGGAGGCCTACCGACAGAGAGACCGGCCCGCCGATCGGTGAGTCCCGATCATGTACCAGGTCACTCCGCCCCCCCCCCCTCGGGCCCCCTCCCCCCCCCCTCGCCCCCCCCGACCCCCCCCGCCCCCCCCGACCCGACCCCCCCCTGACCCGACCCCCCCGACCCGACCCCCCCCCGACCCGACCCCCCCGACCCGACCCCCTCCCCGACTCGACCCGACCCCCCCCGACCCGACCCGACTAGACCCCCCCTGACCCGACCCGACCCGACCCCCCCCGACCCCCCTCGGGGCCCCCCCGACCCCCCCCGGCCCCCCCCCCGACCCGACCCACCCCCCGACCCCGACCCCCCCCCGACCCGACCCCCCCGACCCGACCCGACCCCCCCCCCGACCCGACCCCCCCCGACCCGACCCGACTAGACCCCCCCTGACCCGACCCGACCCGACCCCCCCCGACCCGACACCCCCGACCCGACCCGACCCGACCCCCCCGACCCCCCCGACCCGACCCCCCCCCGACCCGACCCCCCCCGACCTGACCCCCCCGACCCGACCCCCCCGACCCGACACCCCCCCCCCGACCCCCCCGACCCGACCCGACCCCCCCCCGACCCGACCCCCCCCGACCCGACCCGACCCCCCCGACCCGACCCGACTAGACCCCCCCTGACCCGACCCGACCCGACCCCCCCCGACCCCGACCCCCCGACCCGACCCGACCCCCCCGACCCCCTCGACCCGACCCCCCCCGACCCGACCCCCCCCGACCTGACCCCCCGACCCGACCCCCCCCCCCGACCCGACACCCCCCCCCCCCGACCCCCCCGCCCGACCCCCCCCTGGAAGGGCGCCGAAGTTCAGCTTGCCCGGGGCGCCAGCAACCCTAGGGCTGGCGCTGGATGTAAGGTAGGACCTGCACTACAAGTTCGCAGGTAGCCCCTGCCGGCTATCTCCGCCCACAAGGAGCCATATAAATATGCGTGTCCTCCTCTGATCTGCCATTTCACCAGCTGCAGTAGGAGGCAACGCATCTGACTGTAATAAAGCCACAGTTATACCAATCTGAGTCTTTTGTGCAATTGATCGTGCATCAACATGTGTACATGATTAGTCGTCCCCCTCCCATATTTGTCACAAATGTCCTCAACCCCTTCGAACAAGCAACTCATTCTCGACCTCGTCAAATGTGCTCTGTGAACTGCATTTAATTGTATTCGTGACACCCTCCCGCACGAGATCAATGTATTTACCCTCTGTAAAATTTCTCCACAGCCCTTCCTCCAACGTCTTCCCCAATTCCTCCTCCTATTTGGTCTTCACCCTATCCAGGGACTCTGATTCTGCGTCCATAATTTTCCCATAGGTAGCCGAGGTAACTCTCCCTTCAATCCCCAACACAATCAATACCTTGTCCAGCAAAGAAGAAGGGGGTAGCAATGGAAACATAGGGAAAGTCTTTTTTACAATAGCCCGTATCTACACATATCTAAAGCCCTCCCTCCTTGGCAGCTCGTATTTCTCCCTCAATTCTTCAAATGTTGCAAAACGACAGATCTTTCGATGTGATCACACCTTTTTTCCTTCCAGTTTTAGAACCCAGCGTCTATTCTATGGGCGGCACTGTAGCACAGTGGTTAGCGCTGTTGCTTCACAGCGCCGGGCTACTAGGTTCGATTCCCGGCTTGAGTCACTGTCTGTGCGGAGTCTGCACGTTCTCCCCGTGTCTCCGGTGCTCTGGTTTCCTCCCAGAAGTCCCGAAAGACGTGCTTGTTAGGTGAACTGGACATTCTGAGTTCTTCCACAGTGTATCCGAAGTGGCGCCGGAGTGTGGCGACTCGGGTCAGTAACTTCATTGTAGTGTTAACGTAAGCCTACTGGTGACAATAATAAAGATTATTATTATTATTGCCGTTTCAAACAGGTAGTTTTTTTCACACTGACATCAGTTTCGACCCTGCCTCCAACTTAAAATGTTTGCAAAACTGCTTCCGTGTTGAAACCACACCCACGCTCTTCAAGTATTTCCACGGCACCAACGGGAGTGGTGCTGTAGCCAGCACCCAAAGCCCTAACCCCTTACCCTTATCCATCTGTACCCACACTATAGCCGGTTCCCTACACCAACACAAAACCTGTAAGCCGTTCACCACCCAGTAATAGTGCATAGGATTGGCAAGGGTAGGCCCCCCAATAGGCCCCCACTGAAGTAGCAATTTACAAATCCGAGGGACCTTCCTAGCCCATACCAACAAAGAGATCAATCATTGCACCCCCACTTTGAGCTTTAGATAAAAAGACTGGGAGATACTGAAATAGAAACAAAAACCATGGCAGAACGTTATGATGCACGATCAATTGTACAAAGACTAAGGTTGGATACAACTGTGGTTTTATTGCAGTAAGATGTGTGGCCTCCCACAGCAGCTGGCGAAATGGCTGCTGAATAGAGGACACGCATATTTATACTCCACCTACTGGGCGGAGCCAGCAGGCAGGGGCTACCGGCGAACCTGTAGTACAGGTCCTATCTTACATCACCTAATACAGGTGTAACAGTGATTTACCGCAAGTGGTAGGGGCAAACTATCCCATCCTTGTAAGACTTCCTTAACCATTGCTGTTAGGCTTGTAAAATTTAATTTACGGATCTGAGCCCACCTGTAATCCCAAGTACATAAAGTGATTGGCTGCTGCCCGAAACGCATCGCTCCCATGTGCTGTCCTTCCTGAAATTGAAAAGCACTCACTTTTACCAAAATTTAATTTAGAGCCTGAGAAGACTCCGAACCTTTTTAGGAATCCCTAATGTCTCCAATCATAGGGATCAGGTCAGATATATATAAAAGGAAATTATCGGCGTTTAATGATATCCTATGTCCTATCACCGCACCCCCCCCCCCCCTCTATTTATTTGAGCTCCTCCGCGCAATGGCCAAGGGCTCCATCGTTAAAGTAAATATAATAAAATAATCTTTATTGTCACAAGTAGGCTTACATTAACACTGCAATGAAGTTACTGTGAAAATCCCCTGGTGACCACATCCCAGCACCTCTTCAGGTACACAGAGAGAGAATTCAGAATGTCCAAATTACCTAACAGCATGTCTTTTAGGACTTGTGGGAGGAAACCGGAGCACCCGGAGGAAACCCACGCAGACACAGGGAGAACGTGCAGACTCCGCACAGACAGTGACCCAAGTCGGGAGTCGAACCTGGGACCCTGGAGCTCTGAAGCAACAGTTCTAACCACTGTGCTACCACACCGCCTGCTGTAGAGGCAGCGGTAGAGGGGACATGGGGCACCCTTGTCTCGTTCCCCTCTGTAGCTGAAAATGCTCCCACATCGAAGATTTGCTGCTTTGTTTTTCATGGGGAAAGTGTGCCTTTAAGCCACAATGTCTCAGATTTGGGTACATCTTGGATAGTGACTGGTGGTCAGGGACGCAGTTCCCATTCTTTGAACTCATTCCCATCTCCCAATGCATTGTTGTGATGTAATTACAGAGCATTTTCCTTCTTCCCACTTCTACCATAACCAATGCCACATGTGGGGAAAAATACACTGATATGCAAACACACACTAGTTTCTTTCTTCCCTGAAGATTAAACATTAACTTGTTAAGTAAAGTCAACCACATTCTTGTGCCGCACACTAGACAGGAATGGTTTGATTTAAGCTCTAAGAAGGATCCGTTTCCAAACTACACATACTTAGGTCACTTCTTTATGGCTTTGGCAGTGACAACTCGAAGCAACCCGGGCCAACAGATCATGAGCCAAGAGAATAATATTTCTAATTTGCCATTTTAGGGGCAAATTGTGTGGGAATAAGTTTAGCCTCAAATTCCAGCATATACTCTGGGAAACGTTAACACGTTCTCTTCACTGTGTTGTGATTGTCACAGGGGGGAAACTTGCCTCTGAATATTGTGATCTAGTTGCAGCAATTGCCCAGAGATTACTGCTGTTGTTTCTGCTTAAGGCCTGTTTATGGATTTATTTTTTCTCATATGCCATTCCTTTATCTGCTGTTTTAACAGGATTGTTAAATGGGTTATTAGCTTCCACAGCAATTTTCAAGCAATTGTGGCTGATGGAATCAGTCTTGTGGGCAGAAATGTGCCACTAAAACAATGGAAGAGTTACATTAGTTGGAGATCTGCTGGGTTAGGCAATGACTGAGGTAATGGAGGCCGTAAATCATGCACCTAGCTCCATTCCACATTCTGCCAATGGTCAAGGAGGTGACCAGAAGTCAACATCACCTTCAGTTTTCTCCCTCACTCGTTCTCTCCTTAAATATTCACCTTATGACTCCATGCGGTAGCAAGTGTTATGTTTGGTCTTTTATACCTTGCAAAGGAATCCACCAAACACCTTAGCTTGTCCAAACTAGGATCTTTATTGAGCCTCGTGTGCTAAGGTAGCAATCTGTTACAGAGCACATTATCATGGAGTCTCTTTCTACTCCTCTGGAACTACACCTAGCACCGACCATTCACCTGTATGTCTCACTGCCATCTCCTGCTACCATCTACCGATGGCCGGATGTGTCTCCCCTTATATGGGAGTCCCTGGTCACATGTCTCCGGTCTGGAGACCGCATGGTGTGTCTGCACTGCCACCTGCTGGTTGGAGGTCGCTCACCATCTAACTATGAAATTGCTTCAGGCAGGTCATCACAGCAAGTTCCACATTCTAACCACTCTCCGAGCAAAGAGGTTTCTCCAGAATTTCTTGTTGGATTTATCAGTGATCATCTTCGTATCTGGCCCCTAGTTCAGGAGTCACGCGGCAGAGACATAGGCCCGAATTGGGGGGGGGGGGGGGGGGGGGTAGGGTGCTCTTTCAGAAGGTTGGGGCAGACTCGATGGGCCAAATGGCCTCCTTCTGCACTGAAAGAATTCTATAATTTTGAAGACCTCGATCAGGACACCTTGAAGTCTTCTGTCTTCAAGATAAATAAGTCCCAACCTATTCAGTTTTTTTCCTGATAGTTATATCTCTCCATTCTGGTTTTGCACTTTTTCCAGCGCTTTGACATCCTTCTAATAATGTGACGAAATGAGCCGTGTACAAGGACTCTTAAGTATGTTCCAACCAAGGTTCTATTGAACTCAATCGTAGCTTCCCAGCTTTGGGATTCTATTCCTCTTGGGAAGTCTGGTAGCTGTGAAAAGCTCAATGTAAATGCAAGTCTTCCTTCCTTCTTTTGTTCCAGAAATAAACCCAAATGCTTTGTTTGTAATTTCATCGTAACTATAATAAAACGTGAATTAAAAAATATTGTACACTTCATCCTGAGGTAGATAACATCTACACAGCACAAAATTCCTCCAGAGTCCATCACACAGGCTGGCCAGGAGGGTTTGCAAAATTATTTGAGGGTCTGAGCCCACCCATGAACTCCCCATGAATAAAGTTTTCATTTGTTTTCCCAGTTTATTGCGAGTTGGTATAGACTCACTTGCGTTGTTTATGCCAGTAGAATTCCTGTTCCTACTCTCACTTCCTGAGGGAATGGAATTCTCAAAGGAACGTCTATCCTGTGAAGAGAGAGGACGGCTGGATTCTCTGTGCCTGAGATTAAGTGTTGACGCCGGGACAGGATTTGTGGCCTTGCTCTCCAGCAGAACTGCCGCTGCACCAGCAACTGTTCAGGGGCTAGCACCGGCGCCGCCAGGAACACGATCGATTCCAATGGGAAACAGTGTCGGATTCGCTGGGGTCGGGATTGACACCCAAGAGGCTGACAAGCTGCAGCCGCAGATTAGCACTCCACTCCCCACTCACACTCATCCCGGACAACAGGGTGACACTGGTTGCGCTGGAGCGAGCCCTGGTTGCTGGGTTGGCTGTGGCCAGAGGTTACCTAGGAGAGGTGGCCTGTGGGTGGGGGGTGGAGGGGTGGGCTGTGGTGAATATACTTCATCTAATGCATGAGCTGTCTGTACTGCCTGTATAATAATGTGACCCATGACCTGGAAGTGATGATACGGGCCACTTCCAGGTGCTGTACTGGAACCCCGGTGGGCTCCGCCTCTGGCTCCGCCCTCACCGGGGCCATATGTAGTCCGGCCACCTGTGGGTGGCACTCATTTGTACAGCCGACTCTGGCAGGCGAGATCATGGATATTAAAGCCTAATGTTCACTCGTTCTCACGGTCTCACAGTGAATTGACGGTATCACAATTTAATATCCATCGACAGCATCATGGAAGCCGCTCTAAAGCCAGATAAGCTCGAACTCGACGCGCGCGCATCAGAAGCCAAGGAGATCTTTGAACATTGGCTCCGCTGCTTTGAGGCCTACCTCGACTCCTTCACAATGCCTCCCACTGAAACCCTCAAGCTGCGACTCCTCCACGCTCGGGTGAGCCATCGATTTTCTGTGGTGATCGAGAAAGCGGCCAAGTACGAGGCGGCGGTTGCAACTCTCAAGGCGCATTTTGTAAAGCCTGTAAATGAGGTGTACACCCGACATCTCCTAACGACTCGCCATCAACGCGCTGGGGAATCGCCAGATGAGTATCTGGAAAAACTGACCCTACTCACGAGGAACTGCAGCTACCGGGACATGACCGCGGAGGAACACATGAATCTACAAATCCGGGACACCTACGTGGCTGGGGTCTGATCAAACTACATCAAGCAGCGCTTGTAGCTCGGTGGAGGTCGTTGGTCTTCTGACAATGATCAGCGGTCCACCTGGTCAAGCTGCCCGCACTGACAGCTGCTGCCATTGCCTCCCAGGCGGCATTGCTGACCCTGCGGCTGGCCCTCTGACTCCCCTCGGGGAACAGGGTGCCCTGCCTCTATCCACAACGTTGAGAAGCCTGGACAGGTCGGCATTCCCAAAGCCAGGAGCAGCTCTGCGTGCTGCCATGCTTGTGTGTTTGAAGGGGAGTGAGTGCTGAGGGAATGTTTAAAAGCAGCTCCCCCTTGTTTGCGGCGAGAAGCTGTGGCACATGTCAGGCGAATCAGACAGCTCGACGGCCAGTAATGGCAAGAAGCAGCATGTGGGCAGCACGGTAGCATGGTGGTTAGCATAAATGCTTCACAGCTCCAGGGTCCCAGGTTCGATTCCCGGCTGGGTCACTGTCTGTGTGGAGTCTGCACGTCCTCCCCGTGTGTGCGTGGGTTTCCTCCGGGTGCTCCGGTTTCCTCCCACAGTCCAAAGATGTGCGGGTTAGGTGGATTGGCCATGCTAAATTGCCCTCAGTGTCCTAAAAAGTAAGGTTGGGGGGGGGGGTTGTTGGGTTACGGGTATAGGGTGGTCACGTGGGTTTGAGTAGGGTGATCATTGCTCGGCACAACATCGAGGGCCGAAGGGCCTGTTCTGTGCTGTACTGTTCTATGTTCTATGTTCTAAGCACGAGGAGGCGGGGTGCATTTTCAGCACTAAGCAGCCATCGAGAAACACCCCACCAAAACACACCCAAAATGAACCCCCCTCCTTCCCCGGTGTCGAGCTTCTTGAATGTTGTTGGAGCTGCACTCATCCAGGCAAGTGGAGAGTATTCCATCACACTCCTGACTTGTGCCTTATAGATAGTGGACAGGCTTTTGGGGGTCAGGAGGTGAGTTCCTCACCATAGGATTCCTAGCTTTTGACCTACCCTGGTAGCCACAGTATTAATATGGATAGTCCAGTCCAGTTTCTGTACTGAAGTAACCTCGCAGGATGTTGATAGTGGGGGAGTCAGCAATGGTAATGCCATTGAATGTCAAGGGGCAGTGGTTAGATTCTCTCTTATAGGAGACGGTCATTGACTGGCACTTGTGTGGTGCAAATGTAACTTGCCACTTGTCAGCCCAAGCCTGGATATAGTCCAGGTCTTGCTGCATTTGGACATGGACTACTTCAATATCTGAGTCGCGAATGGTGCTAAACATTGTGCAGGCATCCGCAAACATCCCCACTTCTGACCTTAGGATGGAAGAGAGGTCATTGCAACTGAAGATGGTTGGGCCGAAGACACTCCCCTGAGCAACTCCTGCAGTGGTGTCCTGGAGCTGAGATGATTGACCTTCAACTATCACAACCATCTTCCTTTGTGCCAGGTATGACACTAAGCAGCGGAGAGCTTTTCCCCCTGATTCCCATTGACTCCAGTTTAGCTAGGGTTCCTGGCTAATATGGCTATGGAGTATGGCTCCTATGCCATACTCGGTCAAATGCAGCCTTGAGGTCAAGGGCAGTGACTCTCACCTCACCTCTGGCATTCAGCTTTTTTGTCCATGTTTGAACCAAGGCTATAATGAGGCCAGGAGCTGAGTGCCCCTGACTGAACCCAAACTGAACGTCAGTGAGCAGATTATTGCTGAGTTAATGCCACTTTATAACACGGTTGATGACTCTTCCATCAAAGGATATTGGGGGGGGGGGCAGGATTAGGCTATTGAGTTGGATGATCAGCCATGATCAGAATGAATGGTGGAGCAGGCTCGAAGGGCTGAATGGCCTCCTCCTGCTCCTATTTTATATGTATTGATATCCTGGCATAATCAGCAATCCCTGGACAACAAGGAAGGAATATTGAGGTGCATCCCTTCTGCTTTCCTGGCACAACCATGCAGGTTTGTCTTCAAACACTATATGGAACTTGCAGTTATAGTATTGCGAAGCACTAACGCTTTGGTTACAATGCTCAGCGTTGTGGAGGTCAGTGTCTGACACACTGCATCAGTTATCTCTCCAGCGATAAAGCAATTTGGCCACTAATCATTGAAAGGGTGGGGTGGCTAAGTAAATCTCCAGCAGCCCTTGCTACAGTTGCACAAGATAACATAGCAATACATATGACACAATTCGATCATCAATTGTACATGTTGGGATGGATTACTCATTGCAATAAAGTTTGGCTTGCGGCTAACAGTGGTCACAAAGCTAGCACATTGAGGGCAGAGCGGTATTTAAATGATACCGCCTGGATTATTAGGTTCAGCTTTCTGGTGACTGAGGCGAAATTGCACTTCCTGAAACGTAATGGAAGAAAGTTGCTTTGATCTGTCAAGGGAGAGAGAATTAAAGCAGAAGATATAAACAACGTGGCCTCTCCTGCAAGCAGCCTGGTAATGGAATTTGATAATAAAGGATCCTGAGAGAGTTTTCGTGTGCAGTTGTTAAGCCCTAAATTGACCTAAAGGAAACAGTTTTGGCGCTATTGGATATGTCCATGGCACACTTGAATTAATAAACGTCAAACAGATTGAAATAGTTGTACAAAAATATTTACCTCCGAGCGAACGAGCTTATGCAGAACATTCTCATTAAGTGTTTAGCTCATGTCGACATTGATCCAACGCAGATTTTTAAAAAGGGCTTAAATTTCAAAAATGAGATGCTTGCAGCGGGTTTGGGCCCGATCACAGAGTGTAAGGTTAACCCGCCAATGGGACGTCGTGCATTTCATTGTGCTGGAGAGCATTACCACATCAGGCCTGATGTCCTAATCCCACACGACATCCATCATTTCCAGGGAGAGTAACTGGATAGCAGTCAAAACCATAAATACTGGATGATTTTCCACTTTTCCAGTCCGAGGACACTAAACCTCATTGTATGACAACCCCCCCCCCCCCCCCCCCTCACATTCCCGCTCTCCCCCCCCCCCCCCCAACCTCTCCCAATCTCCTAATTGACTTCCTGGCTCAGCTCAGCTAACATATCAAAGACTGGTGATGGGGTCTGAACTTTCTTAAATTACATTCCCCCAGCGACCAACAGTGTTCAAAGAGAGATATGCTAACCAACACGGAGGACTTTTATCCTTTCCACTGCTCACCCAGCTAGTATGACCATTAAGGCAGTGAGAAGACTAGAAATCCCTGGCTAAGTTAAGGTGTTGGTAAATTATCAATGGTTATGGTGGAGCTCTGATGAAAGGACTCTGGGTGTGATTCAGCGGCCCCGTCGCGCTTGGCTTGGTGTCGGGACAAGGCCGTTGAATCTCGTGAGAGGCCTGCATTGAGATTGAAGAGATTCAACGGGATCACGCAGTGCGTCACAATCTGGATCTTGCCCTCGCTGGGCGAGATCCGGCCGCGCATATTTAAACAAGCCGATGCCCCGATCCACTTGTAGTCTTCCTGCAATGACGAGCTGAGCTCGCCAGTACAGGAAATTACTTAAAGTATGGCGTCGATGGGGAGTTCCTCACTGTGGACAAAAAAAAACCGGCAAAGTGCTGTCGAATAGCCTGGTCTGTATCGGAGCTGCTGGGGCCAGAAATACCCCACTAACCGTGCCGTTCAGCGGACTTTAACGTGAGTCTGCCAATTCGCGCCCTCTTCCTCTCCACAGAGGCTGCCTGAGTTTTCCCAACATTCTTTTAATCTTATTTCAGATTTCCAGCATCTGAAATATCTTGCTTCTGAATCTTTAACAATGTCCAGGAATATTGCAGGCCTGCCTGTCCCAGGTATTTAGTTAAGGACTCGGGCTCGGCTCACTTCCAAAACTTCCATTTCCATACATTTCAACCTTGGCTGAATGGCCTCCTTCTGCGCTATAAATTCTATGACTCTAATGGAACCATTACTCAAGAAGGGAAAAGGGAAACAACAGGTAATTAGAGGTCAGTGAGGCTAACATCAGAGGTGGGGAAGTTATTGGAAAACATTCGGAAGGACTAATCTCCCACTTGGGGAGGCAAAGATTAACCAGATATATTCATCATGGCTTTGCCAGGGCGAGATGGTGGGCAGGATTTGCCAACTGTCCACGCCGGCACACTGGTTTCCCGGTGGCGAGGGGTGCTGTCAATGGGAAATCCCATTGACAACGGCCGGACCGGTAGATTCCGCTGGCATCCCCCCCCCCAACTGAAAAACGCATGGCAGGGTGGTCGTTAACAAATTTGATTGAATTTTTCAAGGGGATGATTAGTTGTGTAGATGAGAGCATTGCAGTTGATGTAGTCTGTATGGGCTTCAGTAAGGCTTTTGATAAGCTCCCACATGAGAAATCGATCAAGAAGGTAAGAGCCCATGGGATCCAAGGAAATTTGGCAAATTGTATCCAAAATTGGCTTAGTGGCAGGAGACAGAGGGGGATGGTCGAAAGTTGTGTTTGTGACTGGAAACTGGTGTCCAGTGGTGTACCGCCGGGATCGGTGCTGGCTCCCGTGCTGTTTGCAGTGTATATTAATGATCTAGACATGAAAGTAGGGGGTATGATCAGCACGTTTGTAGATGACATGAAAGTTGGTGGGGTGGTAAATAGTGAGGACGAAAGCCTTAGACTACAGGATGATAGAGGCGGGTTGTCAGATGGGCAGAACAGTGGCAAATGGAATTTAACATTAAAAAGTGTGAGGTGATGCATTTTAGGGGACTAACAAGGCAAGGGAAAACACAATGAATGGTAAGACAATAATAATAATCGCTTATTGTCACAAGTAGGTTTCAATGAAGTTACTGTGAAAAGCACCGAGTCACCACATTCCAGCGCCTGTTCGGGGAGGCTGGTACGGGAATTGAACCCACGCTGCTGGCATTGTAAGCCAGCTATTTAGCCCACTGTGCTAAATCAGCCCCTACCTAGGAAATACAAAGGATCCAGGGAACCTTGGGGTGCTTATCATAAATCGCTGAAGGCAGCAGGATAGGTAGATAAGGTGGTTAGGATGGCATATGGGACACTTGCCTTAATTAGCTGAGGAACAGAATATAAGAGCAGGGAGGTTGTGATGGAGCTGTATAAAATGCTCGGTAGCTGGTGCACTGTGTGTGGTTATATTCACCGCACTATTTGAACTTTGTGATTACATTCGAGAGGGTGTAGAGGAGATTCACCAGGAAGTTTACTGGGCTGGAGCATTTCAGCTATGAACAGACACCGGTTAGGCTGGGGTTCTGTCCTCCAGAACAAAGAAGGCTGAGGACGGACCTGATCAACATGTATAAAATTATGAGGGACAAGGCAGGGTAGATAGGAAGGCACTTTTCCCCTTAGACGGGGGTTCAATGACCAGGAGGCGTAGATGTAAGGTAAGGGGCAGGAGATTTGAGGAGAAACCTTTTTACCCAGAGGATGGTGGGAATCTGGGACTCACTGCCTGAAAGGGTGGGAGAGGTGGGAACCCTCACCACATTTAAGAAGCATTTAGATGAACACTTGAGATGTCGTAGACCAAGTGCTGGAAATTGTGGTTTAAATAGATAAGACTTTGATGCCCAGTGCAGCCAGAATGTTTCTGCAGTATAACTTTGTGATTCTATAACACTCCAACAATCGTCCTTTGTGCTCTGCATGATTCTAATCAGCGGAGAGTTCATGAATTTTTTCTATTGGATGGTATTGATTGGATGCTGCCTTCAATAGGTCTGAAGATTAGCTTTCACTGAAAATGAGGTCCCATGACATCAGGGTTCGCAGAGTCTACAACCTGAGTCAGATGTCTGCTGACCCTTATCACAAACCTTCACAGTCTCGTCTTCCTCCCCATCCTCTCCCTGCTCTGCGTCATCCTGTGATCTCCCTGCCGATCAGCTCCCTGCAGTTGGATAGGCTGCTCCATGTAAGGGAGTGGGGGAAGGATTGCCAGCAGGGGCTGAAACAGACGGCTGAGCTGGAGGAAAAGTATTGAACAGGTCGCCTCAGCGATGGGCACTGGAACACCACCACTAGTTTCTATTGGATTCAAGGGTTGAGTGCAGGCTGGTTAAATCTGCAGTGCGACCAAACTAGAAAAGGGTAAGCTCTTAAGTAAGTGTATTGTGCAATGTATAGGAATGAAAACTAGATGACACATGTCAAACCCCATGAATGCTGTTGGAATAGCTGTGGATGGTGGTGAGAGGGACTTAGGAACTCCTGTTGAGTGACACCATACATGCCTAACCGATGCAGAGCATCAAGGGATATGGCATGAAGTGCAGCTGAGGTGGACGATCAACCAAAAACGTATCAAATGTCAGATCAGGTTTGAGGGGCCAAATGGCCTACTTTATTTGTTATTCATTCAGGATGTGGGCTAACTGACAAGACCAGCATTTGCTCTCCATTCCAGATTGCTTTTGAGTACAACTGAGTGGTCATTGGGCAGAAGCAGTTAAGAGTCTACCACACCTGTGGGCCGGGGGGGGGGGGGGGGGTGGGGGGGGGGGGGGGGGGGGGGGGTCACGTCAAGGCCAGGCCGGGAAAGGATGGCAGATTTCCTTCCCTAAAAGACACAAGTGAACGAGGTGGGTTTTCATGACAATCTGGTAGTTTCATGGTCACCATTACTGACACTACCTTGTTATTCCAGATTTTATTTAATTTACTGATTTTAAATTCCGCAGCTACCATGTCTCCAGGCCATTTGTTCGAACGCCTACATAGCTGGTCCAGCAACATGCGACTGTACCCCTGCTGCTATACCCTATATTTAATTCCTCCTCCAGATACCAGTCCATCAGATGGCATTGGCAACCATGGATATCATTGGATTGGTCAACGATTATGTTTGGCCAAACACGGCAGAGGTTTAACATTGCCTTCTGCAGTATGGCTGACCAAGAGAATTTCCCACTCTTTACTGCCGACAGCAATATTGGAAGGATTTCTAAGCTGGTAATCAACCTGTTTGGCCATGTTCTGCACACACCTTTCATGGCCATCAAAGGAGACAGAGGCATAATGGTATTGTCACTGGATTAGTAATCAGAGACGCAGCGCAATGCTCTGGGGACACGGGTCCGTGTCAGATTAACTTAAGTCTAATAAAAAATTGGTACTAAAAGTCGAATAATGATGACCAGGTAGTCATTGTTGATTGTTGTAAAAACCAGGGCTGGATTCTCCGCCATCGGAATTCTCCGCCATCGGGATTCTCCGCCATCGGGATTCTCCGCCGTCGGGATGCTCCATTTTGCCGGCAGTCCCGGGGTTTTCCTGACGGCGAGGGGCTACCCCACAATGGGAAATCCCATTGACCAGCTGGCCGAAATGGAGCATCCCACTGGAGCGCTGACCAGAAATCTGGCGCGGCGAGACGGAGAATCCAGCCCCCTATCCGGTTCATTAATGTTCTTTAGGTTTGACTCTTAAATGCGTTTATCTAAAAGGCAATTAGGGCTGGGTAATAAATGCTGGCCCAGTCAGCAACGCCCACATCCCCCAAATGAATAAAGAAACAAAAAAAGTCCCAAGTGGGACTTGATCCCCAGAGCTTATGACCCGGAGATATTGATGCAACCACTGCGTCACATGGCGTCTATGAATATTAAACTATATCATCGAAATATTAATGTAATTCAATATAGAAGTGATACAACTTTATTCTCCTCTCACCATATCTCATCATATCCACCTTGCTGCATCTGGTTCGAGTCACCCAGAAGCAAGATAAACATGAAGGACTGCAGACAGTGCAGAGAACAGCCAGAAGGCTGAACTCATCTGTCAGGGGCCTGTGTTAAGAGGAAAATACCGGAGAAACCTGGTCCGCTTGTGAACTCGCTTCACAGGATGAAAGGGAAGATAGAATTATCGGCTGGAATTTCCGCAGTCCCAGGGCCATTGGGAAAATTTCCCCTCAGTGCTGAATGTGTGATCGGGGCCAAGTTGGGGTTTTTCCTTTGTTTTGATGCTAGACGGTGGGTTACTGCATGCAGTCAATTGTAAATCTGACAAGAGAGAATGCTGGAAATACACAGATGGTCAATGAGCAGAAAGAAAAATTAGATAATTGCTGAAAAATTAGACTTCTCAAAAGGATCGTGACCTGTATTTTGCGATGCATGGGGGGGGGGGGGGGGGGGGGGGGTTGTGTCTAGCTTTGTGCAGAGTGAAAAAGGGAAAGTAAAACTTTTCAAACACTCTTTGGAGTGTGGTGACATGTTGGAACGCACATCTGATATTCTGGGTGTGAAAGATGCCTTCTGAAGCCTACATTTGTTTGAAATGAAGGAAATGCGTAGCTGTCTGCTCTCCCTGATTCTAGAGGTCTTAAAGATGTAAATCAGGGCCCTGCATTAATGGAGGACCATTGCTGCATTCCAGCTACAGAGGGGTGAAGCACCATCCTCTCTGAGTCAGATGTTGTGGTTTAAACTCCCACTCCAGAAAGTTAAGCTCAGAAATCTCAGCTGACACCACAGAGCAATACTGAGGGAGTGCTGTGCTGCTGGAGATGTTACAATAAGGTCATCCCTGAGCGACTGCTGATGTCAGCAGGATTAGCTAAACCTCGGGCTCTAACCATGTATGTTTTGCCTACTCTGCTTTGCACACCCTGACTCAAACAAACACTAACAGGCCAATGAGACTGAAAGACAGAATCATTTTGTCCGACCCAACAAATACTGAAAACAGGGGTAGCATGCACTCAACCAGTGTGTTTTTTTCAAATAGTTTAACTCCTTTTGAGGTTGCAGAACTGATGCACAATCAATGGACACGAAACGTAGATGAGATCCAAACGATAGGTTTTAATGCACAAGATGTGTGACCGGCAGCAGACGTACAGAAGAAAGGCCGACTGCCGGGAAGCACGGGTTCTTATATCCCGCCTTGTAGGCGGAGCTACCTACCTCTCAGCCAATCGGCTGAGAGGCACATGACTTACCCAGGCCAGTGGGCAGCGAGTCCTCTGCGCCAATAGCAGCTCACTTCCAAGGTACCATAATATCCCTAGTCATACTACCACATTCACCCCTTGTTGAAAAAGAAGCAGGGGAGGGGGGGGGGGGGGAAACACGGACATGAGCGTGTGTACGTGAGTCCCGTGTGTACGTGAGACTGGTAGTATGACTAGAGATGTTTAGGTCGTACCATTGCATCGATGGCTGCCCACTGGCCCGCAACGTATGTGCAAAATACAGCAACTATGTACAGGCAAGGAAAAAGAAACAAGAGTCCATCCGCAGGCAGAAGTCCACAAGTAGGTCACATCGATTCAATCAGTCAAATGGGCGCCTTTGATGTCCGGCTTGAACTGCGCAGCGGTGTCGGCGACATTGGAGCGGTGGTCGCCCGTGACTCCGGGAGCGATGATCCTGTTCCTGTGTCCGTACCACAGGTCGGGGAAGGGGACGATACAAGATGTCGTAGTTGTACGTGGACAACTCGATCCTCCACCGCAAGATCTTATCGTTCTTTATCTTGCCCCTCTGTGCATTATCGAACATGAAAGCAACTGACCGTTGGTCTGTGAGGAGGGTAAACCTCCTGCCGGCCAGATCGTGCCTCCAATGTCGCACAGCTTCGACTATGGCCTGTGCTTCCTTCTCGACCGAGGAGTGGCAGATTTCGGAAGCATGGAGGGTACGGGAGAAGAAGGCCACGGGTCTGCCCACTTGATTGAGGGTGGCTGCCAGAGCAACATCAGACGCGTCGCTCTCGACTTGGAAGGGGAGGGACCCGTCGATAGCGCGCATCGTGGCCTTTGCAATGTCTGCTTTGATGTGGCTAAAGGCCTGGTGGGCCTCCATTGACAGGGGGAACGTGGTGGATTGGATGAGGGGGCGGGCTTCGTCGGCGTAATTGGGGACCACTGGACGTAATATGAAAAAAAGCCCAAACAGCGCTTGAGGGCTTTGAGGGAGTGGGGGAGGGGAAGCTCCATCAGGGGGCGCATGCGTTCGGGGGCGGGGCCTATCATTCCGTTACATACTACGTAGCCGAGGTTGGCTAGACCGTCGGTGCTAAACACGCACTTATCCTTATTGTAGGTCAGATTAAAGAGTTTTGCGGTACGGAGGAATTTGAGGAGGTTGGTGTCATGGTCCTGCTGGTCGTGGCCGCAGATGGTGACATTGTCGAGATACGGGAAGGTTGCCTGTAAACCGTGTTGGTCGACCATTCGGCCCATCTCCCTTTGGAAGACCGAGACCCCATTTGTGACACCGAAAGGAACCCTTAAAAAGTGGGAGAGCCGTCCGTCCGTTTCGAACGCAGTGTACTTTCGGTCATTCGCGCTGATAGGGAGCTGGTGGTAGGCGGACTTAAGGTTCACCGTGGAAAAGATCTTGTACTGTGCGATCCTGTTGACCAGGTCGGAGATACGTGGGCAAGGATACGCGTCCAGCTGCGTAAACCTGTTGATGGTCTGACTGTAGTCTATGACCATCCGATTTTTCTCCCCGGTCTTGACCACCAGCACTTGTGCTCGCCAGGGGCTGTTGCTAACCTCGATAACCCCTTCCTTCAGAAGCCTTTGGACTTCAGACCCGATGAAGGTCCGGTCCTGGGCACTGTACCGTCTTCTCCTGATGGCGACGGGTTTGCAATCCAGGGTGAGGTTTGCAAACAAGGATGGGGGATCGACCTTGAGGGACACGAGGCTGCACACAGTAAGGGGGGGAATAGGGCCGCCAAATTTGAACGTTAAACTCTGGAGGTTGCACTGGAAATCTAACCTCTGGAGTGCTGCCGCGCAGAGGTGGGGAAGGACGAAGAGCTTATAGTTTTTAAACTCCCTCCCCTGGACCGTGAGGTCCGCTATGCAGCACCCTGTGATCTGGACCGAGTGCGAACCGGAGGCCAGAGCGATTCTTTGTTTTACCGGTTAAACGGGAAGTGCGCAGCGTCTTACCGTGGCGGGGTGGACGAAACTCTCTGTGCTTCCGGAGTCCAGCAGGCAGCTTGTCTCGTGGCCATTGAGAAGGATCTTCGTGGTTGCCGTGGACAGCGAGCAGGGCCGCGACTGATCCAATGTTACTGAGGCGAGTCGTGGCAGGAACTCCGAGTCGTCGTCTGGCAGGAAGCAGTCGCCTGCGGGGTCCTCGGTGCTGATCGAAGATGGCGGCGCCCGTCGGCCACACGTGGTGGGGGTGAACAAAATGGCAGCGCCCGGGGATCGCACATGGAGTCAGGGGTCCAAAATGGCGGCACCCGGGGATTGCATGTGGCGTCGGGGGCCCAAAATGTCGGCACCCGGGGATCACACGTGGGGGTGGGGACAGCGAGGTCCGCGGGCCGCACAGAGCCCCTGAGGAGCGCGGGGGGGGACCCGCGGTCGCTGCTCGGGACTGCAGCAACCGCCTTGGACTGACAAACGGTCGCAAAGTGGCCCTTCTTGCCGCAGCCTTTACAGGTTGCGGTGCGGGCCGGGCAGCGCTGGAAGGGGTGCTTGGCCTGGCCGCAAAAGTAGCAGCGGGGCCCCGTGGGTTTATCGGGGTGCCCCGCGGCACGGGCCTGAGGGGGTCCGAGTCTGCGGAGGTGAGGGGGATCGCGTTCCATGCTGCCCCAGGGGGCCGCCGCGTGGTCGGGAGCGTACGTGCGGGCATTGGGATTAGCGACATCTAGGGAGGAGGCGAGGGCCCATGCTTCGGTGAGGCTTAAAGTTTCTTTCTCTAAGAGTCTCTGGCGGATCTGTGAAGATTGCATACCCGCAACAAAAGCGTCTCTGATTAAAAGTTTGGTGTGCTCGGCCATAGAGGCTTGTGGGCAGGCGCAGTTTCTCCCCAGAACAAGGAGGGTCTGGTAGAATTTGTCGAAAGACTCACCAGGGAATTGCTGTCTGGGTGGCCAGCAAGTGCCGAGCGTAGACCAGGTTCGCCGGCCGGATGAAATGTCCCTTAAGTAAGTCCATAGCCGCGTCGTAGTCTGTCGTGTCCTCTATGAACGTGTACACAGCGGTGCCAACGCACGAGTGGAGGGTGTGTAGTTTTTGTTCCCTCATTGGGGTGTTTTCGGCTGTGCTCAAGTAGCTATTGAAACAAGCCAGCCAGTGTTTAAATGCTGCTGTTGCATTTGCTGCGTGTGGGCTAAGTCGAAGGCACTCCGGCTTGATACGAAGCTCCATCCTTTAAAAACTTGTGCATTAAATTGATGCACAATCAATGGACATGAAACGTAGATGAGATCCAAACGATAGGCTTTAATGCACAAGATGTGTGCCCGGCAGCAGACTTACAGAAGAAAGGCCGACTGCCAGGAAGCACGGGTTCTTATATCCCGCCTTGTAGGCGGAGCTACCTACCTCTCAGCCAATCGGCTAAGAGGCACATGACTTACGCGGGCCAATGGGCAGCGAGTCCTCTCCACCAATAGCAGCTCACTTCCAAGGTACCGTAACACCCCTAGTCATACTACCACAAGAACATCAAAACAATCAGAAATGGATCCAAAGCTTTATCCAGGGATAACAGTGCATTTTTCATTTCGGAAAGAAATATGAGGAGGTTTCGCAAGGTCAGTTCAATGTTGGAAAATATCTGTCAGTCGGGATTTATTATTATTTACTGCTCCCATTTTTCACGGGCAGGTTTGGAGACGGGAGCGGAATATCCGCGAGAAGTCCAAATCATGTTTCACGCCGACATGAACATATAATGCAATTGTCCCCCCCCCCCCCCCCCCCCCACCCCACCAGTGATATAGCACGTTTCCTGACATTCCACATCGGGACCATCACTTCCATGCATTAGCATATTATTATCGTGCCTGTCCACCTGAATCATCGCCGCACCTCCGTAGGATAATCTATTCACGTCAGTGTGAGGGGAGACCAAAGGACAACCCAGCTGGTCTCCCAAGGCGTGTGCCTGGCGAGCAGGCCTCCCACAGGAGTTCAGGGGGGGGGAGGTCCAAGCCACTACCTGGGCACTACCCTCGGCATTACCTGTGCCTGGGAAACTCTGGGGCTGTTTGGGGGGGAGGGGGTGGAGGTGCATAATGGTGGTGGAGATGAGGGGGTAGTGGGCACAGGTAGGTTATAGAACATAGAACAGTACAGCACAGAACAGGCCCTTCGGCCCTCGATGTTGTGCCGAGCCATGATCACCCTACTCAAACCCACGTATCCACCCTATACCCGTAACCCAACAACCCCCCCCCACCCCTTAACCTTACTTTTTAGGACACTACGGGCAATTTAGCATGGCCAATCCACCTAACCCGCACATCTTTGGACTGTGGGAGGAAACCGGAGCACCCGGAGGAAACCCACGCACACAGGGGGAGGACGTGCAGACTCCACACAGACAGTGACCCAGCCGGGAATCGAACCTGGGACCCTGGAGCTGTGAAGCATTTATGCTAACCACCATGCTACCGTGCTGCCCCATGGGGGGAGGGACGGAGGAAGGAAGGTTGCGCCTCGGTTCCTGATGAATTATTGTGCACTGGGGTGGTCCCCCGATCTTCGAGGGATTAAGTTGCTGGCCACCAGCGTTACGCCATGGGGCCCACCCCTTGAGGCTTTTTGAGTCTAAGTTGCGAACAATGCGAAAGAGAAAGCCGCCATTGCTTTTTGTGGTATCAACGGCGCTTTTCCCACCCGCCTTTGCCGATTTCTGGGAAAATTCAGGCGAAATGTCTGGCAAAATGTTTTCTGTAGCAAGAATTGTGTCCAGGGCAGCACGGTGGCGCAGTGGTTAGCCCTGCTGCCTCACAGTGCCGAGGTCCCAGGTTCGATCCCGGCTCTGGGTCACTGTCTGTGTGGGGTTTACACATTCTCCCCGTGTTTGCGTGGGTTTCGCCCCCACAATCCTAAGATATCCCTTAATTGGAAAAAATGGATTGGGCACTCTAAATTTATTTTTAAAAAAGAATTGTGTCCTGCGGTGTGAGAATGTCAATCGCCAATTACACGGCGTACAATACTTACACTGGGCCCACAATCTAGGCTGACACTCCAGTGCAGTACTGATAGTGTGCTGCATTGTCCAAAGTGGCATCTTTCAGCTTAGACATTAAACAGTGCCCCTGCCAACAGTGCCACCGCCTCCCTCTCACCGACACACCCAACCATTTAAAATGGACAGAAGAGGTTTCAGCGGAAGGCGACCGTGGCCTCCCCCAGCATCTTGGCTGATATTCTTTCCTCAAGCAAAAATGACCAGAAACAGTGCAATCAGTTATTTATCTAGCGTGTTGTTTACAGAATCATGTTGTGAGTACATTGGCAGCTGCATTTGCTGACTTAACAACGGTAAGCACGCTTCAGAAAATAACTAATTGAATGTGAAGTGCTTCCAGCTGTGAAGAGAAACCGATAAGGTGCTACGTGATTGCCTGTTCTTTCTTGTACCATCAACTGCAAGCAATTTACATTCATTCGACCCACTACACTCTCCCCTCAAACCAAATGGAATTCTGCAGTTTTGCACAAAGGCACCAAACCCCATCTGTGTTTTGGCCTTATGCACAGTCAGCGATAATACAGCCCTCAGACTATTTATATAAAAATGTTAAGTGCATTCCTGAAGCATTTATCATTTGGCGGATTCGCGCAGCACATGCAATATTATTCAAAGAAACATTTCTAAACAATGGGGCAATTCTAACTTCCAACAGCGGTTGAGTCGGGGGTAAATGGGAGATTGTAATTTACACAATATCACAAATCCGCCCGCTCACTATGCATTTTAACAGGAGTGCGTTGGGGTCAGAGGTAACATATCTACCCTCACACACAAATCTGTCAGTAAAGTATTTAAGGAGCTGGGGATTCAAAGGGCTTGGGGAATCTGGAAAATAAAAGGAAGATAAATGCTTTTCCGGCACTGCTTGTGGGCCAGGAGATACAGAAACATTTCTTCCAGGCCCAACATCTATTCACAGACATCATTATCGCTGGCCACCCTCTGCCATCTCTGGCATTCCCACCCTGATCTCCCATTCCCTCAGCCCATCTCCGATTGTCAACTCCCCCCACAACATTCCCACAATCTCCAAATCCCCCCACCCCCAATCTCCTCCGCCCTCCCCAACCTCCCCGAATCTCCATGACTGAGATCCATTTCCACACTCTCCTCACCCAAATGCATCTGAACAACCCACCAACAAAATGAATAGCTCATCTTCGATTTCTCCCCTGTGATCTCTCAACCCCTCTCCTCCCTCCTCTCTTCAGCCGTGGCCTTGCCACAGGCTTCCCGGCCTGGCAAGCAGCCAGCCTGTCAATCGGGGTGACTGTCAAGCAGGAAACTTGCTGAAAGAGTTATAAAGACATTCTGCTACTGATTTTAGCAGGAGGCCCTGAAGGCTCATGTGGTAGTCACCACTGTTGTATTATATTGTATATACTGGTATTATGGTAAGGCCCCTGTACTACAGGTACGGGGGTAGATCCCTGCCTGCTGGCTCCGCCCAGTAGGCGGAGTATAAATTGTGTGCTCTCCGAACTGCAGCCATTTCGCCAGCAGCTGGAGGAGGCCACACATCTCTGTGTAATAGATCCTCGATTACTCTCTACTCTCATCTCGTCATAATTGATAGTGCATCAATTTATTACACAGAGATTTTTCAGAGATGGACCTCCGCATCAAGCCGGATCGCCTGTAGCTGCATCCTCAAGCAGACAATGCCAAAAAGGACTTTGAACATTGGCTAGCTTGCTTTGAAGCGTACATCGGGTCTGCGTCAGACCCAATCTCAGAGGCACAGAAGCTCCAGATTCTTTACACGAGGCTGAGCTCCAACGTCTTTCCCCTCGTCCGGAACGTGCCTACCTACGCAGAGGCCATGGTGCTACTGAAGGAGAACTACGCTCAGCAGACCAACAAGATCTACGCCAGGCACCTCCTGTCCACGCAGCACCAACTTCCCGGTGAGTCTGTGGAAGATTTCTGCCGTGCCCTGCTCGCCCTGGTGAGAGACTATGACTGCCAGGCTGTTTCGGCCTCTGAACATTCAAACCTGCTAATGAGAGACGCGTTCGTTACGGGCATAGGGTCGAACTACATCCGCCAGCACCTCTTAGAAGGGGCCACGCTTGACCTCGCGGCGACCAAGAAACTAGCGCTCTTGCTCACAGTCGCCTCACTCAACGTACAGGCTTATGCCCCCGACCGCAGGGCCCACCCCTCCTGTGCATCGTAGACCCCGCCAGCGGCCAACCCATTGTGGACCCCATCAGCGACTGCCCCCAGCCAAACCCACGCCTGCACCGTGCGGCAGCCAACCAACTCCGGGGGACCCAAGTGCTACTTCTGTGGACAGACAAAACACCCCCGGCAGTGCTGCCCGGCGCGGAGTGCGCTCTGCAAGGCCTGTGGAAAGAAAAGGCATTTTGCTGCAGTGTGCCAGGCCCGCTCAATTGCCACTATTGTCCCTGCACCCGCCACGTGCGGCCAGTGGGCGCCGCCATCTTCCTCTCCTCAGCCCACGTGCGGCCCATGGGTGCCGCCATCTTGCTCCACCCGCAACACATGCGGCCCGTGGGCGCCGCCACCTTGCTTGCCTCAGAACCAATGGGCTCTGCCATCTTGCCTGCCCCAGGACACGCGCGACCCGTGGGCGCCGCTATCTTACCCGCCTCAAGTCCCCTGCCCATCAGGCACCTCATTGGGCTGATCATCGCCTGCAACCGCCGACGATCAGCCTCGTCTCGCCTCCGTCACGATCGACCAGTCTCGACCACACAACCTCGCGACCGCGTCGATGACAGTGAAGGTCGATGGGCACAAGATATCCTGCCTTCTGGACTCAGGGAGCACTGAGAGCTTCAGCCACCCCGATGCGGTAAGGCGCTGCTCCCTCATGGTACACCGCGTTAACCAAAGAATCTCCCTGGCCTCCAGATCCAACTCCGTGGCGATCCGGGGGTACTGCATCACCACCCTCACTATCCAGGGCGTAGAGTTCAGCGGCTTCCGGCTCTACATTCTCCCCAACCTCTGCACTGCCTTGCTACTCGTCCTGGACTTCCAGTGCAACCTCCAGAGCCTAACCCTGAAATTGGGCTGGCCCCTACCACCCCTTACTGTTTGCGGCCTCACGACCCTTAAGATCGACCCGCCTTCTCTGTTTGCAAACCTCACCCCGGATTGCAAACCCGTCGCTACCAGGAGCAGACGGTACAGAGCCCAGGACAGGACCTTCATCAGGTCTGAGGTCCAGCGGCTGCTGCAGGAAGGCATCATCGAGGCCAGCAACAGCCCCTGGAGAGCCCAAGTGGTAGTGGAGAAAACCAGGGAGAAAAACAGGATGGTAGTTGACTAGTCAGTACATCAATCGGTACTCGCAGATCGACGAGTACCCCTTCCCACGTATATGTGATATGGTCAATCAGATTGCACAGTACCGGGTCTTCTCGACAGTGGACCTGAAATCTGCCTACTACCAGCTCCCCATTCGCAAGGCGGACCACCAATGCACTGCGTTTGAAGCAGACGGCCGCCTTTACTATTTCCTTAGGGTTCCCTTCGACGTCACCAACGGGGTCTCGGTCTTCCAAAGGGAGATGGACCGAATGGTTGACCGGTACAGACTGCGGGCCACTTTCCCGTACCTGGACAACGCCACCATCTGCGGCCATGGCCAGCAGGACCACGATGCTAACCTTTCCAAATTTCTCCACACTGCCCAACTCCTCAACCTAACTTACAACAAGGAGAAGTGTGTGTTCAGCACGAACCGATTAGCCATCCCCTATGTGGTTCAGAATGGGGTTCTAGGACCTGACCCCGATCGCATGCCCCCCTCATGGAACTCCCCCTTCCCCACTGCCCCAAGGCCCTCAAACGATGCCTGGGGTACTTTTTGTACTACGCCCAGTGGGTCCCTAACTATATGGACAAGGCCCGCCCACTCATCCACTCCACCGCTTTCCCACTGACGGCCGAGGCTCACCAGGCCTTCAACATTATCAAGGCCGACATCGCCAAGGCCGCGATGCACGCGGTCGATGAGACGCTCCCCTTCCAAGTCGAGAGCGATGCATCAGACGTCACTCTGGCCGCCACCCTCAACCAGGCAGGCAGGCGCGTGGTATTCTTTTTCCGCACCCTCCATGCCTCCGAGATTCAGCACTCCTCTGTCGAAAAGGAGGCCCAAGCGATCGTTGAAGCTGTGCAGCATTGGAGGCATTACCTGGCCGGCAGGAGATTAACTCTCCTCACTGACCAACGGTCGGTTGCCTTCATGTTTAACAGCACACAGCGGGGTAAGATCAAAAATGGTAAGATCTTGCAGTGGAGGATCAAGCTCTCCACCTTTAATTACGAGATTTTGTATCGCCCCGGTAAGCTCAACGAGCCCCCGATGCCCTGTCCCGAGGTACATGTACCAATGCACAAGCGACCGACTCCGGACCCTGCACAATGATCTCTGTTACCCAGGTGTCACCCATTTTTACCACTTCATCAAGGCCCGCAATCTGCCCTACTTCATCGAGGCAGTCAAGGCTAACACCAGAGACTGCCAGGTCTGCGCGGAGTGCAAACCGCACTTCTACCGGCCAGACCATGCGCGCCTGGTGAAGGCCTCCCACCCCTTTGAACGCCTCAGCGTGGACTTCAAAGGCCCCCCCCTCCACCGACCACAACACGTATTTTCTCAATGTGGTCGACGAGCATTCCCGATTTCCCTTCGCCGTCCCATGCGATATGACATCTGCCACCATCATCAAAGCCCTCAACACCATCATCGCTCTGTTCAGTTTCCCCGCCTATGTCCACAGCGACCAGGGATCCTCATTTATGAGCGATGAGCTGCGTCAGTTCCTGCTCAGCAGGGGCGTTGCCTCGAGCAGGACGACCAGCTACAACCCCCGGGGAAACGGGCAGGTGGAGCGGGAGAATGGGACCATCTGGAAGGCCGTCCAGCTGGCCCTACGGTCCAGAAATCTCCCGGCCTCCCCCTGGCAGGAGGTCCTCCCCGACGCCCTCCACTCCATTCGGTCGCTCCTGTGCACTGCGACTAATGAAACCCCCCATGAACATCTCTTTGCCTTCCCCAGGAAGTCCATCACCGGGGTTTTGCTCCCAACGTGGCTGGCAGCTCCAGGACCCGTTCTCCTCCGTAAACACGTGCAGCTCCACAAGGTGGACCCGTTGATTGAGAGGGTACAGCTACTCCACGCAAACCCGCAGTACGCCTAAGTAGCGTACCCGGACGGCCACCAAGACACAGTCTCCCTCAGGGACCTGGCACCAGCTGGGTCCCCACACCCTCCCCCCCCCTGCCCCGGCGCCACCCTCCCTTCCCCCAGCGCACTCCACCATAGCCCCCACTCCAGGGCAATCCATCCTCCCTTTGGTCCCACCGGGGGATGAAGAGGATGTCGACACAATCCCGGAGTCACCGAAAACCAAGCCGCGCCTGAGTTGCCACCAGCACTGCAGCGCTCTCAACGACAGATCAAGGCGCCTGATCGTCTAAATTTGTAACCTTCTCTGAAATTTTAAAACCAATCTGTATGTAACTAGTTTCCCACCACCCCCGCTGGACTCATTATTAACAGGTGGTGAATGTGGTCGTCACCACTGTTGTATTATATTGTATATACGGGTATTACGGTAAGGCCCCTGTACTACAGGTACGGGGGTAGATCCCTGCCTGCTGGCTCCACCCAGTAGGCAGAGTATAAATGTGTGTGCTCTCCGAACTGCAGCCATTTTGCCAGCAGCTGGAGGAAGCTACACATCTCTGTGTAATAGATCCTCGATTACTCTCTACTCTCGTCTCGTCGTAATTGGTAGTGCATCAGCTCATTCTTCCTCCTCCCTGCTCTGCCCCAAGTAATACACCATGCCAATACGTCCATTATAATGAACAACCTTCTCCCCCAGCCTTGCCTCCTGGTAATTTATATTTGGTCATTAAGACCATCACTCCACCCCACACCCCCAAAGCCCTTTCCCCTGGATGTCTCTCCCCACCTCTCTGAAACCCTCAGCCCGGATTTTCCATTCTCTTGCCGCCAGGGGACCGGAAATTCCCGCCCGGAGTCAAATGGGGCGTCAAATTTTCCATCCCGCCCACGGCCATTCCTGCCACAGAGGGGACTGAAAAATCCCAGGTCTAGTGTTAAATGCTGAAGGACATACCCCTGGCAAAAGCACCTTCGACAGCCCTGGTGAAGCTACAGTCTGAATGTCAAATAACATAGAACATACAGTGCAGAATGAGGCCATTCGGCCCATCGAGTCTGCACCGACCCACTTAAGCCCTCACTTCCATCCTATCCCCATAACCCAGCAACCCCCTCTGACCTTTTTGGACACTAAGGGCAATTTATCATGGCCAATCCACCCAACCTGCACGTCTTTGGACAGTGGGAGGAAACCGGAGCTCCCGGAGGAAACCCACACAGACACGGGGAGAACGTGCAGACTCCGCACAGACTGACCCAAGCCGGGAATCGAACCTGGGACCCTGGCTCTGTGAAGCCACAGTGCTAACCACTGTGCTACCGTCCTGCTGTCGTCCCCGATCCCTTTTGTTCTGTATCAGGGGTGGGCTTCTCCGTCCCGCCGGCCCGTGTTCCGGCATGGCGTGCCCCCGCCGGCAATGGGATTCTCCGTTCACGCACACAGCCGGCCAATGGGATTTCCCATTGCGGGCCACCCCACACCGCCGGGAAACGTGCGGACGTGGGTGCGCTGCCGGTGGGGCGGAGGATCCCTCCGACATAGAATCCCAGGACTTTCATTGCAGATTAGTGGCACAGCAAGGAAGGAGGCCCTTCAGCCCATTTGTGCCAGTGCTGGCTCATTGGTGGAGCTATCCAATTAATCCCGCTTCCCTACTCTTTTCCCATAGCCCTGCACACTTTTTTATTTTCTTTCCCGTATTTAACCAGTTGGTTTTGAAAGTGACGACTGAATCTGCTTCCACCATTCTTACAGGCAGCTCATTCCTGATCTTAACATAACACTTTGTGAAAAATATTTCCTCATGCTTCCTTTGCCAAGTCCCAGTAAATCAGCATCCTCTGGTTACTAACCTTTCTGCTCATGGATTCTGCTAGTCTTTCCTCACATTTTCAAAACCGCCCATGATTTTGAATGAAATCCCTTCTTAATAAACCTGTCAGCTAGTGAAGAAAGATACAATGGACACAATTTCTTTCTGTAATGCAGTCCCTCTCCGTAGGGCCTTAAATTTGGAAGGAACTTTTTCTTTATGTTAGTGCAGAAGCCTTCATGTCAGTCTGCCACATCCTGGTTCTCCGTCTAGTCACCATATGTTCGTACGCCACTCAACTATTTTCCTCCTCGGGGTTAAACAACAGATTTCCTTTCTGCTCTGGGTCAGGAAGCAGGACACTTTGGAAACAACACCCCAGCTGAACTCCGAGTGGAGGACTGGGATTGCGCTGTGGGCTCCAGGACCTGCAGTGGGGATGTCCTGGGCAGAGCCGATTTATGGAATAGCCAAAAGGAAAGGAATGTAAAATCTCTGTGAAGAAAGAAAACAGAAAAGTCTAAACCTCAAACCAAAGCCATGTGTTTGTGAATCACTGCGAGGCGGGCTGGACTGAGAAAAATCATCCGAAGAGGAAGTCGTCAGACGAAACAGCATAAAAATAATCACCCAGAAAAATATTGTTAGCGGAAGATAGGTTAACAGGATTAATGCCTCATAGCAACATGAAACATTTTATAATAAAATAAAAGCAAATTACTGTTGTTGCTGGAATCTGAAAGAAAAACAGAAAAATCTGGACAACTTCAGCAGGTCTGACAGCATCTATGGCGAGAGAAAGGAGCTAATAGAACATAGAACAGTACAGCACAGAACAGGCCCTTCGGCCCTCAATGTTGTGCCGAACAATGATCACCCTACTCAAACCCACGTATCCACCCTATACCCGTAACCCAACAACCCCCCACCCCTTTACTTTTTAGGACACTATGGGCAATTTAGCACGGCCAATCCACCTAACCCGCACATCTTTGGACTCAATGTTTTGAGTCTGGATGACTCTTTGTCAAAGCATTTTATAAATGCTAGTGCTGCCTTGTGCAATGTCATGTGTTACGCAATTACATCATTAAAGTAATTCATAGGCTTTTAATAGCATCACATCCCCGACCCTCTGAAAGAGCACCCTACCTGGACCCACTCCACTGCCCCATCCCCGTAACCCCACCTAACCATTGAACACGAAGGGACAATTTAGCATGACCAATCCGCCTAACCGGTCCACCTTTGGACTGTGGGAGGAAACCGGGGCACCCGGAGGAAACCAACGGAGACATGGGGAGAAGGTACAAACTCCACACAGGCAGTCATCCAAGGCGGGAGTTAAACCTGGGACCCTGGCACTATGAGGCAGCAGTGCTAACCACTGTGCCATCATGCCGCCCACCTAAAATATCTTGTAAATAAACCCCTTGCACTATGTTATACAAACTCGTCGTGTGCCACCTCTGATTCTTTCTCTTTGCGGCTACAACAAAGAATATAACAATCTATGAAACACATCCAAGAAATGGAAATTCTAGAGAAATGCAAAATTACAGAGTTCCCGAGGGGAAGTAGATAGTCTTTATCCAGAATATTGGTCAGTTACAGTCCCAGTTCAAGACCTCAATACTACCTTTAAAATTGATACTAGAGCTTTTGGTAACATGTTAGCAGATGACCCTGACTGGCTTCAGCCAATGACCCTTCATTCATCAGACATCAAGGGCAGAATTTTCCCAGCACCCCCACAGTGTGTTTAATGGCGGACAGGGCAGACAATGCAGTGCGAGCTCCAGATATCGGTTTCACACAGGAGTAAATTGACGATGAGATCTTTTGCTCCCGCTCACCATGGTGGGTTAGCATTCAGGGTGGTCCAGAACACATCTGGACCAAAGTGGTGTGTACGTGTCAGCGCTTACCTGAAGGGAAGGTGCCAAGGATGGGGAGGACCCTGCTACAGAGGCAGAGACGGCAGGGGGGGTCGGCGTTGTCGAACCTGCTTCATTATTATTGGGCGGCGAATGTGGATAAGGTGAGAAGAAGGGGTAGAGTGGGTTAGGATGGAGGAGGAATCTTGTAAGGGGTCTAGTTTGAGAGCTATTGTGATGGCAGCGTTGCCAATGGCTCCGAGGAGGTATTTAGGGAGTCCAGTGGTGCAGTCGACGGTGAAGATATGGAATCAGCTGAGGAAGCATTTTAGGATGAAAGGGATATCGGTGCTAACGCCGCAGTGTGAGAATCATGGGTTTGATCCGAGGGGGGTTGGATAGTGTATACAGGAGGTGGAGGAAAGTGGGGCTGGTCAAGGTGATGGATCTGTATTTGGAGGAAGGGTTCACCAGTCTGGAGGAGCTAAGGGAGAGGATAGAGCTGCCGAGGGGGAGTGAGTTCAGGTATCTACAGGTTAGGCACTTTGCGCAAAAGGTTTGGAGGGCGTTCCCTAGGTTGCTGGGATGCACCCTGCTGGAGCGGCTGCTGCTTCTGGATGTGGAAGGAGAGGGAAGAATTGGGGATATATACAAGTGGCTGGGGAGCAGGGAGGCAAGCGGGTGGTGGAGATCAAGGAGAAAGGAAGCGGAGTTGGGAGGGGAGATCAATTGGGGAGTATGGAGTGAGGCACTGCGAAGGGTAAACGGGACCTCCTCTTGTGCAAGGATGAGCCTGATACAGTTTAAGGTGGTGCACAGGGTGCATATGGCTCGGGCGAGAATGAGTGGGTTCTTTCAGGGGGTAGCAGATGAGTGTGAGAGGTGTGGGCGGGGGCCAGCGAATCATGCGCACATGTTTAGGGGTTGTGAAAAGTTAGGAAGATTCTGGGCGGAAGTGTTCGCGGTCTTAGCCAGGATAGTGGAGGAGGGAGTGGACCCGGAGCCTTTGGTGGCGATATTTGGGGTTTCAGAGAAGCCGGAGTTCATGAAGAGGAGGAAGGCCGATGTCTTGGCCTTCGCCTCTCTGATTGCATGGCGACTAATTTTACTGGCGTGGCGGTTGGCATTGCCACCGGGGGTAGCGGATTGGTTGGGTGACCTGTACAACTTCCTGCGGTTAGAGAAGATAACGTATGAGTTAAGGGGCTCTGCAGGGGGTTTGAGAAAAGGTGGCGGATGTTTGTGACCGTGCTTGAGGAGCTGTTCATTGCAGGAGGAGGCAGGGGGGAGAGGGGCAGGGGGATTTAAATTGTCAACTCACCTCCTGGGAGCGTTTGGGTACCCATTCCCGTCCAGCCTCCATGAAACCCAAAAGAGATTGGAAGTAAGTTGGGTTTGCATATGAGAATTATTTTTTTTAATATCTCATCTCTCCCTATTTCAGGCATTTGCATGGGTTAAAATGAGCTCCAATGGTTCTGGTTCCATCGCCTGCTGACAACAGGCCATATACACTCTGGCCTAGAGGGCCACACATTGTTCTGTTTTGGTATCCGCTGGAAGGATATCATCGCCATGTTAGTAAAGGTCAAGATCTCAGTGTGAAATGACCATGAATGAAACAGGCATTAGGCCTTTTGGATGTACAAATGAGAGGCCTAATGCCTGTTTGAGGCTCCCTCTGTTTTGCCCTAAAGCAGCCTGACTGCATTGCAGGCAAACCCAGCCTGCTGTGTGAAGAAGCAGACTGAAGGAGCTGCAATCAACAGGTTACATATTTAAGACAAGAGAAAGCCGCACTGTTACTGACACTCGTGGAAAGCCATGGCCACTCTGTCAATCATTTTCAGCGTTTTAACATTTAAATATAACCTTTGTCTTGGCTCAGCTGCTGAACCGGGCAGGGCTATCATACAATATCTTTCATCGTTATTATCAGTATTATTGTCACAGATTAATTTACAGGAGGCTCTGGAATGGGTCTCATTGAACAATGTCAACATGGACACTGGCCAGTATAAACTGGCAAGCGGCCTTGTAGCCCAGATTCCTGCAGGTTGGCAATTGCAGACGTCTTCCTCCCAATCCCTGTTTCCCCTAATCCCACCCACCAATTGTCTTCAGCTAGACCACACCCCATCACAGGATATTGAAAAATAAAATGTGTTTTGAAACGTCTGGGTATGCATGTTGTATCAGTATCTGACATCTAATATGTGCTGGATCTGAATGTGCGCCTTTTTTTAAAACAATAATCCCGCTCTGGGTTTTGTGCTTGCCTTACTCACAGAAATTCCCCATCATCTTTATACTCATTGACTTACATTGGCTCCCGATCAAGCAACGTCTTCATTTTAAAGCTGTCGGGCGAATTCTCCATGCCCGGGAGGCCCAGAATTCGTTCCCCGATAGGACGGAGAATCGGGCGCCAGGGCAAGATCGTGAATGGCACGAGCACTGACCCAAACGCCTCGCTGGCAGCGTGAAAATGTTCCACGGCGCACGCCAGCAGGAGCATGGAAATAAATGCAAATTGGCTGTAATGACCCATTTAATAATAATAAAATAATAATAATATTATAATATTATAATAATAATCGCTTATTAGTAGTAGGCTTCAATGAAGTTACTGTGAAAAGAATCTAGTCGCCACATTCCAGCGCCTGTTCGGATAAGCTGGTATGGGAATTGAACCCGCACTGCCGGCCTAGTTCTGCATTACAAGCCAGCTGTTTAGCCCATTGTGCTAAACCAGCCCCTTTTCATCTATTTAGCGGGCGCGGCGCCCTGTGCTCCACCCTCCTGTGATTCACTGGTCCCCGTGGCCAGGAATAATGTGGGCGCTTGTGGTCTCAACAATTATGAACCTGACGTGCAGGACCTCGCAGTGGGGGGGGGTAGATGGTAGAGACCATCCCAGCCCATTCCACCCCCCCCCCCCCGCCGCATCTCACAGCAGCCCCAACCCTCAGACCGGATTGCCTGGGTGCCCCCCAAGTAGGGGGGACCTGACCCACTCCACCCAGGGACATGTGTAATAGAGGGAACCCCCCGGGAGCCCTGTGATAAGGGACCCCCCTGGGACCCCCTGCCTAGGGGGGCCCCTTCACAGACCCCCTCCCACACACACAGTGCCTCCCCCCAAAATAGGGACCACTGTCTGGCAGCTAGAGAGCAGTCCAGACAAGAGCAGTGGGAACCATTATAGCCGTAATATGTATCTTGCAGCTCCACATTTCTATTCCTAGAAGGAGAGCAGCTGTCCCTATGTCTGGTTCGCACAGATCCACTATCTGCAATCCATTCATGGCTTTCGAGGAGTGGTCTGTGATTGACAGCTCGTAAAAACCTTCTGTAGCTTGGATCCATTCATATCCTTACACGCTTCAGTGGCCTAAGTGGGGAAACAACAATGTTTGTAAACATTGACCACATCAAAGAGAGGTAAGTGCAGTGAAATCACATGCTTGAGTGATTGGGATGTAGTTAGTGCCTTTCATCTGTGCCATGCGGTGGGGGGGGTGGGGGTGGCAGATTTGCGGTACGGGGGAGGTGGTTGGTCAGGCTGACTTGTGATGCAGAGGGAGGGGCGGGGCCAACTTGCAGTGCAGGGAGTGTGGCCGCGGGACTCTGCTATCGGGCCGCCTGTTCAAGATGGCAGCCCGATACCAGGATTCCCCGGGAATCCCTTGTATCCACGCCATGCATAAATTTTAACGGAATGGAACACTGAATTGCATCCCGCTTTCCGACCGCAAGGAGATCATAAAATAATGCAATTCAGCTCCGGCAGGAGAGTCTCCCAAATTGAGAAACCTCCCCCCTCACCTTTTTTTGCAAAATCCTCCATGGCCTCGCCATCACTGTAATCTCCACCAGCCTACATCCCTCCATGATAATCTGTGCTCCACTAATTATGGTCTCTTGCGCATCCCAATCACAATCGCTCCACCCAGTGGTGACCATTCCTTCAGTTGCTTATGTCCCAAAGTCTGGAATTCCCTCCCTGCACCTCTATGCCTCCGTAGGAACAGGAGTAGGCCATTCAGCCCCTCGAGCCTGCTCTCCCATTTAACAACCCAAAGATGTGCAGGTTAGGTGGATTGGCCACACTACATTGTCCCTTAATTGGAAAAAAAAATAATTGGGTACTCTAAATTTATTTATTTTAAAGTTGGACTTTGACATGCTTCCATACAATTGTTATGCATGTAATATTCACTGTACACATTCAGATGCAGCCGGAGGAGGTTCTATACACTGCTCAATAAACTTCTGCATTCTCTACCCCAGGGGGCTGTGGAGGCTCAGTCATTGAGTCTGTTCAGAGCAGTGTTCGATAGATTTCTAGATACCAATGCTATGAAGGGATACAGGGATCCTGTGGAAAGATGGCGCTGAGGCAGAAAATTAGCCATGGTCTAGTTAAATGGTAGAGCAGGCTCGAGGGGCTGAATGGCTTATTCCTGTTCCTACGTTGCTATGGAGGCAGAGAGGTATTTTCACTCCAAGGCCTCAGTATTGTCAGTTCAACTCCTGCCCACAATACAGGTGAAGAGGGGCAATTGCTCGGCATAGATCGGGCGACTTTTAGCCTATTTTACATTGAGACCAGCTGCAGACCTGATTCTACTCGAGGGAGTTTTGTGGTGTCGTCCCGATTCAGACCCCAGTTAAAATTAATATACATGTATTAGGACCCCAATTTTCCTAAAGTTATGCCAGGATCCGCCCCGCCGCGCCAAATCTCTCCACTGAATTCTCCGCTGCGCCGGCAGGATGCTCCGTTACACCAGCCGGTCAATGGGGTTTCCCATTGTGGCGCAGCCCCACGCCGTCGGGAAACCCCCGAGCTGCCAGCAATTGGAGCATCCCGCCGGCAGAGGATCCAGCCCCATGTTCCTCAAAGCATTGATCACAAGGGATATATATGGAGCGGGATTCTCCATTCTGCCAAACCCATTATCTGGCACGGCGTGGTGCACCTCCGCCGACAGTGGGATCCTCCATCCGGGCAGCCGGCCAATGGGGTTTCCCATTGTGGCCACCCCCCATGCCGTCGGGAAATCTTTAATAATAATAATCTTTATTGCCTCGAGTAGTCTTACATTAACACTGCAATGAACTTACTATGAAAAGCCCCTAGTCGCCACACTACGGCACCTGTTCGGGTACACAGAGGGAGAATTCAGAATGTCCAAATTACCTAACAGCGCATCTTTCGGGACTTGTGGGAGGAAACCGGAGCACCCGGAGGAAACCCACGCAGACACGGGGAGAATGTACAGACAGTGACCCAAGCTGGGAATCGAACTTGGGACCCTGGCGCTCTGAAGCCACAGTACTACCCACTGTGCTGACGTGCTGCCCCATCTGTGGACGCGAGTGCGTTGCCGGCGAAGCGGAGGATCCTGCCGTTTGAGAATCCTACCCACGATTTGTGATTTGCATTTTCTTTAAGCGTCTAAAGGGTTCGAACCTTGGGGCCTGGTTTCCCTGCTGTTGGTGTGGAGAATTGCCATCGGAGATGTCAAACAGATTCCAATGAAAGTGTGCTATCTACCCAATGTTTGAGGGCAGCTCATTAGCATAACTTCAGATGCTAATGCGACAAGCGAGGGATATACACCCACCACCTTAGGGCAGGTATCCTCTTTGGCCCAGTTGGCAATCTGTGGCAGAAGCTTCTGTGAGTTAATGGCAATGGGCAGTTTGTAGCACTCAGTGTGTTTGTTAACATTGCATTCCTTTAGCAGTTACCCTCCAGCCCCATAGCTCACTCCATAGTGAGTCGAAAATTAACACTTGGCCTGGATCACCTCAGGGCATGACAAGAAACTGGAAAAAAAGATTGAAGCAGGGAAGGAGGGAGGGAGATCACCGGCTGCACCTACCAGGTAATAATAATAATAATAACAGTGAAAAGCCCCGAGTCGCCACATTCCTGCGCCTGTTCGGGTGCACAGAGGGAGAAATCAGAATTCTCAGCTGGTACGGGAATTGAACCCACGTTGCTGGCCGTGTTCTGCATCGCATATCAGCTATCTAGCCCACTGGGCTAAACCAGCCGGTATCAAAGAGCGAACTTTACATATAACCTGAGGTCAGCTGACTCGAATAAATTCCATGGGCACCCATTGCGCAGCACATGACTGAGATCATGCCCCAGAGAAATGTGAAGTGTCCAAATTAAAGGGATTCCACTTTCTCTATCCCACATGATGAAAATGCCGCTGAGGTGCAATAGCAAAGGCGAGCCAACCCTCGCAAACCGTCGGCCCAGCATCTTCAGAAAAGGAGGACGAGAAGGCTGGAAGCGGGGAATTAAATTCTTATATTTTTATGCTCTGCTAAAGTTTCCCATGAAGTCAGGATTTCTGAATAAACTTGAAACCAGTTGTGGGCATTCTGAGGACAACATAGCTACATGTTAAGGTTCCTACTTCCTCTATTTTCAAAGGTGCAACTCTTATTTCCACTGGGGGCTTTTTGAACGTATGTCCCAGGGATATTCCAATCGCCTGGTAAGTTCCTGTTCTCGTTTCTTTCCACAAGTCTTGAATACTCAACAAGAGCTGCGCAGATTAAAACTAAGAAATGATTCATTCAAGAGTTGCATCACAGTCACCTGAGCTGGTTTGTGGGTTTATCCCTGAACATCAACAAAACTGAAAGATATTGGCCGACAGTATATTTAACACTGGCAAGAGTCCACCAACTCTTTCCAAGTATCCATTTGAAATGCTTCCAGTGACTTTATCCAGTAAATAGCTGAGCCACTCATACAGACATCCGAATTAGGGGCGGGAGTAGGCCATTCAGCCCCTCTAGCCAATTCTGCTATTTGATAAGATCGTGACTAATCGGACTGTGGCCTCAACTCCACTTTTATTCCTACCCCCCCGATACCCTTTGGCTCACTTGTCAATCGAAAATCTATCTAACTCAGCCTTAAGAATATTCAATGAGCCAGCATCCACTGCTCCCTGAGGAAGAGGTATTCAGACTAATAATGCACTGAGAGAAATTTTTGTTTTCCTTATCATTGTCTTCAGTGGGAGCCTTTTTAATTGTAAACTGTCAGAAGCACATTTTTTCTTCTTTATCTTCTATTTTCATTTCCATTTTCATGCAGGGAGTTTAGGATTTGTTTGCCCTCCCTTTCCCTTCTGCGGGAATATACCTTGCAGTGTCCAGATCATTTCTGCTTTGAAGGTAGCCCATTGTTCAGTCACAGATCTTCCTGCCAATCTTTTCCAGTCTAACGGGCCCAGTTCCATTCTTGCCCCACTGAACTCGGTTCTGCCCCAGTTATTTATTTTTACTCTGGATTTCCTATCCTCCTTTCCTGTCATCATCCTAAACCTTATGACACTTCCTGTCCCTTAGCGCCATGCCGGTGCTCAGAAAGGCCTTTACCAACAGTGGCATCAAGAGCAAGGTCTGCGTACGGCCTTGGACTGACAACCCTCATGTGACGCCCGGCCCTGCTCTTTGGAAAGGTCAGCAGACAAAGCTGCTTTTTGAAGTGGAACACAGCTCTTCAGTGCAAACCCTGCGCCTGCTGGAGTTGACGCATCTGCTTCCGCCTGAATGAGACACTTCATGCGGTGATAGAGACGGGCACATGGCTGAAAATATCATCGTGGCTGCTGGTCTTGGGCTTTGGCACAAACAATTAAGACAGCTCATTGTCAATGAGACACCATCACTGGTAACCTTCCAGGGCAAAAGAGTTTGCAGAACTCCATGGTGTCATGTGAGGAACAAAAGTGCAGACACTTTGAGGAAAGAGCTGGACACACCTCCCCGACATAATGTCGGGAGTGAATAACTAAACTTCAAATGAGGCTAAGGCTCACAAAGCCAGCCAGTCACAGAGTGGGAGATTGGGCTAACCTCACAATAAGAGGGCACATAGAGGCATTTGCACGACACATTCAAATGATGAGGCCTTGTCATGAGCAGCAAATTTATTTACAAAGATGCAGTATCTATACAGTGAACACCCGTGACCCTACAGTGAGGTCAACGCTTCTTAATCTTTCTAACTCTACTGTTCCATCTAGGGCACCCCGACATAAAATCAGAGGTGGAGGCAGCCTACTTACTACGATGCCCTGTTAGCTGTGTTAACCTTGACGGACATTCTCTGGAGGGCTGAGGCCTGCTGTGAGGCAGGTTCTCCCTCCTTGACCTGTGGAGCTGGAGATGATGGAGTCATAGGCAGAGGTGACTGGGATCGGCTGGATATCCAGAATCACCTGGGTGAATGGCCCCAGGGCATCCAGCTGAGTGTCCTCTTCCCTGTGCGCGCTTGAGGGCCCTTGCTTGACTCCTTGAGGAGAAGGGGCACTGGGAGTGAGATCGAGGTGTCCCACGCCTCCTCTTGCCTACCCGTAGATTGATGCCACCTATGCCTACACCAATAGAATGCATGTCCAATTATAAATCCAGCTGAAGCTGCTCGACCAAAGTCTCCGAGGCGCCATGGAGAACCTGATGCTCGCATATCAGAGCCATAGCATCAGACAAAACATGGACGGACTCCTCCAGTTTTTTACCGAGTCCGTTGACTGCCTCTCACAATTCTGTCTGATTTTCGGTCTAATTTCCAATCACTTTTTCCAGAGGGCGGACACAGTGGGTGCCATTCTCCAACTGTCCGCCGAGTGCCAGAGGCCTGGCCTGTCACTGTCTCCAATTATTGTGGAGATATTTCAGTGACATGTTCTCCAGAATGTGATCCCAAGCCTAATCTAGACCCGTGATCCCGCCCACCCAAATGAAGTGCCCTCTCCTTCCTTCCCACTGTTTGTCACCGAGGCCATAAAAAAAATAGTCTGTCCAGTTCCACTCATCTGCCCACACCAACCGTGTTATAGCATGGACAGTGTATTACTCTGGCCAATAGGCTTGCTAACAAGACTAATTGCCCTTTAATTATTCACTTAAATATGGTGGGCAGGTTGCTAATTTCATTAGCCACCCACTTAGCATTTTAAGGGGGTCAGCTCAACACGTGGGCAGGCAGTTTGTGGGGCAGCCGTACCTCTTGCCTCCACCCCCACTCCCGCCATGCGTGTTTTCAGCATAAAATGTCAGGTTGCTGCTTAACCCATCCTGGGGGGCGGGCCACTCCCAACCTCGGCACCAGTCCCCTAATGTTAGTGAGGGCAATATTGCAGGGTGATGCCTTTGTCATGTGCCAAGGCCGCATTCAGGTGATCTGCCTGGTTTTGCTGTTTTAATTCTTTGTTGTAGCCTGACCAGAGGCTGACAAAGAGTCTTAAAGAACAGATGAGTGACCTGACTGGACCTTTAACGTTTAAGATTTTTATTTCCAGATAATTATTTTGAGTGAGTACAAATTCACTCGTGGCCTTAGTGGGATTTGAATTCATATTCTCTGCATTATTAGTCCAGCAGCATAACCATTACACAACCATAGCTTTCAGCCACCATCCTCTGCTCAGGGTGACTGTTGCCTGCCTATCTGATTTGTTATGGTGAGGTACGTTTACCAGCTTACTGGAAGAACTCTCATCCAACTAGCTCAAGAACCACCCTGGGAACAGATGCTTGTTGAGTTTCACTGCTTACAGGCAACCCCAGCCTTACCCAATCCCAGACATTTCATTTTCCCACTTATCATCACCTTTTTTTTGGCAAAGCAATCTTCATTTCGTCTCGATAATTTGCCATTAACCCTACAGTTTAAAACCAAATTGCAGAACGTTAGCAAGGACTTCTGATAATCAGGAGTAAATTATAATCATCAGCGAATCCTTGTCTATTAATTTAGGCCAGTTTTCCAAGGAAATCCGGTGATCTGTGAGACATGGCCCTGTGGCTCTTAAAACCATGCTTCTGTGCCCCAGAGCCTCTTAAAGCATAAGAGGCAGAAAAAAAAAGAAGCAATTTCATGCTGGCCAAAAGCCCCATTGTAATTATAGTATATGCACTGGCTTCCCTTTGCTCATCTTTCTAATGAGATTGTAAACCACTGCACAATCTGTCCTCTCAGAGATCTCGCAGCACTATTCGAAGTGATGACGGGATTTCTACCACTGTTCTGCTCAGCATTTGCCCCACAATCAATATCATCAGAACAGATTATCGGAACATTGACACATTCCAGTGCACCAATTAGCTGCTGTGTTTCCAACATTGCACAGCAGTGGCTTTACTTCATTGGCTGCAGATCCTAAGAGATCCTGAGGTTGCAAAAGGCACGACCTAACTACTCGTTTTTCTCTCATCTATTCTACTCTGCAGTTTTAGCTATCTCAGGGGCTGGTTTAGCACAGGGCTAAATCGCTGGCTTTGAAAGCAGACCAAGGCAAGCCAGCAGCACGGTTCAATTCCCGTACCAGCCTCCCCGAACAGGCGCCGGAATGTGGCGACTAGGGGCTTTTCACAGTAACTTCATTTGAAGCCTACTTGTGACAATAAGCGATTTTCATTTCATTTTCATTTCTTTCATTCTCTGATTCACTGAAGAGCATCAATCTGTCACATACATTCTTTGAGTGTTAAGCATTAAGCTGGCAAATTCAATCAGCTGAGCAGAGAAACCATTAGTGTGGGAAATGGAAATGTCACACTAGGATTAGCAGAGGTGCTGTTATGTATCTGGGAATACATTCTTGCTGGTTCTGCATCATGTGATGTAGTGATGTCAGCAGGCTTTGAGCAGATCGCCATCTTGATTGTGTTGGTTAATAAACCTGCCATCCTGTTTTACAAGAATCTAGAGTGTGGGCACCTTCATATCTTTTCTCTTTGCAGCAACAAAGAAAACATGACAAGGGGCGAAAACGGGCCAGGAGGATTTAGAACATAGAACATAGAACAGTACAGCACAGAACAGGCCCTTCGGCCCTCAATGTTGTGCCGAGCCATGATCACCCTACTCAAACCCACGTATCCACCCCATACCCGTAACCCAACAACCCCCCCCTTAACCTTACTTTTATTAGGACACTACGGGCAATTTAGCATGGCCAATCCACCTAACCCGCACATCTTTGGACTGTGGGAGGAAACTGGAGCACCCGGAGGAAACCCACGCACACAGGGGGAGGACGTGCAGACTCCACACAGACAGTGACCCAGCCGGGAATCGAACCTGGGACCCTGGAGCTGTGAAGCATTTATGCTAACCACCATGCTACCCTGCTGCCCCTAAAGGGTTAGAGAAACTGGCGACGAGGATTTGGGTCAGAAAAACTGGCGACGAGGATTTGGGTCAGAAGAACTGGCGACGTGAAAGTTTAACAAAAGTGTTAGACAGCATCCGTGAATAATAAGATTGATAGTCGGGGAAGACTTACGTGAAAGTAAGTGGGGTCTAGGCTGCAGGGACACGCCCATGGCAAAGTTACCGTGAGGAATGCAGATTTTGAAGTCTGCTGACCCTGCCCGGGCCACTACTCAGTAGAAAAATCAAAATACTCAGGCAAAAAGGGAAATATTTCCCAGTTGCTTATTCAAGGACCTGTTTCAGCCACACTTTCCAAGACTGTTGGAAGGGAGGAAGTGTAGGTCCTGGGAGCCGGGATCCAAAAATGGTGGGCAAAACGGACACCATGGACATGTTTGATGTGGATTATGAAACATGGAATTCATGTGAAGAAAGATTCCAAATGTTTTTAATAGTTAATCAGGCAACGGAGGACCTAAAGATCACAACATTTCCCAGCTCAGTTGGCCGTAAAACATTTACAGAATCTTGTTCACCCAGCCAATTCAGCCAAATCAATTCAGTGAATTAATGAAAATTTCAGAGAGATATTTTTCTCCTAAACCGTTATTGATTGCAGAAAAGTTCCGATTTCACCACCATAGACAGGAAGAAGGTGAAAATATTTAACAGTTTGCAGCATCTTTATAAAGATTCGCTTTGCACATTCTCCCCGTGTCTGCGTGGGTTTCACCCCCACAACCCAAAGATGTGCAGGGTAGGTGGATTGGCCACACTAAATTGCCCCTTAATTGGGTACTCTAAGTTTATTTTAAAAAATTAAATTAAAAAAAAAAATTAGCTAGGTATTGTGAATTTGGTACAACACTTGACGATACTCTTCGAGACAGGTTGATGTGTGGGTTACACAGTGAAGATACTCAAAGGAAGCTGCTTACTGTAAGTGATTTAAGCTGCTAACGAGAGAAGCTTCACAGATAGAGGCTTGAGTAAAGAACCACAAAACGAATACCTCAAGGAACAGGGCTGCAAAAGTGCAACCACGTCACCATTGTACACAGGTTGGACATTCAGCAGGAGAATGCTGGAGTAAATCAAATACATGCAAGACCTATGGTAAGAAGGGCCACATTGCCAAACGTAATGGGCTCACGAAACGTCAGCGACACCAAGAGTGTGCAAGAGTCATGGCGTCATAGAATCACACAGCACAGAAAAGGCCCTTCAGCCCATCATGTCTGCACCAGTCAAAAGGAACCACCTAACCATTCCATTTTCCAGCACTTGGCCCATAGCCTTGTATGCCTTGGGATCGTAAGTGCACATCTCAATACTTCTTAAATGTTATGAGGGTCTTTGCCTCCACCACCCTTTCAGGCAGAGAATGCTAAACTCCCACCACACTCTGAGTGAAAAGGTTTTTCCTCTCATCCCCTCTAAACCTCCTGCCCCTTACCTTAAATCTATGCCCCCTGGTCACTGATCCCTCCACTAAGGCAAAAGGTTTGTTACAGTCGACTCTATCTATGCCCCACTTAATTTTATACATCTCAATCATGTCCCTCTCAGTTCTGTTCCATGGAAAACAACCCCAGTCTATCCAATCTCTCTTCATAACCAACAGTCTCCAGCCCAAGCAACATCCTGGTAAATCTCCTCTGCACCCGCAGCATGCAGTTGGGGGAAGGGCGAGCTTAAAGGCCTCAAACTGACTTGAGGGCCTTTATGAAAGCAGCAGAGGGAACAACTGTGAAAAGATCTCACCAAGGCCATTGAAGAAGCGGTGACGGCTGACTTCCGTTGACGGCGTGCGGGAGGCAGCCACGCGTTGGAGGGCTCCCGTTCGGGAGCGGCATTGTCGGGAATTGACGCCCGGTCCAAGGGGCAGTGAAGGCGGTGAAGGCAAGGAGAAAGCACAAGGAAGGGATATGTCGAGGTCCAGTAAGAAAACGGCTGTGAAAACAGCTGACAGTTCGTCGGGGAGTAGAAAGGTCACCGTGGGGTCACCAAGGAAAATGGAGGCTGGAGCACCAGGGGAGGCCGCATTGCTTACGGCTGAAGAAATAACTAAGGTGATGGCTGCGCAATTCGAAAGGCAGTTTACAAAATACATGGAGACAATGAGGAAGGAGGTGAGGGAGGTTTTTAGTGTGCTGGTGGAGGAGGTGATTTCCCCGGTGACGACGGCGGTGGCGAGCGCAGTGGCGGAGGTGCGGGAGCAAGGGGAGGCGCTGAAGGAAGTGGAGGAGACATTATTGCAGCACGGTGATCAACTTACCTCGATGGGGAAGGAGATGCGGAAGGTGATGTAGATTAACAAGGATTTGCGAGGGAAAATGGAAGACCTGGAAAACAGATCCAGGCGGCAGAATTTGAGGATTGTGGGGCTGCCCAAAGGAGTTGAAGGGCCGAGACCGACTGAGTTTTTTGCTGCGATGCTGGCGAAACTATTGGGAGAGGGGGAGGATTCCTCCCGATATGAACTGGATCGGGTTCATAGGTCATGGAGGCCTGTACCAAAGGCGGGTGAGCCGCCAAGAGTAGTGACTTTGTGCTTCCGCAGGTCAGTGTGAAGGAGAAGGTCCTGTGTTGGGCTAAGCAGAAGCGGGTGGTGCAGTGGGCTGGTATACGCATATACCAGGACTTTACGTTGGAGCTGGCGAGGAGGCGGGCTGCTTTCAACCGGGTGAAGAGGGCACTGTACATTAGCAAGGTGCAGTGCGGCATTGTATATCCAGCGAAGCTGAGGGTGACTTACAAGCTCAAGGACTTTTATTTTGGAACGGCGGAGGCAGTGGAGGAGTTTGCGAAGGCAGAAGGACTGTGGCAGAACTGAGAAATTGAGAAATGGCCATGTGCCGACATAACCTCATGACTGTATTTTTTGTTTTGTTTCTTTGTTTCACTGCGTGCGGGTGTGTGGGCTAAAGGAGCCAATGGTGTATATATTTGGACAAGGGAAGTGATGGGACTTTCACTCGAAGTGAGGGCTATTTGGGGTGTCGGTGGATATGTGGGGTTTGTGTGCTAAAAGGGGATTTTTGGGCTTTCCGGGGCCGGGCAAGGGGAAAGTGACCCGGGCGGGGACCTCCACGCTGGCCGGTCTAAGCCGGGCAGTGAACGGGAGTGAGGTGGGGAGGGGCTGTGGCCATTGGAGCCTGGCAGAACAGAGCCCGAGTGGTCTAGCCGGAGTGGAAAGTTGGGGGGGGGAAGGAACCGAGGTTGGGGGAAGGAGTTTTACAAGAGGCAGTGGACGGGAGGAGTTGGGGAGTGGGGGGGGGGGGGGTTTACAACTCTTGGGTATCATGCACGGCACTCTTTCAGAGGTTGGACGACGTTGAGTGTGTGTGGGGGGGGGGGGGGGGGGTGGGGGGGAAGGAAGGGGGGGGGGGGGAGTGGACTCTATGGTGACCATGGGCGGTCCCGGACTCCTTTTTTCTTTTTCTCCTTTGTTTTTTGTTTCCATCGTGGGAGCTTTTGTTTTATTGGATGCATATATTGACAGGTGGGCCGTTGTTTGGGGTGGTGGGAGGATGGGATCGTTGTTATTGTTAAGGGGATTGATTTTGTATTTGTTTGTATTTGTTACCGTTTACTGTCTGTGGGTGGGGTGTAAATTTTGAAGGAAAATGTGAAAATGGAGAATAAAAACATTTATATTTTTTAAAAATCTCCTCTGCACCCTTTCCAGTGCTATCACATCCCTCCTATAATGTGGATTCCAGAACTGCACACAATACTCTAGCTGTGGCCCAACCAATGTTTTTACAGTTCTAGCATAACCTCTTTGCTCTTAAACTCTATACCTCAGCTAATAAAGGCAAGTTTACCATATGTCTTCTTGACAACTGTATCCACCTTCTCTGCTACCTTAAGAGACCAGTGTACATGCACACCAAGGTCCTTCTGATCCTCGGTGCATCCCAGGGTCCTGCTATTTATCATGTATTAACTTGCTTTGTTTGTCTTGTTTATTTGAACAACACGAGTTAACAATCTAATTGTGTCTACAAATTAGTGGGTGAAGTTCAAGATCACTCAAAAGACAGTGAACGTGAGATACAGAAAGAACTAAAGCTGGGTGTTTTGTCAATGCAGGGCGATCAACAACGTTCTTTAATACATTCAAAACTCAAAAGTCATAGAATTAAAATGGAAATGGATACGGGCACCACAGTATTGCTAATACCTGAGATGATTTATCATCAAAAGCTGAGGCATCTGCCATTAAAACTATCAAATGCAATCGTAAGGATGTACACTGTGTGGTGAATCACAGTAGCGTAATTCACACTGTATTACACATGTTGTACTATGTCTCTGTAAGCTCAGCACACGAGCAGTTGCGCTGCTCTGTCACTAGGGGGAGATGCACTGGGAGTGTACGGGAGTTTGTACTGGGTTTCACCCTTGGCTCCACCCACGGCTCCTCCCCCTAACCGGAAGTATAAAGGTTGATGCTGAGAGCCTGCCTGCCAGTTCATCTCGAGTTCATCTTGTCACAGGCAGGCTCTGTTGTAAGACAATTAAAACCACTGTTCACTTCTAACCACGTGTCGCGTGAATTGATGGTCTCATCACACTGAAGAGGTTGTACCATTAAAAGGATGCATTATGGTAATATTCAAAGCAAATGGACAGACAGTGAAGTTGCCTCTTCGTGACGGACATTTTTCTGCTCTATTTGGCAGAGCATGGTTGGCTAAGATTAGGCTTAACTGGGAAGCAGTCGATCCATCAGTGGATTCAAAGAGCAACTTTTTTTTAATTTGTTCATGGGATGTTGGTGTCGCTGGCTGGACCAGCATTTACTGCTCATCCCTGAGGGCATTTAACAGCCAAGCACATTGCTGTAGGTCTGGAGTCGCATGTAGGCCAGACCAGGTAAGGATGGCAGGTTTTCTTCCCGACAGGACATTAGTGAAGCAGCTGAGTTTTTTATGACAATCGACAATGGTTTCATGGTCACCATTACACTTTTAATTAGACATTTTTATTGAATTCAAATTCTACCAACTGCCTTGAAGAGAATCATCCTCGTTCTCTGGATTACTAGTCCAGTGGCAATGCCACTAGGCCACTGCCTTCTCTTGCAACAACTTCTGAAGAAGTACAAGGTGTTTGAAGATTCACTAGGTTCTATGACTGGAGTTGGAGTACACCTAAAAATCAAGCCAGACAGCACACCCAAATCTCTCAAAGTTAGAACTGAACCATATGTCCTGAAGCCTAAAATTCAAGAAGAACTAGTTGGATTAGTAAGTACAGGAGTCATTGAGCCTGTTGCTAAGACTGATTGGGAGACACCAATTGTTCCTGTATTAAAGCGGGGTGGTTCAGTGAGATTTGTGGAGATTTTAAAACTTCAATTAACCCAGATTTGTGCGCAAGTCATTATCCACTGCCATTGATTGAAGACTTGTTTGCTGGATTTTCTGTGGATAGAAATTCAGTAAACTTGATCTTTACAAGCATATCTGCAGATGGATGTGGCTGCTGAATCACAGACACTACTCACCATAGTGATGCAAGAAGATCTGTTTCATTGCTGAAAACTTTTTTGAATAACATCTGCACCTGATCTTTTTCAAAGATCCATGGATCAAATTCTAAGTCAATTGAATGGAGGGCATTTTTATTTAGATGACATACTCATCACCACTTCAAGTGAAAAGGAACCCTTGGACAAATTTGGAAGCTACCCTGAAGCGATTACAGAGCCACAACCTGAGAGTTAAGAAGGAAAAGCGAGACTTTTTCAGATGGGGCAGAGTATAGGAAGCGTTATTCCTCAAGTGGCCCGAACTATACTTGAGCTGGAAAATGGAATCTAAAGATATGAGATATTTTACCTCAGTAAATCAAAACATCTCACTATGGCAATGGTCATGTGATGTGAACACGGGAGTGGCGGCGTTCCCCTGAGCTCTGGCTCTACTCGTCTTTTAATCCTTTATTTTATCCAAATGCTCAATCCACAAATATCTTTCTGTGGGATATATGTCTTGCACTATGTCCCTGGATGATTCCGGGTGGAATTTGGTGATGAGCTGAGTTAAATCAGGCAGAATCCTCGTTTGATTGAGGCAGTCAGAGGTGGCCGGGTGGTTGGGTGAGCTCCAGCTCGCAGTGGCGGTTTTGTTGGTGAGCAGGCCCACGCCTGAGTGGTGCTGTTTGCATCAGGACGAAGGCTGTCATTGTGAATGATGTTTTGGATGATGATCTTGGCTCCATAGTGCTGGTCGTCAGTGCTTGCTTAGATCAACTGTGAAGTATTCTTGGGATAGGCAGAAGAGAATCCTGGTATTTGATTGGGCAATTTCCATAGTCAGGCCCGCCTTTGGTTCATAGAAATCCTGCTGCCTGGTGAGTCGACTCTCCTGACCGACTCGGGAAGTAGGATCTGGACAAGGAGTGTTTGTGAGCCGAGTCTCTTGCGAGATGTGGGAGGCGAGTTCCCAATTGAGTTTGAAAATTGGTTGCCATGCTTTAATGGTCTTGACCTGGAGGCTTGGTGCTTCAGGTTCGACGGAGAACATTGTATCCGGACTTCGGGGCCTGGGGTCAGTTGGGGCCCCCGACCACTGGTCTTATATTATCCTGTTCTTGATGCTCGTCATGAGGGGTTGGAGGTGAGTGGACTTGTTTTGTCACATCCTGGGTCCTATCCAAGTGGAGTTTGCACATTCTCCCCGTGTCTGCGTGGGTCTCACCCCAACAACCCAAACATGTGCAGGTTAGGTGGATTGGCCACACTAAATTGCCCCTTAATTGGAAAAAAAAGAATTGGATGCTTAAAAATTTTTTTAAAAGATGATAAAATCTAATTAATTCACGATAACTAACCGTGCAGTTCATCATTCCCGAAATATTTACTTCCCTGCAAGCAGATATGACAACATTACAACAAAATTTCAACATGAGCAGGCAACAACATGATTATCAAGGAGTAAAGTCCAGGATAGCAACTGAGGAACAAGTAGTCATCAGGATAAAGACCAGTCCAAGGTGCACAGTAAACATCTAGGGTAAAGCAGGATTTAAATGCTGAGCATTCTTCAGGATCTTCCAAGGATTCCAATGCCTCACTACTTCTAACATTTTGACTCAACCGAGCCCAGACGACCAACAACCTAGGCTCCCGCGGGGGTGGGGGGGGGGGGGGGGGGTGACCCCAACCCCAACCCCTCTAGACAGCAACAGAGGCACTCAGAACCACAAGTTGGACAGCCAACCCAATCTCAGGCCTCGGAGACAGGATCTGAACTGCCCGCCTCCAAATCGATATTCCCAAAACATGGCAGTCAGTTCTCAAACTGGGCTGGCAGCTTCTCCACCACCTCACCGGGAACACCAGGCTCAGCAGGGTTCCTCACCGGTTCCTCTTCATCCACACTCGAATCCCTCAGGATGGACAACAGGCCATGCTACAGGAGGTGGGCTTCCTCCAAAGACAATGCTCTCTCTGCGACAGGAATCTTCTCATGCCCCACCCTCACCTCCACAAAGACATCTCGCAACTCTCGAACTTGGGCTTTGATGTCCTTTTCCGCAGAGCCAAGGCGTTCTGACAGATTCATTTCATTGCCAGCTGCCATCATCTGCCGGTGAACACGGTACCGTTTGGGCGGGAACCCCCTCAAAGCAGCTGCACCACCATAGACAGAGCTCCACCCCAACTCCCTCCAGCCGCTACCAATCAACGAGAATTAAAACCTTACATTTCGATTCAATAGTGCTGAAACATGATCAACAACTCTCAGTCCGCAACAAACTGTGAAACCAAGAAAAAGACAAAAAAAAGATGTGCGCAAGAATAAAAACAAAGTGCTGGATTCTTCAGCCGCGCCCAATGCAAGATCACCGCGTACAGGACGGGCACCATGTAAAGGTCCATTGACCTAGGTCTGGAATTTCCAGTCGCCGGGCGGGCATGGCCGAAGAATCCCGTCCAAAGACAAAGCCAGAGTCGCGAAAACGCAGCTGCTCCCGTGTTCACATCACGTGACCCCCCCCCCCCACCCCCTTCCTTTGAATTTTGAGAATCCATGTTTATCTCCATTGAAGGCCCGGGAAGGTCATGCACCTTAGAGAGGTCTGCGTTACTTCTGATTCTTCCTAGGGCTTGGCATTTTCTTAGCGCTATTAGAGTAGGGGGAAATGATCTGGGGTGTACACCGTGGTGGAGTTGGTTAATCCTTGTCCGATTGGTGAAGGGAGAGGCTGTAAGCTGTGCCTCTCTGTTGTTGGGGCCCTTCTTCAGTCTGGGTTTGATGGGGAAGTTAGGCACTCTCCTCCAAGTGGTCTTACACAGTGATTTCCTGTGTGTCTTCCTCATTGTGAGTGGGTCTTCTACGGGGAGGCAGTGTCTTTGCCTCCGTGGTGCTGTCCCCTAGTATCCTCTTTGCAATGGTACACAGTGCTGGTCCATGGCTAAGGTTCCTGGGCTAGCTTGGACATTCCTCCCTTCAGGGGGCTTCTTCTTCTCTTCAACTGGATGAACAGCATTGCTGTTATAAGCCCTGGCTTGATTTAATGGGTTACGGGGGGTTATTATGGGGTGTCTTGATGATTCTTCTCTTTGGTGGCGGGGTCTCCCCAGTTGATGCTGGTGTGACTTTTCTAGTGTTAGTGAGGTTGGTGCACTGCCCTGGGTTTGCTCGGTGAGGTGCAGGGCTGGCTGGGCAGTAGGCCTCGATGTGCACTGGATGTCCTGACTCCTGTGTGTCAGTGTGCTGGACTAGGCCAGGTCCGGTGCTGTGGTTAGTATCCTATTGTCCCTTTCTGTTGGGATGTCCCTTCTCAAAGATACTTATTAGGAACATTCTGAGAAGCTGTTTTTTTCTTTTGATGTATTTGAATATCCTTGGTTGTTGGATCCATTTGTGCACGAGGGCCTGGGGTTGAGATGGGGCCTGTGCTATAGTTGATATCTCATTGACACATTTGTGGTTAAGACATTCCCTTGTCTGAATGCGCAGTTTTTTCTCTCCTTCGTCAATAGGGGGGTGGTATGCGCCGGAGGAATGTGGACCCTTGACTGGGTCCTGGTCCTCTATTGACCCTCTCCTCCTAGTGGTTCTCCCTCTTTTTTTCCAATGTTTCGATTAGTTTGTTGGGAGTCGCTGACAGCACTGACCAGAATCTGAATCTACAACTGCTGGTCCTCTCTGCATAAATATATGAAATGATGATTGTTCTATTCTGTGCCTGAGGTCGCGGGTTATGTTGCATTGTGTGGTATTTGTATAACATCCTTTTAGAACTGGGTTTTCACTTATTTTCTTTGTGTTTTTCCTTTTTTGTTATGGGGAGGTAGAAAGAATCCGTGATTGGTTCCTGCAGGGGTACAGACGGGTCTGTTGTACAGGGGGGAGGGGAGGAGGTGGAGGTGTGTGTCATGGATGCCTCTGGTGCTGCTGAGGTTGAGGGATGTGTGTGCTGATGTGCCCCCGAGAATGGCGTGAAAAATTAATTTTTAATTCTCATCGTTGCGAGGAAGCGCAGCGTGGGAAGGTCTGCATCATTTTACCATGTTTTCATGACTTATCATTTTCTCCCTTATTTTCTGATGGTGCAGTTAGAGGCAGCAAATTGAGTGTAATGATCGTACAGATATTGCTCTCCTCCTGTTCCCCTCTGTAGCCACGTGTGGTGAGACTTTCTGTTACTTGCTGAGCTGTACCATTCCTGTGGTTTAGTTGTGTTGTCAAAATGTAAAACTTCAATATACCTGCTTTAAAAAAAAAAAATTTCACTACCAGTAAGTTATATTTTAAAACACACTGGAGTGGTTCCATTTTTTTCCCCTGAACATTATACTTGTGAAGCCACCGTGATGTGTGCTGGCACTGCGATGAAATAATGCCACATGTGTAAATACATGAGCAAACTTTTCTCACGATGCAATGAGTTCAACATTAATGGAGGTAGGCGAAGGAGCTAATGGTAAATCACTGTGCGCATAAACCTGTCCCTCAAGTAAACACTAATGATTGAAGCTCATGAATATTTTAACGAGGAATTGATCAATATAATTGGTAAATATAGTGGTGTCTGTTGAATGTAGTGGAGCTTGAAAATAATTGTGCATCACATGTACACGAACAGGCGCCAGAGTGTGGAGACTAGGGGATTTTCACAGTATCTTCATTGCGGTGTTAATGTAAGCCTACTTGTGACAATAATAAAGATTATTAAATTTGCATGGCATTTAGCAGCTGTAAGTAATGTAAGTGAGTTTTATGCAGTGCCGTCCCCTGCTGTAAAATCCATTGCTCACAGCTGGCTCCCCAACATAGAAATAATATTAAACATTCAGACTGCCTGGATCAACAAGCTATCATTAAATACCGCTGTATCCTCCCCAACTGTTACATAATTGCGCACATTGCACATCACCCTCCAGGAACCCTTCAATTGGTTCAGCTGCTCAAAGCACCACGTCGCATTTAACAATAAAACAGATGTGATTTTCTTTTGTCTTTTTCTGTCAACACTTATTGAAATTATTATGATTTTACAGGAGAACCAGTGGTCACCAAGATGCGAGAGAAATTTGAGGCAGGGTCATGATGTGTGCTTTTGGAAGTTATATCCAAAAAATTGGGTTGAAATGTCTTCAGATGCTTCCACAAAGTTCAAGAGATTACCTGCACACTGACGGGGTGTAGAAGGGAAAGTGGAGCTTCAGAAGTACACTTGGGGCAGCAGGGAAAACCTGCCTGGAAAGGATTAAACTGACTGATGCACTATCAATTGACCACAGAAGCGAAGTTGTAGGCCGAACTGAAGGCTTTAATCGACAAGATGTTTCCCCAGCAGCTCAGGTACAGAAAGGAAGCTGTGGGGGATGCGCGGGCTCTTATACTCCGCCTTACAGGGCGGAGCTACCTTAGAGCTCTAGCCAATGGGTGACTCGTGTTACATACCATTGGGCCAATGAGCAGCGAGCCTTCTCCACCAATGGTGTCTCGGCATTGCTAGTTACCTTAATACCTCTAGTCATACCACCACACTGACATTCTTCAAGAACCTAATCAAATTAGCACAGTAAAAGCCAGCATGCCACAGGTAACACATAACTAATAGGGCAGCGATCAGCCTGGCTCCGGCCTGTCTAGGAGAGACATTGGACGGGATTCTCCGTGAACTGGCGGGGTGGTCCACTCCAGTGCCGAGGAGTGGCGTGAACCACTCCGGCGTCGGGCCACCCCGAAGGTGCGGAATCCTCCACACCTTCAGGGGCTAGGCTGGCGCCGGAGTGTTTGGCGCCACACCAACCGGTGCCGAAGGGCCTCCGCCGGCCGCGCGTGTTGGCATGTGCGCGGGAGCACCAGCGTGTGCTGGCGCCTTCCTAGCACATGCGCAGGGAGGTTCTTCTCCGCATTAGCCATGGAGGAGGTTGACAGTGTGGAGGGAAAGAGTGCCCCCACGGCACAGGTCCGCCGGCGGATCGGTGGGCCCTGATCACGGGCCAGGCCACCGTGGGGGCACCCCCCAGGCCGAGGACTCTGCAGGCCGCCCGTGGAGCCAGGTCCCACCGGTAAGGACCTGTTGTGATTTACACCGATGGGACCCGCCGAAAAGGGGCGGCCACTCGGCCTATCGCAGACCGGAGAATCGCCAGGGGGGCCGCTGCCAGCAGCCGCTGACCAGCACGCTGCGGTTCCCGCCCCCGCCAAAACCCCAGCGCCGGAGAATTTGGCAGCCAGCGGGGGCGGGATTCACGGTCTTTTGCATTATGAAGCAGGTGGCCAAGATGCATCTCTGAATTTACGGGGGGGGGGGGGGGGGGTTCTGTTTTTTTTTTGTTCTTAGAATTTTCTGTTATTGTTTTCTTTTTTTGTGAAAATGTGAAAATTTGAATAAAAATTATTTTTTTTAAAAGATGGATCTCTGAAACGAATAGGAGCAGTGTATGTAAAACAGTGTATCCGCGTCATCTCATCGGGAATGACTGTAATCCCATCACTTTGCCGGTATAATAATAATAATAGCTTATTGTCACAAGTAGGCTTCAATGAAGTTACTGTGAAAAGCCCCGAGTGGTCACATTCCGGCACCTGTTCGGGGAGGCCGGCACGGAATTGAACCCGCGCTGCTGGCATTGTTCTGCATTACAAGCTAGCTGTTTAGCCCACTGTGCTAAACCAGCCCCTTATCGGTACCGATAATCGGTTGCATTGTACTATTTGAATCACTCGTATCACGTTGAATCATTTTGGATTTCTCTGTAATGAACCGAAACTGTGTAAAGAATTGCGTGGAGACGCACTTACAGCAGCCGAGTTTAGCTCTCCCGCGTGCATGTGGCATTAAAAGACGTTTTGTTAAAATTTCATACGGGCTGAAGAACTTGACGCATTTCACTCCGCTAACAAGGGGCTAAAGGGTTATTTTGTCAAAAGGCCAAGACGATCGGAACACAAAATGTTTGAGAGGCTGGGTTGGGGGGGGGGGGGGGGGGGGGGGGGTAGCAGTCAAAGGTCTGTAATACCTTCACTGTTAAATTGCGATGCAATGTAGGCCGAGAACAGTGCATCTCTCACAACACCTTTCCACCCCGCCCATCCCGTAACCCTACACCCCACCCGGCAACACCTTCACTAATTTCATCCCTTTCCCCTTTACATAGTTAGCCGCTGGAAGACGAGAATACATTGGCACTTTGAAATGTTAGCCTCTTCATAACACCGAGCTCCCACTTCAGCAGACTTTCTGTTTACATTCCAAGAATGTCCTCTCAGAGATAATCCAGTGTCTCAGAATGTAGATTGTTGATTAACGGCAGTAGTTTGGACTGTGGGTTGATACGTTGCTGGCCGGCAGTTTGAAGTGTGAATCAGAGCAATGTAGAACTTCCAAAAACTGCTCCATTCACCCGTTGGCAGACTGGACATTTTAAATTAATTTCTTGCTTGTCCAGCACTGTTGCTTCACATTAAAAAGCACGATGCTCACCTTCGGTGTTGGAGGAGAAGCTAATTACAGGGGTCGGGGGAAACTTACAAAAAGCAAAAGGTTCAGAGGTAGCGCAAAAGGAATGGCAAAGGATTAGAAATGGAGAGAAAAGCATCGACAGTCATTGAAAGATTGAATGGTTCCTTTGCTTTCCCAGCGTGGTGTACAAGGCACACTAGCCCGGGAGGAGAGTGAAGTGAGGATACGGACTGCCACATTACTGACTCACAATAAAATATGGCCCCCATGTTTCTCCAATTAGCCCCATCAGAAAAGGTTGGATTGACTAATATGAATAACCAATGGAGAGCCTCAAATGTATCCATCAGGAAATTAGGACGTGTACAGGCCCCAACCATCTGTCCATTAATGAACCGCCCAATGAATGAGGCTCCCAGCTAATGGCAGTCATTTGCAGAATTATAGAACATAGAACAGTCAGCACAGTGCAGGCCCTTCAGCTCACCATGCTGTGCCGACCATTTATCCTAATCTAAGGTCAACTTAACCTACACCCCTTCAATTTACTGCTGTCCATGTGCCTGTCTAAGAGTCGCTTAAATGTCCCTAATGACTCTGACTCCACCACCTCTGCTGGCAGTGCATTCCACACACCCACCACTCTCTGTGTAAAGAACCTACCTCTGACATCTCCCTAATACCTTCCTCCAATCACCTTAAAATTATGTCCCCTCGTGACAGCCATTTCCACCCTGGGGAAAAGTCTCTGGCTATGCACTCTATCCATGCCTCTCATCACCTTGTACACCTCTATCAAGTCACCTCTTTGCCTTCTTCGCTCCGGTGAGAAAAGCCTCAACCTTTCTTCATAAGACATGCCCTCCAGTCCAGGCAGCATCCTGGTAAATCTCCTCTGTACCCTCTCCAAAGCATCCACATCCTTCCTATAATGAGGCGACCAGAACTGGACACAATATTCCAAGTGTGGTCTAACTAGAATTTTATAAAGTTGCAGCAAAACCTCGCGGCTCTTAAACTCAATCCCCCTGTTAATGAAAGCCAACACACCATACGCCTTCTTAACAACCCTATCAACCTGGGTGGCAACTTTGAGGGATCTATGTATGTGGACCCCAAGATCCCTCTGTTCCTCCACTTCCAAGAATCCTGCCTTTAGCCCTGTGTTCAGCATTCAAATTCGACCTTCCAAAATGAATCACTCCTGATTTATCAAGGTTGAACTCCATCTGCCACTTCTCAGCCCAGCTCTGCATCCTGTCAATGTCCTGTTTTAACCTGCAACAACCCTCTCTACAACTCCACCAACCTTTGTGTCATCGGCAAACTTACTAACCCACCCTTCCACTTCCTCATCCAAGTCATTTATAAAAACCACAAAGAGCAGAGGTCCCAGAACAAATCCTTGCTGGACACCACTGGTCACTGACCTCCAGGTGGAATACTTTTCATCCACTACCACTCACTGTCTTCTTTCGGCCAGTCAATTCTGTATCCAGACAGCCAAATGTCCCTGTATCCCATGCCCCCTAGCTTTCTGAATGAGCCTACCATGGGGAACCTTATCAAATGCCTTACTGAAATCCATATACACCACATCCACTGACCGGCCTTCATTAATGTGTCTCGTCACATACTCAATGAGGTTTGTGAGGCATGACCTGCCCCTCGCAAAGCCATGCTGACTATCTTTAATCAAACTATGTTTTTCTAAATAATCATAAATCCTATCTCTCATTATCCTTTCTAATATTTTGCTCACCACAGATGTAAGACTGGTGGGTCTGTAATTTCCAGGGATTTCCCTATTCCCTTTCTTGAACAGGGGAACAACATTCGCCTCCCTCCAATCATCTGGTACTAATCCAGTGGAGAGTGAGGATGCAAAGATCGACAACGGCGCAGCAATCTCCTCCCTCGCTTCCCGTAGTAACCTTGGGAATATCCCTTCAGGCCCAGGGGACTTATCTATCTTGATGCTTTTCAAAATTTCCAGTACACCCTCCTTCATATCAACCTGTTTGAGTCTATTAACCTGGTTCACACTGTTCTCATGGGCAACAAGGTGCCTCTCTCTAGTGAATACTGAAGCAAAGTATTCATTTAGGGCCTCCCCCATCTCTTCAGACTCTAGGAACAAGTTCCCTCCACTATCCCTGATCGCCCTACTCTCACTCTGATCATCCTCTTATTTCTCACATAAGTTTAGAACGCCTTGGGGTTTTCCCTAATCCTTCCCACCAGGGCTTTTTCATGCCCCCTTCTAGCTCTCCTCAGTCCATTTTTGAGTTCCTTCCTGGCTACCTTGTAACCCTCTAGAGCCGAGTCAGATCCTTGCTTCCTCAACCTAACGTACGCTTCCTTCTTCCTCTTGACTAGAAGCTCCACTTCTCTTGTCATCCAAGGCTCCTTCACCTTACCATTCCTTCCTTGTCTCAGTGGGACAAAACAATTCAGCACTCGCAGCAAGTGCTCCTTAAACAACCCCCACATTACTGTTGTGCATTTCCCCAAGAACAATTGTTCCCACTTTATGCTCCTCAACTCCTGTCCAATAGCAGTATAATTTCCCCTCCCCCAATTAAATACTTTCCCATACTGTGTGTTCCTATCCCCCTCCATGACTACGGTAAAGTTCAAGGAGTTGTGGTCCTCATTTGTCAACAATAACCAATTAGGAAGGCGAGTTTTAAAGACGACTTTACAGCACCTCAATGCACTTATTGAAAAACAATAAGAAGTTTTACAACACCAGGTTAAAGACCAACAGGTTTGTTTCAAATCACTAGCTTTAGGAGCACTCCTCCTTCCTCAGGTGAGTGAAGAGGTGAGTTCCACAACCACATATACAGACAAAGTCAATGATGCAAGATGATACTTTGAATGTGAGTCCTTGCAGGTAATTAAGTCTTTACAGGTCCAGACTGAGTGACTGGAGAGAGGGGTAATCACAGGTTAAAGAGATATGAATTGTCTCAAGCCAGGATAGTTGGTTGGATTTCACAAGCCCAGGCCAGATGGTGGGGGGTGAATGTAATGCGACATGAATCCCAGGTCCCAGTTGAGGCCGTACTCATGAATGCGGAACTTGGCTATCAGTTTCTGCTCGGCGATTCTGCGTTGTTGCGCATCCTGAAGGCCACCTTGGAGAACGCTTACCCGGAGATCAGAGGCTGAATGCCCTTGACTTCTGAAGTGTCCCCTGACTGGAAGGGAACATTCCTGCCTGGCGATTGTCGCGCAATGTCTGTTCATCCGTTGTCACAGCGTCTGCATGGTCTCGCCAATGTACCACACCTTGGGACATCCTTTCCTACAGCATATGAGGTAGACAAAATTGGCCGAGTCGCACGAGTATGTACCATGTACCTGGTGGGTGGTGTTCTCACATGTAATGGTGGTACCCATGTCGATGTTCTGGCACGTCTTGCAGAGATTGCCATGGCAGGGTTGTGTGGTGTCGTGGTCACTGTTCTCCTGAAGGCTGGGTAGTTTGTTGCAAACAACGGGAAATGGATCTGAGGCCACAGAACCAACATTATATCAATCTACTCAATGAATTTCATAGAATTTACAGTACAGAAGGAGGCCATTCGGCCCATCGAGTCTGTACCGGCTCCTGGAAAGAGCACCCTACCCAAGGTTAACACCTCCACCCTATCCCCATAGCCCAGTAACCCCACTCAACACTAAGGGCAATTTTGGACACTATGGGCAATTTATCATGGCCAATCCACCTAACCTGTACATCTTTGGACTGTGGGAGGAAACCGGAGCACCCGGAGGAAACCCACGCAGACACGGGGAGAACGCGCAGACTGCACACAGACAGTGACCCAAGCTGGGAATCGAACCTGGGACCCTGGAGCTGTGAAGCGATTGTGCTATCCACAATGCTACCATGCTGCCTACCATGAAGATGCATTGTGTCGGAAAGTGACCAACATCAGGACTATCCAGAAATAGTTCCTTCACATTTCACTATCTGCAGGGCCGGATCTTTTGTTCCCAAAGCCTGAGAGTCGATATATAGGGGCTCGAAGTGCACGGGGAACCGGAAGTCCGGTCAGTGGCTTTTTAACCCAACTATTGCATTCTATCATTTCCAGCTTTCTTGACCACTTTGATTGGCAGCAGCCGTGACGCCAATCTGCATGAATTAATTTCAACTCCAGGATTTTCAGGGATGCTCCAAACATGCTCTTTAATGGATTTTTGCAGGCGGGAGCACCACGGAAGCAATTTGCAGGGGGGAGTCCAAACAACCAAAGGCTGCATTCCGTTTTAGGGATGCCTCCCAAGGTGTGACACTGGAGATGGTGAGGGCCTGAGGTGGCACATTCTGCCTGAGAGACAGGAGTAAGAAAATGGTCAGTGAAATGCATAGAATCTCGACAGTGTTGAAGGAGACCATTCGGCCCATCAAGTCTACACCAATCATCTCTGATAGAGCATTTTACCTAGGCCCAATCTCCCACCCTATCCCCATCTTAGGACACAAAGGGATAGTTTTAGCTTGGCCAATCCCCTAACCTGCACATCTTTGGACTTTGGGAGGAAACCTGAGCACCCGGAGGAAACCCACACAGACACGGGGAGAAAGTGCAAACTCCTCAGTCACCCGAAGCCAGAATTGAACCCACATCCCTTGTGTTGTGAGGTGGCAGTGCCATCCACTGTGCGACCATGTTGCATGGCTGAAGGAAGCGAAAGAGGTCAGCACCAGAAGTATAATGTCACGTTAATGGATCTAATGGCTTAAAACATAACTTAAACTATATTGCTATTAACAGAAAAAAATTAAATGATGATTAAGTTTTGAAATGCTTAGTACCTCCTGTGGACTTTGTGTCCTTATCTTATTATTATTATGTTGCAAAGGAGTGCAAAGGAAGGTAATTGTCCCATTTGACCAAGGAATTTGCATTATTCAAAACTGATGGCGTATTTGCGTTCTTCATTCATAGCTACAGTGAAACTCAACAAATGTATGGCTAGAAAACAGAAGCAAAAATACACGGGGAACAATTTAACGGCATTTTCGCAGCCGACTTGGTGACACAACAAGGCCGTTGAATCTCACGGGATTCGCAACACTCGCGACGTCACATGAGATTCAACTGAACCTCGTGAGATGTCACGATCTGGATATTGCCCTAGCTGGGCGAGATCCAGATTACTATATTTAAATGAGCACGTGCCAGATTCTCTGGGCTCCCAGGAACTAAAAAGCCTCCCCAGCGAGGCCTCAACCGGGCCCACCCAAACATGGACCAGGGGTAATGGCACCTGGAGAGTTCCTCAGGCTATTGGACACACCTGGGTGGTCGGGGACAGGGCAGGATGGCTCTCCGGCTTATTTCCTGGAAGGAGGGTTGGCAACCAGGAGACACCATTTTAAGATTGTAATAACCCCCACGAGATCCACAGGGAAATGGTAATTGATCTCTCCGTGGGGCTCGTGGAATACGAACTTCCCCGCTAGTGGGCGGAGGCCCGCCCAGCTGGCGCTCATGAGATTGAGCATAAAAGCCGGCCCGAACAGGGAACTTTATGTTACCTTCGTTAAATCTATGTTCTTCCTACAATTGGCTTCCCTGTCATCATTTGGGGCAGCACGGTAGCACAGTGGTTAGCACAGTTGCTTCACAGCTCCAGGGTCCCAGGTTCGATTCCCGGCTTGAGTTACTGTCACGGGCTGGCATGCTCTGAAAGTAAACGGGTGATGGAAGTGGATTCGATCGTGTCTTTCACGAAGGAATTGGATTGATACTTAAGGAAAAGCTTGAAGAAAGAGCATAAGATTGCAACCATTCAGACAGCACCCTCAGAAAGTCGACACTGGCGCAATGGGTCAGGTGACCTCCTTTCTGTATTCAATGGTTCTATGAAGGTGAAATCAAGACCTTCGATTGACATGGGATGCGAACAAGAGTTTTGAACAAGTTGTAGTTCCCTATGGTGCAGAATAGGAGTGATGTACCATCAATTGTACGCGAGGCGAGTGATTTACCAAAGTCTGGCTTTAATTGACTAGAACACAGCTCTGCGATCGTCTACAATGGAAAGGGACGATCGTCAGGCGTCTGACCATTTATACCTCGTTAATAGAGGCGTGGTTAACTCAGCCTCTCGGCCAATCAGTCGAGAGGCACATGACCGACCAGGGCCAATGGTGAGCCGACGTTCTGGCCCAATGGCAGACAAGTATGCAGATCATATCACCACAAGGAGGTTAGGGAATAGGGGTTAGAGGTTAGCCTGGAGGCTAGTGGCTGGGTAAGGACACCATAGGATATATTCCAGTCAGCCATTGCTCAGGATATTGCAGTCTCGTCAAAAGTCAATGAACTTTTGGCTGCCACTCGAAACTTTCCGCCATTGTGATAAGAAATTTATTTCCAATCCTTGGGTCTTGTTGCATTTACCTAGATATTGTGCTGAAGTGATGTTCAATTCAAGGAACATATTGGGCTATATTCTCCGATTTTAAGCTGATGTGACCATCAATTCATAAGACACGTGGTTGGAAGTGATCAGTGGTTTTAATAGTCTTACAAGAGAGCCTGCCTGCGACGTGATGAACTGGCAGCAGGCCAACGATTGCAAAGCTTTATACTTCCGGTTAGTGGGAGGAGCCATGGGCGGAGCCATGGGCGGAGCCAAGGGTGGAGCCCAGTACAAACTCCTCATCTCCCCCTATGGGCAGAGCCGCGCAACTGCTCGTATACCGAGCTAACATGAATACAGCACATCATATAACAACAGTGTGAATTACGCGGAATGTGATTCACCACATGAGGCTATGTACCCAAGCCGGCATGGACACGGTGGCGTTTTACGACAGAAAAAATGGTGTAAAATGGCCACGGATCCTCTGTTTGGCTGGGGGCTAGCATCTAGGCAGCGTAGAGCACCCGGTTCTAGCTGCCGATAGGACCTGAAGAATTGCCTGGTCCATGGCCGTGTATGTGCATGGCGGCGGCCTGCAGAGGCCACGCCGTGCTACATGGCGGCCGCCGTTCGAGGACTCAGCCTGCAAAATAGTCCCCCCCCCCACCCTTTGGTCGGCCCGCGCGCCAGGGACGACCCGCCCCCGCCCGGCCCAACAGTGCCCCCAGCCCCTGATAAAGTCCCCCCTGCCCACGGATCGGCCCTCCCCCGACTGTGGCGGCGCTGGACTGATTCCGCAATCACCACGCCAAGTTCCCAACCAATGAGACCACACGCGACCGACGCCGTCGGGAACTCGGCTGGTCGGAGGCGGAGCATCGGGGGGGGGGGGGTGAGCCTCAGGCAATGTCCAAAAGCGGCGCCACCCTCCATTTGGTCGTAAACTTTGATTCTCCGGCCGATCGCTGGACGTGATTTTGACGTCGGCAACTGGAGAATCCAGTCCTTTGATTCTAAAAACACAAAAATATAACCGTCTCCAGTCTCAAATTGTGTTCTTTGTTACACCATTAATGATAAACCACATAACAATATCCCATTTATGCTGGGAAGAACTGAAAGCTTTTGAAAGTCAAAATTGTGGTGCTGGAAATGTGCATCGCAGCTGGAAATCTGTCTCCAGGCACAGAGCTAATGAGCAGATATTATTGGATTTCCAAGTAGCTGAACCATATATAAACGTTTTATTTCCGGAACAAATGTGTGTGATTGTGGTGGGGTGAAGAAGACCCTCTTGATAAACATGTGTTCACACGGAGCTTCCAACTAAAGGCAAAGTGGTTTTGAAAGCGCTTATTATTACAATGACAGGATTCCTGAGAAGCATTCAAACAGAAAGGTTTATTCAACAAGCCGCAGTGCGGGGGGGAATACATCTAGACCCAGCCAGAACATCCGAAGGTGCCGGTTCCTCTCCTGGCCCGGCTTTTATCGGTGGGGTTTAACGAGCCCCAGCTGTTAGGCCTAGCATTCCACAAGCCCCACGGGGAGATCAATCAGGTCATCCCCGTAGCTCTCCTCGTCCTTCCACCCAAAGTCCACAAGACCCTCTGTTCTAGAGGGTGGAGGGGCCACCTTCTTTGCCTCACTCACAGTTGTGCTTCAAGTGGTTGTGTGGATGGGCCGGGGGGGGTTACATGTGGGGGAGCGTCGCTTCCATGCCGATCGTCTGGGGGGTGCTGTCAGTGACATTCGCTGGTCAAACTGCCGTCTGAGACTACGGATGTTTGTGTCTCCATGTCGGACACTGAATTTTCCACCTCCTGTATCTCGGTGTCCTGGCCTCTGGGGGGTGTCGTCTATCGGCCCTTGGGTGACAGGCAGGAGAGATGGACGGCTGACTCATCCAGCGGAGTCAGTCCTGATACGGGCTCCCTGCTTTTAAGGTGCTTTCACACCGTTCGTTCCTTGGTTTTCACCATGTAAGACACTGATCCAGTCCTTTCCGCTATTGCCCCTGGTATCCATCTCCAAAGTTCCAGACATATACCGTGTCCCCGGGCCAGAAATCTCTGTCCTGCATCTGTCTGCTGCGGTATTGTTTCTGGAGATCCTCTCTCCTCTCCACTTTCCCGCCAATATCAGGGAATGTCAGGCTAAGACGGGTCCTCAGCCTTCAACCCATCAGAAGTTCCGCCACTGCCACTCCAGTCGTTATGAGTGGTGTTGTACAATAGCTGAATAGGAAGCGTGCCAACCTCATCTCCATGGATCCTGTGGCCTGCTTCTTATTGCCCCGTCTGTATTGTCCACTCACCAGGCCATTTGAAGAGGGCTGGTTTGGGGCCATCAGGGTGTGTTTTACGCCGTTCATGAAGTGTGAGAATTCCTTGCTGGTAAAAGGGGTGCCGTTATCTGTAACTCCGCATGCCATGGGTACTGAACGAAAGGCGTAACATCTCGATAGTAGCCCTCAAAGTGGTGGACGGCATTCGATAGACGTCAACCGTTTCGACTGGGCATTCACTATTAGCAGAAACATCGAGCTTTGGAACGGTCTGACAAAGTCAACATGCAACCTTACCCAGGGTCGGCCTGGCCACTCCCGGAAGTGAAGAAGCGCCGCTGGTGGGAGTTTCTGATGCTCCTGGCATGTGGTGTATTGTTGTACCAACTGCTCAATGTCGTCATCAAGTCCTGGCCACCATACGTAGCACCTGGTGGGCATCTTTATCTTGGACACTCCCAGGTGTCTATTGTGCAGGTCCTGCAAAATGGTCTCTGCCTTGATTCAGGACCAGAACACAGGGGGCGTGATTCTCCGAAATGGAGACAGAGTGTTCATGACGGCCCCAAACGGGCGTGGGGACTACCGATTCTGGCTCCAGCCTCCCAAATGGACGCCGCGCCAACCCACGCACGCGCAGTTGGGCCGCGCCAACCCGCGCCGGGGACTTCTTCAGCGTGCCGGCCCCGACGTAACATGGCGTGGGGGGTTCAGGGGCCGGCCGCGCAACAAAGTACGCCCGGGGGGGGGGGGGGGGGTGGGGGTGTGGAGAGGCCGGCCCGCCGATCGATGGGCCCCGTTCGCGGACCAGACCCCATCGGCGCCCCCCCTCCGGGGATGAAGCCCCCCTCCCCCTCCACAGCCCCCGACCCTTCGTGAAGAGTTCCTGCCAGCAGCGACCAGGTGTGGACGGCGCAGGCGGGACTCTGCTTTTTCCGCGGGGCCGCTCGGATCATCCGGGCCAGAGAATCGGCAGCCCCGCCATGTAAGGCCGCCCACGACCGGCGCCGCGTCAAATGCGCCGGCGCAAATGACGCCGATTTTCCGCACCTCGGAAAATCGCACGGCGGCGTCAGGACGCGGTTGCAATGATTTTCCGGCCCGGCATGGTGTTCGGAGAATCAGGCCCAGGCTGCCCACAGGAGACCGCCATCCTCCATGCTAAACTCCTGTTGCTTAGTCGGGAAAACCCACAGTTCCTCAGGCAGTTTTCCCTGTTGTCCCCGTGCAGGACGATGTGGCGTAACTTCGCTAAGGTCCGGACCTTTTGTGTCTACTTACAAATCTGTGAGGCGGTGACCAGCAGGGTGTCTATGCAATTCAAGGCCAACGTAACTTCATCTGCCACTGGCGGAGATGGGGGCATGTTGCCAATGGGAATCAACCCAAAGCATCCGCGTGTGCAATTTGCACACCTGGGAGATACTCGAACATGTGCCCACGTGCAGCCAATAGCAGCGCCCAACATTGTACCTGGGTCGACGCTATCAGTGGGATGGCCCTGTCACCCTGAACAAGCTGATCAACAGTTTGTGGCTGTTACGATCGGAAAGTACCGCCCATAAACGTAGTGGTGGACCTTCTTGACGGGGAAGATGACAGCCAGCCCTTTCTTCTCTGCACTGGCCAAATTCCTCGCTGTGCGAGCTACTGGCCTCTCCCTCCCCTCCATCAGCCAGTGGGACAACATCCGCCCAATGCCGTATGGGGAGGCATCACATGTTGTCACGAGTGGCTGGGAAGGGTTGTAGTGCGTCAACGACCTTGAGGACGTCAGTTGCCGCTTAACATTGGCAAAGGCCTCTTCATACAGCATCCTCCATTCCCATTCCTTTTTTTTTATAAATTTAGATTACCCAATTATTTTTTCCAATTAAGGGGCAATTTAGCGTGGCCAATCCACCTACTCTGCACATTTTTGGTTTGTGGGGGCAAAACCCACGCAGACACGGGGAGAATGTGCAAACTCCACACAGACAGTGACCCAGAGCCGGGATCGAACCTGGGACCTCAGCGCCGTGAGGCGGTTGTGCTAACCACTAGGCCACCGTGCTGCCCCAATTCCCATTCCTGATGTTTTTTCCGGAGTGCACTCGGCGGTGCTAGGATGGTTGCCAGGTTCGGGATGAAGTTGTCACGATAATTTACGGGTCTGAGGAACGACTGTTGTCCGGTAGCATTCTTAGGCATGGGAGCCTGTTTGATGACCCGTACCTTCTCTTCCATCGAGTGCAAGCTGAAGTGTTGGCTAGTGTAGACTTGAGAGATGAACAGACACTTCCAACACTGATGAAGGTTCAACTCAATTTTATTAACTACTTCTAACTAACTAACACACGATGACTGTGGGTCTAAATGATGCTAACTTAAACTAGAGACCTAAGCCTTGTCCGAGCCAGTTGATTCTCTCAGCACGTGTTGTAAGTCTGTGCTGGGCTGGATGAGTTCTTGTTACACTCAGAGGCAGCAGCCAGAATGAGCGGGAACCGTGGTGCCCTCTGCCTTTATAGTCTGTGTATTCTAACTGGTGATTGGCTGCGGTTTTGTACATGTTGATTGGTCCCTGTGTGTGTCCATCAGTGTGTGTCTGCACCATGATATACTGGTGTGTATTATGACACAAGCCACCCTTGTTCACACGGTACCCTAGGTATGTGACCTGTTTTGCATGAAAAATGCACTTGTCCCTTTTTAGATGTATACGTGCCTCAGAGAACCTGTGGAGGTCTTCCTCAAAATAATTCAAGGGCTCCTTTTTGATGACTCCAGTGATCAGAACATCATCCAAGTAAACTGGCACATTTGGAAGCATTTGGAGGATGCTTTCCATGACCTTCTGAAAATGCGTACAGGCAGACGATAGCCGAATGGAAGTCTGGTACATTCGTAAAGACCCCAGTGGTCACAAACATTCTGGATGCTGCATTTAGCACCGAGTGGAGGTATGTGTGACTCATGTCTAGTTTTGAGAAGGAGCGCCCTCCAGCGAACTCCATAAAGAGATCGTCTATGCGCGGCATCAGGTACCCATCAAAACGGGAGGTCTTGTTTACCGTTAAGTTGTAATCGTCACAAAGGCAGACAATTTTATCCCACTCCGCAACTGTACAGGATGAATAATTCCCAGACTTTCCAGCCAGTTGAGCTTATCGTCCATCTTCGTCAACATGACATAGGGAACGGGACAGAACCTAAAATGTCTTCTTTGGGCCTCTGAGTCTACATAGATTTTGACAACGGCACCCTTTATTTTTCCCAAGCCATCCTGGAAAACCTCCGGGTATTTCCCTAGGCGCTCATACTACCCCCTTGTGCCCATCTTGATAATCTGCTGCCAGTCCAGGTGGAGCCTCGGGAGATGGGTCTGGGCCCTCATACCACAATAAACGGCAAACGGACGGACTTCCGCCCATAGGCAACTGGAGTCATCATCATGCCCACGATGGCCAATGGTTCTCCTGTGTACTTGGCAAATTCACCTCAGCGTCCGTCAGATCCAATTCTGGTACGTCTACCGTCCTATTACCGACACAGCAGCCCCAGTGTCAATTCCCATTTCAAGTGGGAGGCCATTAACCTGGACGGTGACTTTGATGGGGGCTATTCTTGGTGCGGTAGTGCAGTTTAACTGCATTCACTCGTCTCCATTGGGCCGCACCAGATGTAAAACCCTGGCTCTAGGTTGCCGTGTTCCCCGACCGCTTGTCGGCGGATCTGACGTTCCTTGTCCCCACGGTTCCTCTGACCCTAGGTACAGCACCGCTGTGAATCCTCCTCTTGGGATTCAGGGAAGGTGCCTCGCCGGCTATTGAGGCCCTCGCCCAACATGTCTGGCCCCGGTGTTGCTCTGGCAGTGGCTGGGTCACAGAGGCTCTACATGTATGTGATATTGTTCGCCTGAATGTATGGCGTCCAGCGGCATTCGCCCTGGACCCCTGGACTCCCTTCTCCGCACTTTTCATGTCCAAAGATGGCTCAGCCAGCAACTTACATTGGGCCACCATGTTGTTGATTCCACACACAAGGCCTTCCCTCAGCCTCGCCGGAAAGGATGGCGATAATCGCAGTGCTCGGCAAGCTTGCATATGGGCGCCAAAAACTCTGTGACTGACTCCCCGGGGTTCTTCTGGCCATATTGAACCTGTACATTTGGACCCAGACCGATGGTTTGGGGTCATAATGGTCCGCCACTCGTCTCACAAGTTTGTCATATGTTTTGGAATCTGGGACCACAGGCTTTTGTTGATGCTAAAAGTAGGGGGCCCCACTGTGGGCAGCAGTATCACCTACTGCTGGTCATCCCCTATAATGGTGTTCGCCCAAAAAAGTAACCTATTCGGGGCCCAGTCTTCTATGTTTGTGTCAAAAGAAACAAGCATTTTAAAACTTGTTCTGACCTCGGTCTTCTGTAGCGAGATTCAGCCGTGGTCAGGACGCCCAGATTGACTGTCTGTAGTCTTGTTTCTCCTCATCGCCAGTATTGCAATCACAGAATTCCCAAGAAGGACTCAATCAGAAAGGTTTATTCAACAAGGCAAAGCAAAGCCGCAAAGTGGTGGGGACTATATCTAGTCCCAGCCGGGACCATCCAAAGATGCAGGTTCCCTTCCTGCCGGCTTTTATCTGGGGTTTTTTGAGCCCCGTGGTTGGGCCCTCACCTCTAAGGGAGCTCTTATTCCATGAGTACTATGCGGGAGCTCAATCGGGCCGTCCCCATTGAGTCTCATGGGGGTAATCATGCGTGTAATTGCAGGAACCAAGATCTGCAAAATTTGTCAGAAATCCTATTTGTTCAGATGAACATCACTTTGATTGGAGAACGGAGCTAATCGCTCTGGACTCCGGTTCGCACTCGGTCCAGATCACAGGGTGCGTAGCGGACCTCACGGTCCAGGGGAGGGAGTTTAAAAACTACAAGCTCTTCGTCCTTCCCCACCTCTGCGCGGCAGCACTCCTGGGGTTAGATTTCCAGTGCAACCTCCAGAGTTTAACGTTCAAATTCGGCGGCCCTATTCCCCCCCTTACTGTCTGCAGCCTCGCGTCCCTCAAGGTCGATTCCCCCGTCCTTGTTTGCAAACCTCACCCTGGATTGCAAACGCATCGCCACCAGGAGCAGACGGTACAGTGCCCAGGACCGGACCTTCAACAGGTCCGAGGTCCAACGGCTTCTGAAGGAAGGGGTTATCGAGGCTAGCAACAGCCCCTGGCGAGCACAAGTGCTGGTGGTCAAGACCGGGGAGAAAAATCGGATGGTCATAGACTACAGTCAGACCATCAACAGGTTTACGCAGCTGGATGCGTACCCTCTCCCACGTATCTCCGACCTGGTCAACAGGATCACGCAGTACAAGATCTTTTCCACGGTGGACGTCAAGTCCGCCTACCATCAGCTCCCCATCTGCGCGAGTGACCGAACGTACATTGTGTTCGAAGTGGATGGGCGACTCTTCCACTTTTTAAGGGTTCCTTTCGGTGTCACAAACGGGGTCTCGGTCTTCCAAAGGGAGATGGGCCGAATGGTCGACCAATACGGTTTACGGGCAACCTTCCCGTATCTCGACAATGTCACCATCTGCGGCCACGACCAGCAGGACCATGACACCAACCTCCTCAAATTCCTCCGTACCGCAAAACTCTTTAATCTGACCTACAATAAGGATAAGTGCGTGTTTAGCACCGACCGTCTAGCCATCCTCGGCTACGTAGTGCGTAACGGAGTGATAGGCCCCGAACGCATGCGCCCCCTGATAGAGCTCCCCCTCCCCCACTCCCTCAAAGCCCTCGAGCGCTGTTTGGGCTTCTTCTCATATTACGCCCAGTGGGTCCCCAATTACACCGACGAAGCCCGCCCACTCATCCAGTCCACCACTTTTCCCCTGTCAGTGGAGGCCCGCCAGGCCTTTAGCCGCATCAAAGCAGACATTGCAAAGGCCACGATGCGCGCTATCGACGGGTCCCTCCCCTTCCAAGTCGAGAGCGACGCGTCTGATGTTGCTCTGGCGCCCACCCTCAATCAAGCGGGCAGACCCGTGGCCTTCTTATCCCGTACCCTCCACGCTTCCGAAATCCGACATTCCTCGGTCGAGAAGGAAGCACAGGCCATAGTCGAAGCTGTGCGACATTGGAGGCACGATCTGGCCGGCAGGAGGTTTACCCTCCTCACAGACCAACGGTCAGTGGCTTTCATGTTCGATAATGCACAGAGGGGCAAGATAAAGAACGATAAGATCTTGCGGTGGAGGATTGAGTTGTCCACGTACAACTACAACATCTTGTATCGTCCTGGGAAGCTAAACGAGCCTCCCGATGCCCTGTCCGGCGGCACCTGTGCCAACGCACAAGTGGACCGCCTCCGAACCCTCCACGGCGACCTCTGTCACTCGGGGGTCACCCGCTTTTTCCACTTCATAAAGACCCGCAACCTGCCCTACTCCATCGAGGAGGTCAGGACAGTGACCAGGGAATGCCACATCTGCGCAGAGTGCAAGCCGCACTTCTACCGCCCTGAACAAGCGCATCTGATAAAGGCTTCCTGCCCCTTTGAACGTCTCAGCATGGACTTCAAAGGTCCCCTCCCCTCCAACAGCCGCAACACGTACTTCCTCAACGTGATGGACGAGTACCCCCGCTTCCCTTTCGCCATCCCCTGCCCCGACATGACCACGACCACCATTATCAAAGCCCTACACACCATCTTCTCCCTGTTCGGTTACCCGCATACATCCATAGCGATCGGGGGTCCTCATTTATGAGTGACGAGCTGCGTCAATTCCTGCTCAGCAGGGGCATCGCCTCCAGCAGGACGAGCAGTTACAACCCCTGGGGTATCAGACAGGTCGAGAGGGAGAACGGTACGGTCTGGAAGACCATCCTACTGGCCCTACGGTCCAGAAATCTCCCAGTCTCCCGCTGACAAGAGGTCCTCCCAGACGCCCTCCACTCAATCACTTCTCTGTACCTCCACTAACCAAACGCCTCACGAACGCCTTCTTGTTTTTCCCAGAAAGTCTTCCTCAGGGACACCGCTCCCGACCTGGCTGGCTACCCCCGGGCCCATTCTGCTCCGGAAGCACATGCAGGTGCACAAGTCGGACCCGTTGGTCGAAAGAGTCCAGCTACAAATCCGCAATACGTGGAGTATCCCGACGGCCGACAGGACACGGTCTCCCTTCGGGACCTGGCACCCACCGGATCTCGGCCACACCTCCCAGCACCGGCAGCCCCCCCAACCCCAAATGCCCCCAGCACCCCCCCCCCACCCCCGGCCCCGCCGACACCCCCATGGCTCAGCGGACAGGACACCCCTTCCCCGGCCTGGCCCCCGCTAGCTCCGACCAGGGGTCCGGATACAGGAACAGGATCATCGCTCCCGGTGTCACGGACGACCACCACTCCGACATCGCCGGCACAGCTACGCAGGTCAACCTGGACATCAAAGGCGCCCAATCGACTGATTGACTCGATGTGACCTACTGGTGGACTCTTGTCGTGGCCGTTGAGACTGCTGACTTTTGACAATATCCTACAAATTCTCTGAGGGCTTCCAGTCGTGGGGGAACCCACCTGATACGACCATCAATTCACACCAGACGGAGAGTTGAAGTGAACAGTGGTTTTAATCAGCTAGAACTGTGCCTGCCTGTGACTGCTCTGTACTGAGTGCCGCCTACAGGCTGCAGATCTATATACCTCCCCCGAGGGGGCGGCGCCCACAAGGGCATCAACATAATACAATGCAATGTAATGTAATACAATGGTGAATTATAGCAGTAATACATTCACCACATTCACCCCCTGTTAAAAATTGAAGTCCAGTGGGGGTGAAGTGGGCTCACAGATCGAGTCTGTCCGGTGCCTTGATCGTTCGCTGCGATCGCCTGAGCTCTGGTTTCACTGCGGGCACGGGTGTTGAGTTCGTCGCTGCGGGCACGGGTGTTGAGTTCGTTGCTGCGGGCACGGGTGTTGAGTTTGTCGCTGCGGGCACAGGTGTTGAGTTTGACGCTGCGGGCACGGGTGTTGAGTTCGTCGCTGCGGGCACGGGTGTTGAGTTTGTCGCTGCGGGCACGGGTGTTGAGTTTGTCGCTGCGGGCACGGGTGTTGAGTTTGTCGCTGCGGGCACGGGTGTTGAGTTCGTTGCTGCGGGCACGGGTGTTGAGTTCGTTGCTGCGGGCACATGTGTTGACTCCGGGAGAATATCTTCTGGAGCTTCATCCCTGTAGGTCGGCGATGGTGGGAGGGGAGGTGTAGGCCACGTAGGGGCGGTTTTCAGTGTAGGGTGGGGGGGTAAGGTAGGTGATGGTCGTAGGGAAACCGGCGGGTGCCGGAGAGACAATGTATCTTGTCGGCCGTCGTGGTGCGCCACGTAGGCATACTGGGGTTGGCGTGAAGGAGCTGGACCCTCTCGACCAGGTGGTCGGACATTTGGCTCCTCACGTGCTTTCGGAGGAGGACAGGCCCCGGTGTCATCAGCCAGGATGGAAGTGAGACCCCGGAGGTGGATTTCCTGGGGAAAACAAATAGGCGGTCATGAGGGGTCGCGTTCGAGGCTGTGCAAAGGAGGGAACTAATGGAGTGGAGCGCATCGGGGAGGACCTCCTGCCAGCGGGAAACCGGGAGACTCCTAGATCGTAGGGCCAGGAGGACGGCCTTCCAGACCATCACGTTCTCCCTCTCCACCTGTCCGTTTCCCCAGGGGTTGTAACTGGTAGTCCTGCTCGAAGCAATGCTCTTACTGAGCAGGTACTGATGCAGCTCGTCGCTCATAAACAGCGAGCCCCGGTCACTGTGGACATAAGTGGGGAAACCGAACAGGGTGAATACACTATGTAGGGCTTTAATGATAGTGGCCGTGTTCATGTCGGGGCAAGGGATTGCAAAGGGGAAACAGGAGTACTCGTCAACGACGTTGAGAAAATATGCGTTGCAGTCAGTGGAGGGGAGGGGCCCTTTGAAATCAATGCAGAGGCGCTCAAAGAGCCGGGATACCTTCACCAGGTGGGCATTATCTGGTCGATAGAAGTGCGGCTTATACTCCGCGCAGATTTGGCAGTCCCTGGTCATGGCCCTGACCTCCTCGGTGGAGTAGGGCAGGTTGCGGGCCTTGATGAAGTGGAGAAGCCGGGTGACCCCCGGGTGACAGAGGTCATTGTGGATAGCCCGGAGTTGGTCATCTTGCACTCTGGCGCATGTGCCAGGACATTTGGGGGCTCGTTGAGCTTCCCTGGATGATATACAATATTATAGTTATAGGTGGAGAGTTCGATCCTCCACCTCAAGATTTTATCATTCTTGATCTTGCCCTGCTGTGTATTGTTGATCATTAAGGCTACCGACCATAGGTCGGTGACGAGGGTGAACCTCCTACCAGCCAGGTATTGCCTCCAATGCCGCACAGCTTCCACAATGCCGTGAGCTTCTTTTTCGACTGAATCTCAGAGGTGTTGAGGGTACGGGAAAAAAAGGCTACGGGCCTGCTTGCCTGGTTAAGGGTAGTGGAGAGGGCGACCTCTGACGCGTCGCTCTCCACCTGGAAGAGGATGGCCACTCTTCCACCACGCGCATCGCAGCTTTGGTAATATCTGCCTTGCTGCGGCTGAAGGCCAGACGGGCCTCAGCCATCAATGGGAAGATGGTGGCTTTGATAAGTGGGCGGGCTTTGTCCGCATAGTTGGGGACCCATTGGCAATAATGCGAACAGAACCTGAGGCATCTTTTCCGAGCCTTGGGGCAGTGGGGAGGGGGAGTTGCAGGAAGGGGCCCATGCGGTGGGGGTCGCGCCCAAGGACTCCGTTTTCCACGACATAGCCGAAGATGGACAGTCGGGTTGTGCGGAAAACGCATTTCTCCTTGTTATACGTGAGGTTGAGTTTCTGGGCGGTCTGGAGAAACTTCTGAAGGTGGCGTCATGGTCCTGCTGATCATGGCCACAGATGGTGACGTTGTCCAAGTACGGAAATGTGGCCCACAGCCCGTACCGGTCCACCATTCGGTCCATCATTCTTTGGAAGACCGAGACCTCGTTGGTAACGCCGAAGGGGACCCAGAGGAAGTGGAAGAGGTGGCTGTCTGCCTCAAAGGCCGTGTAGAACATAGAACATAGAACAGTACAGCACAGACTTCCGGTGATGGCGGGCGAGAGGCAGCCGCGCATTGGAGGGACTCTGCGCAGAGACCCCCAGAAACACAACTCACGGCACAGAGACCCCCCCAGATCCCTACTCACTGCAGAGACCCCCAGATCCCCACTCACTGCGCAGAGACCCCCAGAAACACAACTCACTGCACAGAGACCCCCAGATCCCCACTCACTGCACAGAGACCCCCCAGATCCCCACTCACTGCAGAGACCCCCAGATCCCCACTCACTGCACAGAGACCCCCAGATCCCCACTCACTGCAGAGACCCCCAGATCCCCACTCACTGCACAGAGACCCCCAGAAACACAACTCACTGCACAGAGACCCCCAGATCCCCACTCACTGCACAGAGACCCCCAGATCCCCACTCACTGCACAGAGACCCCCAGATCCCCACTCACTGCACAGAGACCCCCAGATCCCCACTCACTGCGCAGAGACCCCCCAGATCCCCACTCACTGCAGAGACCCCCAGATCCCCACTCACTGCACAGAGACCCCCAGATCCCCACTCACTGCAGAGACCCCCAGATCCCCACTCACTGCACAGAGACCCCCAGATCCCCACTCACTGCAGAGACCCCCAGATCCCCACTCACTGCACAGAGACCCCCAGATCCCCACTCACTGCACAGAGACCCCCAGATCCCCACTCACTGCGCAGAGACCCCCAGATCCCCACTCACTGCACAGAGACCCCCACTCACTGCACAGAGACCCCCAGATCCCCACTCACTGCACAGAGACCCCCAGATCCCCACTCACTGCACAGAGACCCCCAGATCCCCACTCACTGCACAGAGACCCCCAGATCCCCACTCACTGCACAGAGACCCCCAGATCCCCACTCACTGCACAGAGACCCCCAGATCCCCACTCACTGTACAGAGACCCCCAGATCCCCACTCACTGCACAGAGACCCCCAGATCCCCACTCACTACACAGAGACCCCCACTCACTGCACAGAGACCCCCAGATCCCCACTCGCTGCACAGAGACCCCCAGATCCCCACTCACTGCACAGAGACCCCCAGATCCCCACTCACTGCACAGAGACCCCCAGATCCCCACTCACTGCACAGAGACCCCCAGATCCCCACTCACTGCACAGAGACCCCCAGATCCCCACTCACTGCACAGAGACCCCCAGATCCCCACTCACTACACAGAGACCCCCAGATCCCCACTCACTGCACAGAGACCCCCAGATCCTCACTCACTGCACAGAGACCCCCAGATCCTCACTCACTGGGCAGAGACCCCCACTCACTACACAGAGACCCCCAGATCCCCACTCACTGCACAGAGACCCCCAGATCCCCACTCACTGCACAGAGACCCCCAGAAACACAACTCACTGCACAGAGACCCCCAGATCCCCACTCACTGCACAGAGACCCCCAGATCCCCACTCACTGCACAGAGACCCCCAGAAACACAACTCACTGCACAGAGACCCCCAGATCCCCACTCACTGCACAGAGACCCCCAGATCCCCACTCACTGCACAGAGACCCCCAGATCCCCACTCACTGCGCAGAGACCCCCAGATCCTCACTCACTGGGCAGAGACCCCCACTCACTGCACAGAGACCCCCAGATCCCCACTCACTGCACAGAGACCCCCAGATCCCCACTCACTGCACAGAGACCCCCAGATCCCCACTCACTGCACAGAGACCCCCAGATCCCCACTCACTGCACAGAGACCCCCAGATCCCCACTCACTGCACAGAGACCCCCAGATCCCCACTCACTGCACAGAGACCCCCAGATCCCCACTCACTGCACAGAGACGCCCAGATCCTCACTCACTGCACAGAGACCCCCAGATCCCCACTCACTGCACAGAGACCCCCACTCACTGCACAGAGACCCCCAGATCCCCACTCACTGCACAGAGACCCCCAGATCCCCACTCACTGCACAGAGACCCCCAGATCCCCACTCACTGCACAGAGACCCCCAGATCCCCACTCACTACACAGAGACCCCCAGATCCCCACTCACTGCACAGAGACCCCCAGATACCCACTCACTGCACAGAGACCCCCAGATCCCCACTCACTACACAGAGACCCCCAGATCCCCACTCACTGCACAGAGACCCCCAGATCCTCACTCACTGCACAGAGACCCCCAGATCCTCACTCACTGGGCAGAGACCCCCACTCACTACACAGAGACCCCCAGATCCCCACTCACTGCACAGAGACCCCCAGATCCCCACTCACTGCACAGAGACCCCCAGAAACACAACTCACTGCACAGAGACCCCCACTCACTGCACAGAGACCCCCAGATCCCCACTCACTGCACAGAGACCCCCAGATCCCCACTCACTGCACAGAGACCCCCAGATCCCCACTCACTGCACAGAGACCCCCCACTCACTGCACAGGGACCCCCAGATCCCCACTCACTGCACAGAGACCCCCAGATCCCCACTCACTACACAGAGACCCCCAGATCCCCACTCACTGCACAGAGACCCCCAGATCCCCACTCACTGCACAGAGACCCCAGATCCCCACTCACTGCACAGAGACCCCCAGATCCCCACTCACTGCACAGAGACCCCCAGATCCCCACTCACTGCACAGAGACCCCCAGATCCCCACTCACTGCACGAGACCCCCAGATCCCCACTCACTGCACAGAGACCCCCAGATCCCCACTCACTGCACAGAGACCCCCAGATCCCCACTCACTGCACAGAGACCCCCAGATCCCCACTCACTGCACAGAGACCCCCAGATCCCCACTCACTGCACAGAGACCCCCAGATCCCCACTCACTGCACAGAGACCCCCAGATCCCCACTCACTGCACAGAGACCCCCAGATCCCCACTCACTGCACAGAGACCCCCAGATCCCCACTCACTGCACAGAGACCCCCAGATCCCCACTCACTGCACAGAGACCCCCAGATCCCCACTCACTGCACAGAGACCCCCAGATCCCCACTCACTGCACAGAGACCCCCAGATCCCCACTCACTGCACAGAGACCCCCAGATCCCCACTCACTGCACAGAGACGCCCAGATCCTCACTCACTGCACAGAGACCCCCAGATCCCCACTCACTGCACAGAGACCCCCACTCACTGCACAGAGACCCCCAGATCCCCACTCACTGCACAGAGACCCCCAGATCCCCACTCACTGCACAGAGACCCCCAGATCCCCACTCACTGCACAGAGACCCCCAGATCCCCACTCACTACACAGAGACCCCCAGATCCCCACTCACTGCACAGAGACCCCCAGATACCCACTCACTGCACAGAGACCCCCAGATCCCCACTCACTGCACAGAGACCCCCAGATCCTCACTCACTGCACAGAGACCCCCAGATCCCCACTCACTGCACAGAGACCCCCACTCACTGCACAGAGACCCCCAGATCCCCACTCACTGCACAGAGACCCCCAGATCCCCACTCACTGCACAGAGACCCCCAGATCCCCACTCACTGCACAGAGACCCCCACTCACTGCACAGGGACCCCCAGATCCCCACTCACTGCACAGAGACCCCCAGATCCCCACTCACTACACAGAGACCCCCAGATCCCCACTCACTGCACAGAGACCCCCAGATCCCCACTCACTGCACAGGGACCCCCACTCACTGCACAGAGACCCCCAGATCCCCACTCACTGCACAGAGACCCCCAGATCCCCACTCACTACACAGAGACCCCCAGATCCCCACTCACTGCACAGAGACCCCCAGATCCCCACTCACTGCACAGAGACCCCCAGATCCCCACTCACTACACAGAGACCCCCAGATCCCCACTCACTGCACAGAGACCCCCAGATCCCCACTCACTGCACAGAGACCCCCAGATCCCCACTCACTGCACAGAGACCCCCAGATCCCCACTCACTGCACAGAGACCCCCAGATCCCCACTCACTGCACAGAGACCCCCAGATCCCCACTCACTGCACAGAGACCCCCAGATCCTCACTCACTGCACAGAGACCCCCAGATCCCCACTCACTGCACAGAGACCCCCAGATCCCCACTCACTGCACAGAGACCCCCAGATCCCCACTCACTGCACAGAGACCCCCAGATCCCCACTCACTGCGCAGAGACCCCCAGATCCCCACTCACTGCACAGAGACCCCCAGATCCCCACTCACTGCGCAGAGACCCCCCAGATCCCCACTCACTGCACAGAGACCCCCAGATCCCCACTCACTGCACAGAGACCCCCAGATCCTCACTCACTGCACAGAGACCCCCAGATCCCCACTCACTGCACAGAGACCCCCAGATCCCCACTCACGGCACAGAGACCCCCAGATCCTCACTCACTGCACAGAGACCCCCAGATCCCCACTCACTGCACAGAGACCCCCAGATCCCCACTCACTGCGCAGAGACCCCCAGATCCCCACTCACTGCACAGAGACCCCCAGAAACACAACTCACTGCACAGAGACCCCCAGATCCCCACTCGCTGCACAGAGACCCCCAGATCCCCACTCACTGCACAGAGACCCCCACTCACTGCACAGAGACCCCCAGATCCCCACTCACTACACAGAGACCCCCAGATCCCCACTCACTGCACAGAGACCCCCAGATCCCCACTCACTACACAGAGACCCCCAGATCCCCACTCACTGCACAGAGACCCCCAGATCCCCACTCACTGCACAGAGACCCCCAGATCCCCACTCACTGCACAGAGACCCCCAGATCCCCACTCACTGCGCAGAGACCCCCAGATCCCCACTCACTGCACAGAGACCCCCAGATCCCCACTCACTGCACAGAGACCCCCAGATCCCCACTCACTGCACAGAGACCCCCAGATCCCCACTCACTGCACAGAGACCCCCAGATCCCCACTCACTGCACAGAGACCCCCAGATCCCCACTCACTGCACAGAGACCCCCAGATCCTCACTCACTGCACAGAGACCCCCAGATCCCCACTCACTGCACAGAGACCCCCAGATCCCCACTCACTGCACAGAGACCCCCAGATCCCCACTCACTGCACAGAGACCCCCAGATCCCCACTCACTGCACAGAGACCCCCAGATCTCCACTCACTGCACAGAGACCCCCAGATCCCCACTCACTACACAGAGACCCCCAGGTCCCCACTCACTGCACAGAGACCCCCAGATCCCCACTCACTACACAGAGACCCCCAGATCCCCACTCACTGCACAGAGACCCCCAGATCCCCACTCACTGCACAGAGACCCCCAGATCCCCACTCACTGCACAGAGACCCCCAGATCCCCACTCACTGCACAGAGACCCCCAGATCCCCACTCACTGCACAGAGACCCCCAGAAACACAACTCATTGCCGAGAGACCTCCAGAAACACAATTAGGGGCAGCACAGTGGCGCAGTGGGTTAGCCGTGCAGTTTCACCGCTCCGAGGTCCCAGGTTCGATCCCGGCTCTGTCCGTGTGGAGTTTGCACAGTCTCCCAGTGATGTTCAGGCTGGGTGGATTGGCCACGCTAAATTGCCCCTTAATTGGAAAAATGAATTGGATACTCCAAATCTATTTCAAAAAAGAAGCACAATTAGCTTTTCTTTATTCACTGAAGCACTTAGTGAAAGGTGCCACAGAAATGTAAGTCTTTTTAAAAAGTTAAAGCTCAATGGTTATTCCGTGTTTCAATGTTTAAGTGCTGTGATTTAACAAATTTATTTCCTTCAATTTAATCATTCTTAAATTTCCAATAATGCAGCAGTGATAATTATTATAAAGTACATTATTGACTAAAGAACATTTGGATGCCCTGAAATAATGAAAGGTGCTAAAGAAATGCAGTACTTTCCATTATAAACTATTTGATTGCACATGTTTTAAAGTGGGAAATCAATGGTTATGTTTGTGATATTTAAGTATTGCAGTAAAAGCATTGCTTAGTCACAGATATAGGTTAAGGGGCGGTAGATTTAGAACTGAGGTGAGGATGAACTACTTCTCGCAAAGGATGGTGAATATGTGGAACTCGCTGCCCTACAGTGCGGTGGAATCTGAGTCATTAAATGCTTTCAAGAAGGACATAGATGTATTTCTGATTTTTAAAATGGGTTAAAGGGCTAATGGGACCAGGTAGGGAGGTGGATTTGAGGCCAGGAAGAGATCAGCCATGATCTGATTGAATGGCGGAGCAGGCTCGAGGGGCTGAAGTGCCTACTTCTGCTCCTAATTCCTATGATCCTATATTAGTCACACCTATCTTTGGGTGTGATCTACCGGCCACGTTGCACTGGGCAGGAGAGTGGGCAAGCCAGTTAGATAGCGGGAGAGGCCAAAATCGGGAGCCACACTGGGCGGCGATGGGTTTCTGATCTAACCAGTGAGATGAGGGTTCCAGCATTGCAAGAAACCAATTTCACCAATTGAGACCAATGTCCATCCATTAACAGGGAGGACCCACGATCGAACAGCCACCCATCACCTAAACGCCGCCCCAACAAATGGTCACACAGGCGTCGTTTAGTACACCTATTTAAAAAGGTGATGCTGGTGGAGTAGCTGCTGTGGGGGTCGTAGGAGGGGAGTAGCCATCTTCGGCTGCTGCCCAGTACCTGGGTAGGGGAATCCCGCAGGGGGCGTACGGGCCCAGTCGTGAGAATGGGCCTCCACCGTTAGGTGGGCTCGGCCCCGGGTAGGTTCCACGGTCCCGGCATAATGCCCCCTCCCCCCCCCCCCCCCCCCCCCCCCGTGGATACAAGAGTCATGAAGTAGGTGGTTGTTAAAGCCTAGTCTCCCAATCTGGGCATCCTCCCCCCCCTCCCCTCTTCCCCACCACAGCACAAGCATCTGGATGCCCCACCCACCACACAAACATCAGGGCACTTCCCCCCCCCCCCCCCCCCCCCACTGGCAAACAGGCATGACCACCCCCCCCCCCCCCCCACCCCACCCCCACCTCCCCCCCGCCTCACCTCACATGCATTAGTCCGGCATCCCCTCCTTGGTTAACGGGGCCACTAGATCACGCCCCTATTTTTTATTTTGTTATTTTTAGGTTATAAGAGAGAGAAATCGTTACCAGCCATTTTAATACAGTGTCATTATTTATTCGGGTCTCGGTGGCGATCTGCCACACACAGGTTGCATTGTGGATTCTTTTCAACAAAGTGCAGCTTAAATCATACCAGCCTTGCTGGTAGTCACAGCACATCAAAGAAGCAAGCTTAATCCGAAATTAACAACTAACATTATTCACATGAGGTCCCAGACCGACATTCACAATTTTGGTCAAGGGGCCACCCAGCATGCCTCACTGGGATGAATGTTATGTATGACTACACAACGGGTTCAGCCAGCATAGTTAACCACGGTTCCTGCTCTATGTATCACGTGACCACTTAGAATCATAGAATTTATAATGCAGAGGCCCCAGAGAGTACCAGGTCAGGCCCGCTAATGATATAGAACATAGAACAGTACAGCACAGAACAGGCCCTTTGGCCCTCAATGTTGTGCCGAGCCATGATCACCCTACTCAAACCCACGTATCCACCCCATACCCGTAACCCAACAACCCCCCCCTTAACCTTACTTTTATTAGGACACTACGGGCAATTTAGCATGGCCAATCCACCTAACCCGCACATCTTTGGACTGTGGGAGGAAACTGGAGCACCCGGAGGAAACCCACGCACACAGGGGGAGGACGTGCAGACTCCACATAGACAGTGACCCAGCCGGGAATCGAACCTGGGACCCTGGAGCTGTGAAGCATTGATGCTAACCACCATGCTACCCTGCTGCCCCAAAGTGCCAACAGTGTTTACTGTACATGCGGAGTGGAATGCATTGACGCCGCTGTTGAGGCACCGGAGAATTGTGTGATTTGGCGTGAAACCAGCGCCCGCTATGATTTTGCCATCAGAACCGATTTTCCACCCAATCGCATTTCCCGATTCTAGCCGATGGAGAATCACGCTCCTTGGGCTTGATTCTCTGTAGCCCCGCGCTGAAATCACGTTTGATGCAGGGGCGGAGAAGCCACTTTTACAACAGGATCGGAACCGGTGCCGCTCCCGTGACTCTCCGGTCCCGGCCCACACGCGATTTACGCGGCGCGGCTGTGGGGCCATTGCCAGAGGCCCTCCCAGCGATGCTCCGGTCCCGACCGGCCGAATTCCCTACGGCGTGGTTCTAACCCACGTCTGGCAAGTTGGGGCTTAGTCCACGGCCGCCCTGGTGGGGGCGGGGAGATCAAGTACGGGGAGGGGTGGGGGGGGGGGGTGCCTTATGGGCGGCCGGGGCGCCAATTGGGCATGTGAGATGTAGTGGCGCAAGGCCGTTCGTTGGGGCCTTCTTTCCTCGTGCAGGTCCACCAGCTGAGTCCACCATAGCACTCGGCACGACCGCATGAAGCCGCCACCGTACACAAGCGCAGACTTGCAACCGGAAGTGCGGAGGGCCCGTATCCAGCAGCTGAAGCTGTGAGAAGCACTCTGGGGTCCTGCCAGCCCTCTGCAGGTAAATGAATAGCTGCTAATATTTTTAAGGCGTCCCCAGAGTAAAACTCCAGCGTTTGTACACTGACATAGGAACATAGCCCCATTTTTGGAGAATCCAGCCCCCTGTGTTTGGTTTGGCCACACACTCTAAACATGTGCCCTGAATATGCATTTAGCAAGGTCACGCTTTATCTGTATGATCCTAATTCTGTCGAGGACAGGACAAAGATGTGCATCGTGTGCCTGCATATATGACCCCAACCAGGGTGTCATCGATGATTATTTTGCAGCGTTGGCCTGCAAAGATTTGCTTCATGCAACACTGGAAAACCTTGTTGCCAGTGGAGATCCCATAGGGCGTAAGAAGATAACGATATCTGCTGACAAGAGACATGAATGTGGTTAGTTCCGAGGATTCTTCATCTAACCAGAATCTGCCAGAACCCACATTTTGCATCCAGATGTTGAGAACGTTAACCTTGAGCAAGTCTGCTCTCGCCTGTTCCACTGTCTTCATAGGGTGATGAGGTCTGAGCAGTGCCTTGCTCAAGTGAACTGGGTCAATGCTAATCCTGACCGTGTCATCTTACTTTACTGCGACCACCATTGCTGAAACCCACTCTGTGGCCTCATCTATAGGACTTATGTCACCCAGTGTTGTAATCTAATGCAGCTCATTAACTACTTTCTGCTTCACGGCTATTGGTACACTTCTCGGAGCACAGACCGTTGGTGGTACTGAGTCATATAGTCTTATGTGGTATATTACTGGTAGCTTACCAATGACATTGCAGTTGAAGAGGTCTTTGTAATCTATCATTTCTAGGGCTTGGAGTTACAGACCATGCAGCCCTAGGTCTAGTTGGATGAACCTCAGTGTGTAGCTGTCCCGCAGACCGAGCAGTGGCCTCAGGTTCTGGTCAACTGTATGAAACACAAAGCTGCCCTGTGTGATGGAGATTGGCCACACCTTCAGTGTAGATGGATTGTCCACCATAGACCATGGGGTCCACCTGGATATTGGGGTCCGGTGCTGCCTATGGGTCCAGTTCCCGCAGAATTCAGCCGAGCAATACGTTCCATTCTGCTCCAGTGCCAATCTTTACTTTTAGTTTCGTGTTGCTGCACACCCTGTTATTTCAGGGTCCTCTTCCTCCTCCTCCATTTGAAAAACAAATGATTCAAACTTCTCTACAGCCTTAGGGCCTAGAGATCTAACTAACTAGATTTAAGTTAGATTGTCCGTTTTTTTGATTTGTCAGATAATCTGGCACTGCAGTAAATACTCCACTCCTTTTCAAATTCGACTGTCCGCAATGTTTTCGTCGAACGCAAGCGAGTCCTTATGTCAAACGGCCAACTCCTGACACCGTGTGGAAGCGCTGGGCTCCAATAACAGGCTGCCAATGACCTAGAACAACAGTTTATTCACTGGTCTGAGCTTGCTTGTACTCTGCCAGCGCTCCGGGGAGGACTCCCGTCACGTGACCCTTCAAGTAGCCACGTCACCACGTGACCACCCAATCTACAGTAAGAAATAGGAATAATAGTAAACCGTTCAGCCCCTTCTCCGCTATTCAATGCGGTCATAATTGATCCTCTGCTTCAACACTCACTTTCCCACCCCCTCCCTGCATCCTTTGATTCTCTGCTAGACCATAAATCTCTCCATCTCGGCTTTAAATATACCGCGATTCTCTGGTCCGGCGGGGGTTCGGAGAATCGCGCCCATTATTTCTCATTATTCCAGGCAATGTGGGTGCTGCTGGCCAGGCTGAATTATGTTGCCCGTGCCTAACTACCCTTAGGCCAGACCAGGTAAGGGTGGCAGATTTCCGAAAGGACATTAACGGACAAGGTGATAATTTCATCGTCACCATTACTGAGACTAGCTTTGTATTCCATAATTGAATTCAAATTTCGCTGCTGTGGTGGGTTTGGACCCCACAAGCCCAGAGCAGGAAGTTGGTGTTTAAGACCCAGATCAATGCAATATTATGGAGATCTGCATGGTCAGTGCTGCCTTCTTTCAGATGATCTGTCCCATCTTTCTTACCAGGTGGGAGTAACAAATTCCATAAATGTTTCTTGATTCACCCTCAGGATGTGGACTTCATTGACAAGGATGGGATTCGAACCCTCAGCAGCCAATCTCTGGGATGGGTGCCACCCGGAACTTGCCGCCATATCAATACCAGTTTGTTAAGTCATGTGCAAATGTCTCTTATCTGGAATGAAGAACTTGTCGTATGAGGAACGTTTGAGGACTCTGGGTCTGAACTCGTTGGAATTTCGCAGGATGAGGGAGGATCTTATTGAAACTTACAGGATACTGCGAGACCTGGATAGAGTGGACGTGGAGAGGATGTCTCCACTTGTAGGAAAAACCAGAACCAGAGGACACCATCTCAGACTAAAGGGGCGATCCTTTAAAGCAGAGATGAGGAGGTATTTCTTCAGCCAGAGGATGGTGAATCTGTGGAACTCTTTGCCGCAGAAGGCTGTGGAGGCCAAATCACTGAGTATCTTTAAGACAGATAGATAGGTTTTCGATTAATAAGGGGATCAGGGGTTATGGGGAGAAGGCAGGAGAATGGGGATGAGAAAATATCAGCCATGATTAAAAGACGGAGCAGACGCAATCGGCCGAGTGGCCTATTTCTGCTCATATGACTTATGGCCTTATAAATCATCCTACGAAGTGTTATACCTAGTATCGAGGAATCCATTAGCCACGAGATTGGTTAGCCACAACAGCGCATTAGGGAATGACCATGTCGTAGAACTATAACCCACCCTGGGATATATAGAGGTGGTTAGCACTGATGCCTCTCAGCGCCAGGGACTCTGGTTCAACTCTGACCTCGGGTAACTTTCTGCGTGGAGTCTGCACGTCCTCCCTGTTTCTGGGTGCGTTTCCTTCGGATGCTCCGGTTTCCTCCCACAATCCAAAGATGTACAGGTTAGGTGGATTGGCCATGATAAATTGCCGCTTAGTGTCGAAAGGTTAGGTGGGGATGGGCGGGAAGTGGTGGGCCTGGGTGGGGTGCTCATTCGGAGAGTCGGTGCAGACTCGATGGGCCGAATGGCCTCCTTCTGCACTGTCAGCATTCTATGATTCTATATGAAGAACATCAAGATACACCTGCCGCAAACACAGCTGTGGATTGCCTCAGGAATGTCTTAACTGAAGCTATTGAGATCTTGGGGCCGAACATCCTGCGTGCACTCCAGCGTGGAGAGATTCACCGTGCTGAAGGGTTTCGCTGGACAGTGCTTTGGAAGAGGTTTCAGTGATAGCACAATACTATAGAATCCGAAGGGAGAGACGGCAGGAATACACGGTAGGATAGGAATGAACAAAAATGTGTATTAGAGTACACACAAATAACAAAACTACGACCCCTTTCCCCGAAGGGCCGCCCTCCCTGATATACCCAGGTCAGGGGTTTTCTACTGAGTGGTGCCCCCTTGGTAAGGGGAAACCCCGCCACCAATTACTGGGGGAGTTCATACTCAGCCATGTAAGGGAGGATTCATATAGAGCACAGTCCTTGGCCCCCAAAGGGGTCGTAACGAATACACTCTCCTCTCACACAGATGCAGACAAAGAACTTATCAGTAAGTGCAGATGAGGAATCTGTCTCTCAAGTCAATTCTACATCCACGCCATTTATTTTGCTCACCTCAACTGATCGATTCAGTGCCTGCCAATGGGCAGGGTCAGTAAGCCACCATAATGATAGACATGGTGCCAAGGTTTGCAGGGCTCTCCTGGGCCCAACAGAAGAAGACAAAGCGTCAGCACAAACCCAACGCTCAATGGTACCCAGCAGTCAGTCAGAAAGTTCGCAACATCCTCCTTCCTTTACATGGATTTGTCACCAACAGCACCGGAGATACAAGGGTAAATTGCCCATGAGTGCAGTTCCTTGAACAGTTCTGCTTGGTTTAAAACGGCTTACATGTCACAATGTTTTAACTATCATGCTTTCCCAACAATTCAATGCCGTTGATAAAGAGAATCGGTGACCTGTGCTTTTCCACAAAATTTCTACAGGAACCGGCGAACAATTATTGCTGGCAGAGTTCAGCGGTTAGACTCATGTGTACCAGGACAGTGATGTAGATGCAGATACACACTAGAAACCATCGCATAAGCACAGGAAATGGAAGTAATTTGTAAGTCAAACATTTAGGTCTACTCCATAACATGACATTCAAAGAGTTGCTGACCACAGAATGTGAACTTTCAACTTTATTCAAATGCTGCACCATTCAATTGTAAACATATTTCAAATTCTTAAAGAAACAGGGCAGTGCCTAAGTGTATCTCTTAACGGTATTTAAGAAAAGTATTTTTTTAATCTGAAAAATATTGTGCAGGATTCTCCGGCACCCCATGTGTTTCCCAGACAACTTCAAAATTCCCCAATTGCCCCTGCTCTTTGCTCCCTGCCCATTAATCAACCCTCTGTCAATGCTAAAATATTATTACCCCCCCCCCCCTCCCCCAACCCCAACCCCAACCCCAGCCTGAAGGCTGTGGCTTGAAAAGTAACCATGAAGACTAAAATTACTTCATGAAATTACATTACAGCACCGCGGTAAAGATTTTATGTGCAACATTTTGAAACACAATGGCACATCTTGCACAAAACATTTGTCTGGATTTGAACCGGTCTGTGATTTTATTCAATCAGATTACGTTTGAGACAAACCACAGCCCTTCCAAGAAGTAAAGGAACATGCTCCCTTTGTAAATGCTTCACTCCACCATCTTCCAAAAAGGCAACCTCGGTGAGCTTGTATCAATCCTCCCTGCTGGGTTTAAATGGACAAGGGGATGGGGGAAGCATGGTACCAGTCAAAATGGTACCAGTCAAAATGGTACCAAAAGTCGTTTTATTATTCTGCCTGTGATGAGGAAAAATCTGTTGCACAAACACTTCACACAGACTGGATAGCTGTGTGGCAGAGGAAACCCCACAGGTGGCAGCACCAGAGGCCACACACACACACACACGCAGAATTCTGCCTTCAGCTGTTGCCATTGATACATCTGTGGTTTCAGAGCATTCCAACAGGAGCACTGCCCCCTGGTGGATTTGAATTTAACTAATTTATGGACAAAACGTTATGAAGTTATCAGACCGAGTGAATATTTTCCAGTTTGCTTTGCTACTTCTTCCATTTTAATACTTTTTCCTTCTCTCTAGTTTTTTTCCCCAACTCTTTCTTTTAAATTGCGTTACGTGACTCGCAATCCGGAGGTTTGGATGAGAACTTCACAGGACATTGTGGGGTTCTTTGTGTTGTTAATTCTAAGGATGGTTGGCGTAGTGATCACAAAGACCACAAATAGCTTTTATATTGTACATTTATTTACATATTGATTATATATATACACTACCTAATTGGATTTGGCACTTACTCCTATATAATACACTGTTGATAATAAATATACAATCTACACTCATCTACTACTAATCTCTATACTACTACATAATAAATAAATAATATTTATTGTCACAAGTAGGCTTACATTAACACTGCAATGAAGTTACTGTGAAAAGCCACTAGTCGCCACATTCCGGCACCTGTTCAGGTACACGGAGGGAGAATTCAGAATTCGCAGATGGTATGGGAATTGAACCCGAACTGTTGGCCTTGTTCTGCATCACAAACTAGCTGTCTAGCCCGCTGAGCTAAACCAGCCCCTATATTAACTATGATCTGCTCTCACTCACGCTATCTTTCCCACAGCCTGTTTTCTAGCTTTCTCCTCAACCTCTCACCCACAAGGCTTAGCACTGATGCCTTATGTAGTTCTACATCTAGCTCCCTCGAGTGGTTGATTCGAACATAACATAAACCCTTCCAGTTCTGTACATTTATGATAATGTCACAGACATGAGAGTAAATCCTACCTTTGAGGCTGGAGAATTTTAGTTACATTTTGTAACTAGTAATGAAATAAATGGTTTCAGCGAAACAAAGGTGACCCTGGAAGTCTCGGGATGTCGTTAAAAACAAAAAGCTATTATGTTCACTTTAGAAAAGGAAGTTTGGCCTGGTCAAGCCTATATGTGACTCCATCCCACACTAACAGACCTAGTCTCATATTTAACCCTCGGCACTGGTATCATTCATATGAATACAATAAATAGAAGCAGAATAGACCACAGAGCCCCTTAAGACTGCATTATCGTGGCTGACCATTATTCTGAACTTCATACCTACCTGCCCACATACCCCTTGATTCCCTGAGAGACCAAATATCTGGATTGTTTCTTTAAATGATTCCACTATTTGCTTAGTCTATTTACTCAATCAACCATGGTCAGGTGTCCCCCCCCCCCCCCCCCCCCCCACCCCATACCTATGTGTATGACTTTAAGATTCTTGTTTTATGATCAAACTTATATGGATTCAACTGCATTATGATCATTCTTTTGTCAGTACATCTTTAACTATAACATTACTAATTTATATGACATTACTAATTAGCTTCACCTCATTGTACAACAGTGCATCTAAGGTATCTTCATCCCTAGTCGGTTCCATATAGCGCAAGGAAACTGTCATGAGAACTTCTGCAAACCTTTCTTTCCGATCACCTTTGCCAATTTGATTGCTTCAGTCTATGTGGAGATTAATGTGCCCCACAGTTATTACATTTCCTTTGTTACAAACTCCAATAGTGTCTTGTTTAATGCTCTAACTGTATAATTACTGTTTGGGCATTTATAGAATACTCCCACCAGCATTTCCTTACCCTTGTTATTCCTAATCACAACTCATATTCACTCTCCTTCCTTATCTTCTGAACCAAGATCATTTCTCACTTCTCCCCTTACATCAAATGAAAAATGAAATGAAAATCGCTTATTGTCACGAGTAGGCTTCAAGTTACTGTGAAAAGTCTCTAGTCGCCACATTCCGGCGCCTGTCCAGGGAGGCTGGTACGGGAATCAAACCGTGCTGCTGGCCTGCTTGGTTTGCTTCAAAAGCCAACGATTTAGCCCAGTGAGCTAAACCAGCCCCTTATCCTTCACCTGCGGTGTTACTCCTCTTCCTTTACCAAAATGTCTGTCTTTTCAATATGGCCATCGAATATTTATTTCCTCACCTTGGTCACCCTGTAACCATGGCTGGGATTTTCCATTCTGGGCCTAAGTTCCGTGGCGGGGGCTGAATTTGAGGTTTTATCCAATATCGGTGTAGGTGAGAGGACTTCAGCTTCAGTCAGGCTAGACTGCTGGGACTGGGATTGGAGTCAGCATCCCTTGATTTTGAGATGACTCACTGGAAGTGATGAAATTACGCTCTTTCACCAGAGGCGTAACCTGAGATGGAACATAGAACATAGAACAGTACAGCACAGAACAGGCCCTTCGGCCCTCGATGTTGTGCCGAGCCATGATCACCCTACTCAAACCCACGTATCCACCCTATACCCGTAACCCAATAACCCCCCCTGGAGTTTGACTTGGCTACAGTTGGTCAACATGTCTCCGACAGGTGAGGTAATTCGCCGTTTGGACTGTGTACGAAACAGGTTGTGTCTGAGCAATCACAGTAGCACAAACCCTTTTAGCTCCAGTAGCATAGTTATGAGCTAGAACCTCTTCCCCAAACAGAAAATTCTTGGCTTTCCAGAAGGCCTTTGACAAGATGCAGTATAAGAGGCTGTTAAATATGTTAAGAGCCCATGGCGTTAAGGGTAAGATACTGGCGTGGATAGAGGATTGGCTGAATGGCAGAAGGCAGAGAATGGGGATAAAGGGATCTTTTTCAGGATGGCAGCTAGTGACTAGCAATATGCATCAGGGGTCGATGCTGGGACCACAACTTTTCACAATATACATAAATGATCTGGAAGAAGGAACTGAAGGCACTGTTGTGAAGTTTGCAGATGACACAAAGATATGCAGAGGGACAGGTAGTATTGAGGAAGGAGGCGGACTGCAGAAGGACTTGGGCAGGCTAGGAGAGTGGGCAAAGAAGTGGTAGATGGAATATAATGTGGAAAACTGTAAGGATATGCACTTTGGAAGAATGGAGGCATAGACTATTTTCTAAATGGGAAAATGCTTAGGGGATCAGAAGCACAAAGGGACTTGGGAGTCCTTGTTCAAGATTCTCTTAAGGTTAACGTGCAGGGTCAGTCAGCAGTTAGGAAGGCAAGTGCAATGTTAGCATTCATTTCGAGAGGGTTAAAATACCAGAACAGGGATGTACTTCTGAGACTGTACAAGGCTCTGTTTACATCCCATTTGGAGTATTGTGAGCAGTTTTGGGCCCCATATCTAAGGAAGGATGTGCTGGCCTTGGAAAGGGTCCAGAGGAGGTTCACAAGAATGATCCCTGAAATGAAGAGCTTGTTGTATAAGGAACGGTTGAGGATTCTGGGTCTGTACTCGTTGGAGTTTAGAAGGCTGAGTTATTGACACTTGCAGGATACTGCAAGGCCTGGATAGAGTGGATGTGGAGAGGATGTTTCCACTAGTAGGAAAAACTAGAAGCAGAGGACATAATCTCAGACTAAAGGGATGATCCTTTAAAACTGAGATGAGGAGGAATTTATTCAGCCAGAGGGTGGTGAATCTGTGGAACTCTTTGCCGCAGAAGACTGTAGAGGCCGAATGACTGAGTATGTTTAAGACAGAGATAGGTAGGTTCTTGAATAATAAGGGGATCAGGGGTTATGGGGAGAAGGCAGGAGAATGGGGATGAGAAAATATCAGCCATGATTGAATGGTGGCACCGACTCCATGGGCCAAGTGGCCTAATTCTGCTCCTATGTCTTATGGTCTTATGGCTTTGATACTCGTGTTCTTCTCTCCACTTGGTCATGCTGTTGATCTTGCACAACTTGTTGCATTTTCGTTGGTTTCAGAAGATGAAAGCAAGTGTGCAGTTGCCATCCCACTGGTAGAAATGCTGAAGATGTTTTAGTCATAGCATGTGGCGTATTTCAATAGGTCAGCACAAATGTGTCCAGATGCTTTTGGATAGAGAAATGTCCTTGTGAGGACCTTAAAACATGCTTCATGTTTTGAACAAATCTCTTTGTTGATCCATCGGTGGATGGCTAGTAAGGTGCGGAGGTGATGTGATGAATTCCGCTGCGTCTCAAAACATTCTTAAACTCCTACAGGACAATTTGAGATCCAGTGTCTGCCGCAAATTGTTCTGGTATCCCGTAACGACTGAACATTTCACCGAGTCTTTCAGTTATACTCTCAGTAGTAATAGAGGACATCACTGATGTTCATTCAGAATGAGCATCCTGATGAGCCATCAATTGAACGCGAGATGAGTTGCTGTACAAAAGTTAGGCTTTAAGAAGCTAGAACTTAGCCCTGCGGTCGACTACAATAAATGGACGACCGCCGGGCGTTCTGACTATTTATACCTTAGTATGGAGGCGTGGTTAACTCAGCCTCTCGACCAATCGGAGAGCCGTCACATGACTGGTCTCAACCAATCGGCCGAGAGGCACATGACCGACCAGGGCCAATGGTAAGCTGGTGTTCTGCACCAATGGCAGACAGCTATGCAAATCATACCACCGCACATCCATAATCACCATAAACATTGTTCCTTCAAATGGGCAAGCATATGGTGGCATATAAATTTAAACGGGTGGCCAGTCCACTGCCTTGTCGCCCATGTTCCAAGGGAGAGGGGCAGGTAAGGCAATAGAATGCCCGCCCACGGTCAAGCCAATCAACTACCAGCTCAGGGCGTCAACCTGCTTCTGTTGCAACTTTTCCACCTGAGGAGAAGGCAGGGTAATGGCGAACAGCCTGGCAGCTTTCACTGCATGGGCTGCTTTAGGGCAGGAAGAACATTGGCATAGAACATACAGTGCAGAAGGAGGCCATTCAGCCCATTGATACTGCACCCACCCACTCAAACCCTCACTTCCACCCCACCCCCATAACCCAATAACCCCTCCTATCCTTTTTGGGCACTAAGGGCAATTTATCATGGCCTAACCTGCACGTCTTTGGACTTGTGGGAGGAAACTGGAGCACCCGGAGGAAACCCACGCAGACACGGGGGAGAACGTGCAGACTCCGCACAGACAGTGACCCAGCGGGGAATCGAACCTGGGACCCTGGCGCTGTGAAGCCACAGTGCTATTCACTTGTGCTACCGTGCTGCCCCAAGGTAGGGGGGATACATCCTTTGGGAGGGAGCTCCCCCAATATGGTGCCCTCTTTGTCCCTCACCCTTGGCCGCTCTAATCTTCCCTTCAACCCCCTCCCCTCCTCACTGGGGGCTCACAGATGGGCCTGCCCAAAATCCCCAGATTTACTTGTAGTCCAGGGGACATCTTCACTTCTTTGTGGGGATTGGCTGTAGTCCCAGCGGCAGCAACTACTGCCTTCTGGCGCTGCACTGACTTCAGAGCTGCCAGCCTATCAGATTGGCCAGGATGTTCTCCAGGGCGGGACTTCCTGTCCCTGAGCGGGTGGTAGTCCCACTCGATCTGCGCCAACTAAGGGCATTCTCGGCAGATTATCACTGCAGGGCGGCCACATTTCACACCTGCTGACTGATGTTTGAATAAGGGCTAATCCATAAACCCTAAACCCAAACCCTTGCTTTTTGCCAGCCTGTTGTTCCTTATTGTTCCACCGAAAAATAGAGTCTGCAGCCTTAGAAAGATGAATTTGCTGTGGTTTATTGCTTGCAGTAGCAGATTTGTCAAGCTCCACTCTAACTGAGGTGCAATCAAAGCCCCGGAGTGAAACCCTGGTTCAGTCCCTCAAAGAGAGAGACAAAGGCTAGCCCAAATACTCGATGGGCTGAATGGCCTACTTCTGGTCCTACATCATATGGTCTCTCTGCCTCCTGATGCTTCTTCAGCAGGCCCCTGTTCCTTCACTGGTCTGAATCGTTCACAGTTGTTCCCAAAACATGCCTTATTAAATGTCCTTAACAAAAACCTAATTTCTGTCATGTGCCCAGAATGTTTCTGTCCATTGCCCTCACAAATGGCTTCTGATGACTAGGCTAAACAATGATGACATGGGCATCATGAACAAGGGTGGCACAGTAGCACAGTGGTTAGCCAGGGCAGGTTGCACTTCCTGGTTTAGGGCAGGGTTGCGGTGTTAGGGAAGGAAGAAACGCACGCTCATCACATCTGCATATTTTAAATCAAAAGAAATTGAAGGAAGTGGAATGTGAGAAGGAGGATTTGTTGTGAGGGAGAGCCTCATCTTTGATGGTGTAATAACCCTCACATGACCCATGGGGACAACACGATTTATCTCCTCATGGGATTCGTGGAATATAAGCTCCCGCTAACTGGCGTGGGCCCATCAACTGGGGCTGGTAGAAATCACCTCATGAAAGCCGACCCGGATTGGGACTGGCATGAACGCTAGGCCCGGTTGGGACCTTTGTTATAGGTTCATATATTCATAAGATATAGGAGCAGAATTAGGCCATTCGTCCCATTGAGTCTGCTCTGCCATTCTGTGATGGCTGATATGTTCCTCATCTGCTACCTACAATTGTGATGATGGGCAGATTATCACCTGTATATAATATGAGTAGTTCATCATCATTGTAAATTCTATGATCTACATGTGCATTATAAGTTGTATCTTTTACTGTTTTAGGTCTAGCATCTGACCAGCAGGTGGGGCAAGTACGGAGTCCCGAGACCCAGATGCACCATGTGTTCCTTCAGAAGGTGTTTGTATGGAGTTGATACCAGTTGCATATTAGAGCAGCTCTGTTGCATCATAGTGTAAGACATTTACTTCCAACTGTATTCATCTTAGACGTTTTAATTATTTGTTCGTGTAGTGTCCGTAATAAATAACTTTATTGATAAAACAAAGTCTAATGTTCTTTGTTCACACAGCAATGTGGAGATTCCACATCAGTCCAATCCAAGAACATTACTACAGTGTTGTTGCCTTTTCTTTTGGCAGAAATTAAATCGCCATTTGCCTTCTCGGGTCTCCTGGGCTTTTATGGATGGTTTCAGCCGCGCTGCTGACCACAGCCTCTGTCCCCAGTGATGGCCAACACCATCTCCTCCAGAAGCATTAGGATATGCAGGCATGGCTGTCCCCCTCCGGTTAGCTCCAGCCACCGCTGGTTGTGCACTGCCTTCTCCTGAAATCAAGAGGAAATTGTGTCAGTGTACCTTGTGTAACCAGTTTGGGTGATGTGGCTGTCGTAGTTGAATAGCTGACAGTGTTTCCCATCTTGCAGCTTAAAGTAGTGCTAAGTACAGATGAATGTTGGATATGAGTTCTGACTGCTGGAGATTGTTGAAGGTGAAGATGAAAGCTGTGGTGGACGGACAGTGTCCGAGGTGAGTAGAGCAGTTAGTCAGATGTTGGAATTTGAAGATGCATTCACTGACCTTAACCCCTTGTGAGAAGTCATTGGACGCAATTCTCTGGCCTCGTTTTGCTCAAGCGAGAGAGCAAAGAGGCCGGTGAATAGCGGGAGAGGCCAAAGAAGAGAATTATGCGGGCGCCAAACAGTTTGCGATGCAGCCAGCCCGCTCCGATAGGTGAAATTGGGATCCCGCCATAGCATGACAAGAAACCAATTATCGCCATTTAAACCCTATTTCCATACAAATAATGGGAGCCACCCCATATCCAACAGCCTCCGGCAATCCAGGGGCTCCCTAAAGTCTACATCATGGTGTCGACGCCCTCATGATGCTCCTCAGCAATTGGGCCATGCTCTGCAGTGTCTCGGCAATGCCCACCTGTGACTGGGACAAGCTCCACAGCGCCTCAGCCGTTGCCATCTGAGAGCATGTCCCTCAGCGCCTCATCAAGGTCAGTCTGGTACTGCGTCACATCCCCCAGCGAGTCGGACATTCTGCCAAGGTCCTCAGCCATGGCCACCCCCGACTGCGCGATGCCTTGGACACTTTCTCTAATGGTGCGAACATCGTGCACCAGGCTCTCCACTGCAGTTGCCACCCGAGCAGTTTTGGCCTCAGTGACACGCATTGCCAGCAACATCTCCTGCACACGTAGCCTCTGGGACACCTCCAATCAGCTACGAACACTTTCAAGAAGGCCGATCTGACTTCGGAAGCTGTGATGGTAAGTATGGGTGTGTCCGAAGCTGCTGGGACAGTTGACAACAGTTTGTTGGTTTCCTGCTCGAACCGAGCATAGAATGCATTGAGTTCATCAGGGAAGGGTGCATTGCTGCCGGAAATTCTACTCACCTTTGGTTTTTAGCCCGTTATGGTGTTTAAGCTTTGCCACAACTGAAGAGAATCCGTGATGTTAGTCTGTGACTCTAGCTTAGACTGGTATTGTCTATTGGCATCCCTGATGGCTTTGTGAAGATGGTACCTGGATTCCTTGTAAAGGTCAGGGTCGCCTGTCTTGAACGCCTCAGACCTGTCCTTCAATTGGAAGTCAATCTCCCGATTAAACCATGGTTTCCGTTTGGGAAACGAATGTACTACCTTCTTTGGCACGCAGTCTTCTACATCAAAAAGCATAGTTAGTGCTGGCTGCTGCTGCAACCATGTAAAACAGCAGAAAGCACACAATTGATGCTGTGCCAGTGTTGAAGTTAACGAGCGTGGGTAAATTGTGCATCGTGATCCCCACACCCAGTTTCATTTGCCCCCCCCCCCCCAAGTGCTCACATTAATCAGGCAATCATCAAACAAAACTCATCCTCATCCCACATTTATTCACATGCACGTTTCAGCTGTAGATACAAAATAAAAGATCAGGAAGAATCCTGGGGGATTTTGCCCCTTAATTAATCAATTCTACTTTCTTTCAAAACCAGGCAAACGAGTGCATGGTTGAACCAAATGCTTCCTTCTCCCATTGCTATTGCATCACCTAGTGGCCCAGTAAAGACTGTGCACCAGCCAGATAATTTAATTCAGCCAGACTCTCTTGTTTTAATTTACTGCAACTCATCCGCTTCATTCCGGATCACAACGTCTTCACCTTCGACAACAAGTTCGTCATCCATACACACGGAACAGCCATGGGGACCACATTCGCACCTCAATATGCCAACATCTTTATGCACAAGTTTGAACAAGACCTCCTCAGCGCACAGGACCTTCAACCGACGTTATACACCAGATACATTGATGACATTTTTTTCCTTTGGACCCACAACGAAGAATCACTGAAACGACTACACGATGACATCAATAAGTTCCATCCCACCATCAGACTCACCATGGACTACTCTCCAAAATCAGTTGCATTCTTGGACACACTCATCGCCATCAAGGGCGGTCACTCAGCACTTTGCTTTACCGCAAACCCACAGATATCCCCACGATGCTCCACTTCTCCAGTTTCCACCCTAAACACAATAAAGAAGCCATCCCCTATGGACAAGCCCTCCGTATATACAGGATCTGCTCAGACGAGGAGGAGCGTAACAGACATCGACAGACGCTGAAAGATGCCCTCGTACGAACGGGATATGGCGCTCGCCTCATCGATCGACATTTCCAATGCGCCATAGCAAAAAAAAAGAAAATGCACCGACCTCCTCAGAAGACAAACACGGAACACAACCGACAGAGTACCCTTCGTTGTCCAGTACATCCCCACAGCAGAGAAACTACAACATCTTCTTTGCAGCCTTCAACAAGTCATCGATGAAGACAAAAATCTTGCCAAGGTTGTTGTGTCATGTACTCTGGGATAACACAGGCTGCAACTGGATGCAGCTTTAACCAAAAGACACTCCATACTTTGAAGTTAGTTCAATCTGATTTATTGAACCAGTATCACAGTTCTCTATGAGTTCGACTCTCTGCTAACCTATGTGTGGTTACTCTGACTGACTGAACCAGACTAGCCACTTGCTGGAGGTGTGATACTGTAAATACACCCTGTTTCACTCTGTAGATGTTCATCAGTGGAAAGAGGCGGAGTGTGAGTGCCTCATGCCTTTTCTAGTGAGATACCACCCCTGAGCATCCTGCCTGCTCATTGGTCATGTCCTGTTCTCTGTGTTCGTTAGCTGCCTGTCTGTATATCATTATCTGCATGTCTGCATATCATGATGAAGGTCATCGCCACATCCCCACTACTTGCCTTCAAACAACCGCGCAACCTCAAACAAACCATTGTTTGCAGCAAAATATCCAGCCTTCAGAACAGTGACCACGACACCACACAACCCTGCCATGGCAAATCTCTGCAACACGTGCCAAATCATCAACATCGGTACCACCATTACATGTGAGAACACCACCCATAAGACCATAAGACATAGGAGCAGAATTAGGCCACTTGGCCCAACGAGTCTGCTCCGCCATTCAATCATGGCTGATACTTTCTCATTCCCATTATCCTGCCTTCTCCCCATAACCCTTGTTTCCTTATTAATCAAGAACCTTATCTCTATCTGTCTTAAAGACACTCAGTGAATTGGCCTCCACAGCCTTCTGCGGCAAATAGTTCTACAGATTCACCACCCTCTGGCTGAAAAAATTCCTCCTCATCTCTGTTTTAAAGGATCATCCCTTTAATCTGAGATGGTGTCCTCTGGTTCTAGTTTTTCCTCCAAGTGGAAACATCCTCTCCACGTCCACTCTATCCAGGCCTCGCAGTATCTTGTACGTTTCAATAAGATCCCCTCTCAATCTTCTGAACTCCAACAAGTATAGACCCAGAGTCCTCAAACGTTCCTCATGCGACAAGGTACCCACCAGGTATGCGGTACAGACTCGGCCAACGTTGTCTACCTCATACGTTGCAAGAAATGATTTCTCGAAGCGTGGTACATTGGCAAGACCATGCAGACGCTGCGACAACGGATGAACGGATATCGCACGACAATCGCCAGTCAGGAATGTTCCCTTCCAGTTGGGGAACACTTCAACAGTCAAGGGCATACAGCCTCTGATCTTCGGGTAAGCATTCTCCAAGGCGGCCTTCAGGATGCGCAACAACGCAGAATCGGCGAGCAAAACTTATAGCCAAGTTCCGCACACATGGGTGCGGCCCCAACCGGGACCTGGGATTCATGTCGCATTACATTACAGGGCAGCAGGGTAGCATGGTGGTTAGCATAAATGCTTCACAGCTCCAGGGTCCCAGGTTCAATTCCCGGCTGGGTCACTGTCTGTGTGGAGTCTGCACGTCCTCCCCCTGTGTGCGTGGGTTTCCTCCGGGTGCTCCGGTTTCCTCCCACAGTCCAAAGATGTGCGGGTTAGGTGGATTGGCCATGCTAAATTGCCCGTAGTGTCCTAATAAAAGTAAGGTTAAGGGGGGGTTGTTGGGTTACGGGTATAGGATGGATACGTGGGTTTGAGTAGGGTGATCATGGCTCGGCACAACATTGAGGGCCGAAGGGCCTGTTCTGTGCTGTACTGTTCTATTCTATTCTATTCTACATTCACCCCCCCCCCCCCCCCCCCCCCCCCCCCCCACCCCCACCATCTGGCCTGGGCTAGCGAAATCCTACCAACTGTCCTGGCTTGAGACAATTCACACCTCTTTAACCTGGGGTTACCCCTCTCTCTCTGGATCTGTAAAGACTAAATTACCCGCAAATGCTCGCATTCAAAGCATTGCCTTGCATCTTTGATTTTGTCCATATATATGTTTCTGGAACCTACCTCTTCATTCACCTGAGGAAGGAGCAGTGCTCCAAAAGCTAGTGTTTGAAATAAACATGTCGGACTTTAACCTGTTGTTGTAAGACTTCTTACTGTGCCCACCCCAGTCCAACGCCGGCATCTCCACATCATTTTAATTTAATGTCATAGGAACATAAGAGCAGGAGTAGGCCACTCAGCCCATCGAGCCTGCTTCGTCATTCAGTACGATCATGGCTGATTATCCACTTCAAAGCCTTTTGCCCCAGGCTAACACCATTTCCCTTAATTGTATTGGCATTTAGCAATCTATCAATCTCTGCTTCAAACATACTCAGTGACTGAGCTTCCACAACTCTCTGGGGTAGAGAATTCCAAGATTTACAAGCCTCTGGGTAAAATGAAATTCACCTCATCTCGGTCATAAGTGGCTTCCCCCTATTTTGAAATTGTGCCCCCTGGTTCTAGACTCCCTAACCAGGGGAAATATCTTACCTGCATCTACCTTTTTCAATGAGATCATCTCTCATTATTCAAAAGTCCAGAGAATACAGGCCCAGTTTCTCCAATCTCTCTACATGGGACAGTCCTGACATCCTGGGAACATGCCTGCTGAACCTTCACTGCACACCCTCTATGGCAATAACATCCTTCCCAAAGTAAGGGGACCAAAACAGCACACACTACTCCAAGTGCTGTCTTACCAAGCTCCTATACAATCCACGCAAGACCTCACTACTCCTGTGCTCAAATCCTCTATTGATAAAGACTAACATTCCATTAGCCTTCCTAATAACTTGCAGCACCTGCATGTTAGCCTTCAGCAACTTATTGACAAGGGCACCCAGGTCCTTTGTATTATCCAACATTTTCTGCTTTTAATTGACACTTCCTAATCACTTACCATTTAAGAAATACTTTGCATATCTATTTCTCCTGCCAAGTAGATAATCCCAGTTCTCCACATCTGCCGTGTCCATGCCCACTCACCGAGTCTGTCCAAATCCACCGCAGGTCGCTTTGCATCTTCCTCACAACACATTTCTCCATCTCCCTTTGTGTCATCCGTGAACTTGGAAATGTTACATTTGGTTGCCACATCCAGATCATTGATATCTGTTGTGAACAGCTTCCGCCCAGCACCAATCCTTGTGGTACCCCACTCGTCACAGCCTGCCAATGTGAGAATAGACACATTTAAATCTAAAAGGATTTCCCATTCATCAATCCATGTTGACACTGCCCAATCAGATTATTATTATCCAAGTGCCCATTTATAACTTCCTTTTGAATAGATTCCCCATTTTCCCGACGACTGGTGTCAGCCTAACAGGTCTGTAGTTCCCAGTTTTTCCTCTCCCTCCCTTTTTAAATAGTGAGGTGACATTTACTACCTTCTGAACTGCAGAAACTGTTCCGGCATCTATAGAAATTTGGAACAGGATCACCAATGCATTCATTATCATATCCATAGCGACCTCTTTTAACACTCTGGGATGTAGATATCAAGGTCTGGAGGCTTATCAGCCTTCAGTCCCATTACTCTCCAACACAACCTGCTTCCTCCAATTCCTCTTGCTACCTAAACCTCAAATTCTGGGAGACAGGCACAAAATAATCATTTAACTTCTCTGCCATTTCTCTATACCCCATTATAACTTCTCCTGACTCTGCCTATAATGGACCTACATTTGTCTTTGCCAAATGTTTCCTTTTTACATACTTTTGGAAGATTTAACTGGCCATTTTTATGTTTTTTGTTAGTTTATATTCATATTCTATTTTCTTCATCGGTTTCTTAGTCCTCATTTGCAGTATTCTAAAATTCTCCCAACCCTCAGGTTTACTACTATTTCTGGCAACTTTATCAGCCTTTTATTTTAATTTTATACAATCCTGAACTTCTTTTGTTCGCCACAGTTGACCGACATTTCTTTTGGGGTTTTTGTGATTTGAAGGAATGTATAGTTCCTGTGAACTCTGGGATAATTCTTTAAAGACTATCTATTCCTATGTACTGTCAAATCTTTCAATGGATTTTCTCAATCCACCTCGGACAATTTGACCCTCATAATTTTCTTTGTTCCAATCTAGCACCCTGACGTCAGATTGAAATTCTATCATATTTTGTGGTCACGCATCCCTAAAGCTTCTTTCACAGCAAGATTATTAACTAGCTCTTTCTCATTCCATAATACTAGATCCCTAAGATCCCTTACTAATGTACTGATCCTGTCCCTTATCCGCGCAAGGCCATGTCTTCTCCTTTGTGCCAATCCTTCCAAAATGTCAAATATCCTTGAATATTGAGTTCCGAGTTAGAACATAGAACATAGAACGATACAGCGCAGTACAGGCCCTTCGGCCCTCGATGTTGCACCGATATGGAAAAAAACTAAAGGCCATCTAACCTACACTATGCCCTTATCATCCATATGCTTATCCAATAAACTTTTAAATGCCCTCAATGTTGGCGAGTTCACTACTGTTGCAGGTAGGGCATTCCACGGCCTCGCCACTCTTTGCGTAAAAAACCCACCTCTGACCTCTGTCCTATATCTATTACCCCTCAATTTAAGGCTATGTCCCCTCGTGCTAGCCACCTCCATCCGCGGGAGAAGGCTCTCGCTGTCCACCCTATCTAACCCTCTGATTATTTTGTATGCCTCTATTAAGTCACCTCTTAACCTTCTTCTCTCTAACGAAAACAACCTCAAGTCCATCAGCCTTTCCTCATAAGATTTTCCCTCCATACCAGGCAACATCCTGGTAAATCTCCTCTGCACCCGTTCCAAAGCTTCCACATCCTTCCTATAATGAGGCGACCAGAACTGTACGCAATACTCCAAATGCGGCCGTACTAGAGTTTTCTACAACTGCAACATGACCTCATGGCTCCGGAACTCAATCCCTCTACCAATAAAGGCCAACACACCATAGGCCTTCTTCACAACCCTATCAACCTGGGTGGCAACTTTCAGGGACCTATGTACATGGACACCGAGATCCCTCTGCTCATCCACACTACCAAGAATTTTACCATTAGCCAAATATTCCGCATTCCTGTTATTCTTTCCAAAGTGAATCACCTCACACTTCTCCACATTAAACTCCATTTGCCACCTCTCAGCCCAGCTCTGCAGCTTATCTATGTCCCTCTGTAACCTGCAACATCCTTCCGCACTGTCTACAACTCCACCGACTTTAGTGTCGTCTGCAAATTTACTCACCCATCCTTCTGCGCCCTCCTCTAGGTCATTTATAAAAATGACAAACAGCAACGGCCCCAGAACAGATCCTTGTGGTACGCCACTCGTAACTGAACTCCATTCTGAACATTTCCCATCAACTACCACTCTCTGTCTTCTTTCAACTAGCCAATTTCTGATCCACATCTCTAAATCACCCTCAATCCCCAGCCTCCGTATTTTCTGCAATAGCCGACCGTGGGGAACCTTATCAAACGCTTTACTGATATCCATATACACCATATCAACTGCTCTACCCTCGTCTACCTGTTCAGTCACCTTCTCCAAGAACTCGATAAGGTTTGTGAGGCATGACCTACCCTTCACAAAACCATGCTGACTATCCCTAATCATATTATTCCTATCTAGATGATTATAAATCGTATCTTTTATAATCCTCTCCAAGACTTTACCCACCACAGACGTTAGGCTCACCGGCCTATAGTTACCGGGGTTATCTCTACTCCCCTTCTTGAACAAAGGGACCACATTTGCTATCCTCCAGTCCTCTGGCACTATTCCTGTAGACAATGATGACCTAAAAATCAAAGCCAAAGGCTCAGCAATCTCTTCCCTGACTTCCCAGAGAATCCTTGGATAAATCCCATCAGGGCCCGGGGACTTATCTATTTTCACCTTGTCCAGAATTGCCAACACTTCTTCCCTACGCACCTCAATGCCATCTATTCTAATAGCCTGGGTCTCAGCATTCTCCTCCACAATATTATCAAGGTGAGTTGTGGTCACCTTGCAGCCATGTTTCCATAATAGGAATTAAATCATACACATTTCCCTCTGTTTGTGCCTTTAATTCATCTACATGGTTGAGAATGCTGCGTGCGCTCAGAGTGCCCTTAACTTTGTCTTTTTGACGTTATTCCACATCCTAAGCTTAGTTGATGCTCACCTTTGTTTTGCCCAACTTCTAATTTCTAATCAGGGGAGGCAGTGGCATGGTCACTGGACTAGTAATCCAGGTACCTGGGTAATGCTCTGGGGTCCCAGGTTCTAATCCCACCACCGCAGATGGTGGAATTTGAATTCAATAAAAACCTGGAATTAAAAAGTCTAATGATGACCATGAAACCAGTGTAAAAACCCATCATCTTCACTAATCTCCCGGTCTTGTCTACATGCGACTCCAGACCTGCACAGCGATGTGGTTGACTCTTAACTGCCCCCACTGAAATGGCCCAGCAAACCACTCAGTTCAAGGGCAATTAGGGATAGACAACAAATGCTGGCCCAGCCAGCGATGCCCACATCCCAAGAGTGATTTTTTTTTTTAATTCACTTGCAACTTTTCTATTTCCTGTTATCAACATCTTTCCAACTTGAGCTATACCTCAGGTTCCCAACCCTCTGACAAGCTAGTTTAAACCCTCCTCAACAATGCGAGTAAATCTCCTTGCTCCTGTTAAGGCATAACCCATCCATGTATTCAATCAATCAATCCTCATGTCCCTATGCTCGCTAGCACATGGCACTGGGAATAAACCGGAGATTACTGATCAGGAGATCCTGCTTTTAACTCCCGACAATCTGCTTTCGGTACCTCATCCCTCTTCCTACCTATTCCATTGGTACCGATGTGGACCATTACCTCTGGTTGTCCACCCACCCCTGGGAGGATGTCCTGCAGCTGCTCCATGACAGCTTTAACCCTGGTATCAGGGGGACAATACACCATTCTGGAATTACATTTAGAATCATAGATTCATCGAGTTTTACAGCACAGTAAGAGGCCCTCCAGCCGTATCTGCATCAACCATCAATATATTCTAATCTTGTTTCCCAGCACTTGGTCCCTCACCTTGTATGCAATGGTGTTTCAAATGCTCTTCTAAATGCTTCTTAGATGTTGTGAAGGTTCCCACCTCTACCACCCAGTCAGGCAATGAGTTCCAGATACACACCACCCTCTGGGTAAAAGGTTTTTCCTCAAATCCCCTCTAAACCTCCTGCCCCTTACCTTAAATCTATTCCCTCTGGTCATTGACCCCTCCACCAAGGGAAAAGGTTCCTATCTACCCAATCTATGTCTCTCAATACTTAATCAGGTCCCCCCCTCAGCCTTCTCTGCTCTAAGGAGGACAACCTCAGCCTAACCAGCATCTCTTCATAGCTGAAACGCTTCAGCCCAGGAAACATCCTGGTGAATCTCCTCTGCAACCTCTCTGGTGCAATCACATCTTTCCTAAAGTGTGGCAACCAGAACTGCACACAGTACTGTCGCTGTGGCCTAACGAGCATTTTATACAGCTACATCATAACCTCCCTGCTCTTATATTCTGTGCTTCGGCTAATAAAGTTAGCATCCCATATAGCTTCTTACCTGTCCTGCTGCCTTCAGGGATCCTTGGATATGCATCCCAATGTGGTCACCCATTCCCTTTTTGTCTGCACACTCCTAACCTGCAGTGTGACTGATGGAACCATCAATTCACCAGACACGTGTTTCCGATATGAATCTAGGCTTTAATCGACTTACTTCAGAGCCAGCCTGTTACCCGTTGATGAACTCTTAGTGAACTCAGGCTGACTCTGGACAAGGGTATTTATACAGCTGCAATAGGGGGAGGAGTCATGGGCGGAGCCAAGGGTGGAGCCCAGTACAAGTTCCTGAGTACTCCCAGAGCTACTCCCCCTAGTGGTAGGATAGCGCTACTGTGCTTACAAAGACAGTGTGAATTATCATATATACATATATATATTACATTCACCACAGTGACCACCTCCATAAACAGGTTATTCACGTAGTTCTCAGCCTCCTGGACGTCCCACAGTGACTCCAGCAGCCGCCCAAGTTCCAAAACCCTGGGCTCACGCTTCTGCAGCCGGTGATATTCCCTGCAGATTTGTTCACCACACGGTACATCCATGACATCCCACATACTTCAGGATGTACATTCCACCGGGTTGAGCTGACCTGCCATGCCGTATCATTGAAAACTATTTATTCCTTTTTAATATTTCCTCAATTAGAATAAGTGGAATAGCTTACCAGTTAATCACCAGTCGGCTTCTGCCCCACACCGAAATAGGTAAGTAAAAGTAAAGTCTCCATAGTCCCAGATGACCATTGGCTGCTTACCTCTTTAAGGGGGGGGGGGGGGGGGGGGGGGGGGGGGGGGGAGAGGAGCTGACTGGTGGTGATTTCACCTGAGGATCACCACACCACAGGCGAGGGGCAAGGTTGAGAAGGTGGGGCCTTTATGAATAACCTCAGCCGGTACGGGAATTGAACCCGCGCTGTTGGCCTCGCTCTGCATCACGAACCAGCCGCTCAGCCAACTAAAGTAGGAGCCAGCTACAGAAGACTAAAAAAGGTAGAAAAAGAACAGAGCACCTCAATCGCCATACTCCCACATTACACTCATTGCAGACAAAGTGAGGAAGGTCAGTTTTTACACTTTCTGAAAAACAACTGATTCAAGCTTCTGGAAACCAGTTCCAGCCAGCTCCCTAATGAACTAGCTGCTGCAGCTGCCCTCAGAGAGCTTGTGTACCCCTTGTTTTGAGGCTGGAATAAAGCATAACTTTCTCCTAGGAAGTGATTTTTAGCCCATTGCAAAATTAAAGCAAAAAAGAAAAGGTGAGACTTTAGACGGAAATTAACCTTTAAAACTCCCTCACTCACCAGTCTCACCAGCTTTCAATGCAATGTCAATATTTAAGAATAGATTAGGTTGGCACTTGAAGGGATGGAGATAAAGTTTTATGGAAATGGCGGTGACCAGATCGGATACACCGGAGGACTACAGTCAGGAAGTTTCTATCCAACGTTTCATAACCTTTCATCCAAATTGAAAAAGGTAGAGATGTAACAGGCTTTAAGCAAGTGGGGAAGTGGGGAGGGGAGGAAATATTAAAAAGGAAGATCAGTGATTTGTGTGGAAGGTTGCGAACATTAAATGACAAATGGGATGAAGGTGCAAGGCAATAGAAGATAGTATTGGGATATATAAAGAAACAAAAGATGATTCTAGAGGAGGTATAAATTGGAAAAGCAGATTACCAGCAGCTGCTGTTGAAGAATTAAAAAGCAATATTGAGACGGAACGCTGTAAATAAGCTGCCTAATTAAAAGAGGGGCTGTTCAGCAAGCTTACTGGGATAACATAGCTGGCCGAGGACAGGGAGGCTAGTAGGGGAGTGGGCAGAGAGTTAAAGTCACAGGTGACCGGAAGCTTGGCATCATGCTTGAGCTCTGAGCAGAAGTGTTCTATGAAGTGGTCACCCAGTCTGCATTTGGGTAGCACAGTGGTTAGAACTGTAGCCTCACAACGCCAGGGATCCGGGTTCAATTCTGGCCTTTGGTGACTGTCCGTGTGGAATTTGTACATTCTCCCTGTACCGGCGTGGGTTTCCTCCGGGTGCTCTGGTCTCCTCCCACAGTCGGAACATGTGCAGGTTAGGTGGATTGGTCATGATCAATGCACAGGGTTATGGTGATAGGGCAGGGAGAGGCCCTAAGTAGAGTGCTCTTTCAGAGAATCGGAGTTGATTCGATGGACCGCAGAGATTCTATGGATTGTGTAGAAGAGTCTCCTTCAAGACTGGTCTGTTCGTCTCTGGGGTCAATCAGAGTTTAACTGTTTGCTTAGACGACTTTCGGTGGCGGCGATGACGTAGGAAGCCGCACATTTGGGAGCTCCCGATTCAAACGGACTTTTCGGCTCTTTTTAGAGCCCAAAACGAATTTTTTTCGACGTCTCCCGGTGGGAGAAGGTGTGGTGATCAACTTTCTCCACATTTCATGACTCGAACTCGGAGTGGAAAGGGGGAAAAAACGGCAGCAGCTCCCCAGAAAAAACAGGGGAAGGATTCCAAGATGGCGGCCAGCGGAGCACCAGAGGAGTGGAGGCTGTGGGCGCAGGAGCAGCAAGCTGCTCTCTTGCGCTGTTTTGCAGATTTTAAGGCTGAGGTGCTGAGCTCTCTGCAGGAAACGAATAAAAATCTTTCGGAGATTCAGACGACCCAGGGTGCTGCCATCCAGGCATTGCAGGCGCAGACCGCTGAACGAGAGGAGGAGGCCGTGGTCCTCGTGAGTAAGGTGGAGGGGCATGAGGCACTCCATAAGAAGTGGCAAGACCGCTTCGAGGAGCTTATTCACCGCATGAGGCGGAAGAATCTGAGGATCTTGGGCCTTGCGGAGGGGCTGGAGGGGTCGGATCTGACAACCTACGTGGCCACGATGCTGAACTCGCTAGTGGGGGCAGGATCTTTCCATCTGCCGCTGGAGCTGGAGGGAGCCCACAGAGTACTGGCCAGGAGGCCTAAGGAGAATGAACCCCCGCGTGCGGTGCTGGTGAGGTTCCACCGGTTCAGTGATCAGGAGTGTGTGCTGCGCTGGGCCAAGAGGGTGAAGAGCAGCAATTGGGAGAATGGGGTAGTACGGATCTACCAGGATTGGAGTGCGGAGGTGGCTAAGCGGCGGTCCGGGTTTAATCGGACGAAGGAGGTGCTCAATAAGAAGAAAATAAAGTTTGGAATGTTGCAGCCTACGCGCTTGTGGGTAACTTATTTGGAGCGGCATTATTATTTTGATTCCCCGGAGGAGGCGTGGGCCTTCGTGCGGACGGAGAAGCTGGACTCAAGCAAGGGGTTGGGGTTTGCGGGGTCGGTTGTAATGCTTTATTGCTGGTTTCTGCTGCTGCTGTGTTTTTTCTGTACTTTTGTAATTTTGATATGGTTATTTATTGGGGTGTTGTTCTGTTTTTTGTTGGGGGGCATTGTTTGGGTTTTGTATTTTGCGGGGGGGTGGGTTGGGGGGGTTTGTTGTATTCTGTATAGGGTTGGGGGTATGGAGTGGGGCTGGTATTTGGGAGCTGCGTCAGAAGGTTGTGGTGGGGCAGTGCGAAAGCGCGGGCTTTCCTCTGGTTTCCCGCGTTGCGGGGCTGGGGGGTGGAGATGATGAGGGGGGGGGGGCCTTAACTGGTTCCTCCCCGCGCTGGAGCGGTGCCTTGAGGAGTGACAGGATGGGGGATGATCCCACTCTGGGAGGGGTCGGGTTTTTGGCGGGAGTTTCCGGGGTCAGCAGAAGTTAGCTGACCCACGGAAGTACAATGGAGGATGGTTGGTGGCTAGGAGGGTTCCTAGTCTGGGGGGGAGGGAGGGGAGGATAGGGGAATACCGGGTTGCTGCTGGCAGGGTCAGGAAGGAGCTGGTGGGGGCCGGGGAGACAGAGGTGAGGTGTTGTCGCCGTGGGGACTGGGTCGGGCGGGGGGGTGCTGGCCTGGGGCGGGCAGTCGACGGGCTATGGCTAGTCGACGAGGGAGGGGGCGGGACGCCCTCTTATCCGGTTGGTCACCTGGAATGCGAGAGGACTGAATGGGCCGGTGAAGCGGTCTAGGGTACTTGCTCATCTGAGGGGGCTAAAGGCGGATGTGGCAATGCTTCAGGAGACCCACCTGAAGGTGGCGGACCAGGTCCGTCTGAGGAAGGGGTGGGTAGGGCAGGTTTTCCACTCCGGGTTGGATGTGAAGATCCGGGGAGAGGCGATTCTGGTGGGGAAAAATGTGTCGTTTGAGGCATCTGAGGTGGTGGCGGATAAGGGGGGTAGGTTTGTTATGGTAAGGGGCAGGCTACAGGGAGAGAAGGTGGTACTTGCTAGTGTGTATGCCCCGAATTGGGATGATGCGGGCTTTATGAGGCGTATGCTGGGACGTGTCCCGGATCTAGAGGCGGGAGGTCTGATTATGGGGGGGGGGAACCTCAATACGGTATTGGATCCTTCACTGGATCGGTCCAGTTCAAGGACGGGTAGGAGGCCGGCGGCGGCCAAGGTACTGAGGGGGTTTATGGACCAGATGGGAGGGGTGGACCCATGGAGGTTTGTGAGGCCGAGGGCACGGGGGTACTCTTTCTTCTCCCATGTACATAGGGTTTATTCTCGGATAGACTTCTTCGTGGTGAGTAGGGGACTGATTCCGAGAGTGGAGGAGGCCGAATATTTGGCCATTGCAATCTCCGACCACACTCCGCATTGGATGGAGTTGGAGATGGGAGAGGTGCTGGACCAGCGCCCATTGTGGCGGTTGGATGTGGGGTTGTTGGCGGAGGAGGAGGTGTGCAGGAGGGTCCGGGCAAGTATTGAGGGGTACCTCGAGGTGAATGATACGGGGGAGGTCCGGGTGGGGATGGTCTGGGAAGCCTTGAAGGCAGTGATTCGTGGGGAGCTGATATCCATCCGGGCCCACAGGGAGAGGAGCGAGAGGAGTGAGAGGGATAGACTGGTGGGGAAGATGCTGGAGGTAGACAGGAGGTATGCAGAGGAACCAGAGGAGGGACTGTTGGGGGAGAGGCGCAGCCTACAGGCTAAATTTGATTTGCTGACCAGTAGAAAGGCGGAGGCACAGTGGAGGATGGCACAAGGGGCAGTGTATGAACATGGTGAAAAGGCGAGTAGGATGCTGGCTCATCAGCTCCGCAAGCGGGATGCGGCTAGGGAAATTGCTGGAGTGAGAGATAAGAGTGGGAATGTGGTGCGGAAGGGGGTAGAGGTGAATGAGGTCTTCAAGGACTTTTACGGGGAACTGTACCGGTCGGAGCCAACGGTGGAGAGGAGGGGAATGGAGAGGTTCCTCGAAGGGCTTTCTTTCCCGAAGGTGCAGGAGGAGCAGGTGGAGGGGTTGGGGGCGCCGATTGAGCTGGAGGAGCTGGTTAAGGGGATCGGGCAGATGCAGTCAGGGAAGGCACCGGGGCCGAATGGGTTCCCGGTGGAGTTTTATAAAAAGTTTGTGGACCTAGTGGGCCCCTTGCTGGTGCGGACACTTAATGAGGTGTGGGAAGGGGGGACTTTGCCCCCGATGATGTCGCGGGCGCTGATTTCTTTAATCTTAAAGAGGGACAAGGACCCCCAGCAGTGTGGTTCATACAGGCCCATATCTCTCCTTAATGTGGATGCCAAGGTGCTGGCAAAGATCCTGGCCACCAGGATAGAGGACTGTGTGCCAGGGGTTGTACACGAGGACCAGACAGGTTTTGTTAAGGGAAGGCAGCTGAACACGAATGGGTTGTTGAATGTCATCATGATGCCGGCGATTGAGGGGGAGGCTGAGATAGTGGTGGCGCTGGATGCGGAGAAGGCCTTCGATAGAGTGGAGTGGGGGTACTTATGGGAGGTGTTGGGGAGGTTTGGATTTGGTGAAGGGTTTATTAGATGGGTGAGGCTGCTATATGAGGCCCCGATGGTGTGTGTGGCCACGAATGGGAGGAGGTCGGAGTACTTCCGGCTTTACCGAGGGACCAGGCAGGGTTGCCCCCTGTCCCCCTTGTTGTTTGCATTGGCAATCGAGCCGTTGGCGATGGCGTTGAGGGATTCAGGGAGGTGGAGGGGTTTGGTGCAGGGTGGGGAGGAACATAGGGTGTTGTTGTATGCCGATGACCTGTTACTGTATGTGGCGGACCTGGTGGGAGGGATGCCGGGGGTGATGGAACTGCTAGCTGAGTTTGGGACCTTTTCAGGCTATAAACTAAATTTAGGCAAGAGTGAGGTGTTTGTGGTGCACCCTGGGGACCAGGAGGAGGGAATTGGTAGGCTCCCACTTAGGAGGGCAGGGGAGAGTTTTAGATACCTGGGGATGCAAGTGGCCAGGGACTGGGGGACTCTTCAAAAGCATAATTTCACCAGGCTTGTGGATCAGATGGAGGAGGAGTTCAAGAGGTGGGACATGCTGCCATTGTCATTGGCGGGGAGGGTGCAGTCCGTCAAAATGACGGTGCTGCCGAGGTTCTTGTTCCTCTTTCAGTGCCTGCCCATCTTCATCCCCAGGGCCTTCTTTAGGAGGGTGACTAGCAGTATTTTGAGCTTCGTGTGGGCACTTGGAACTCCGAGAGTGAAGAGGTGTTGCTCGTTTTACTGGAGTGTGATTAACACGCCTCCGTTTAAAGGCCGTGTGCTTAACACTACTATGGCTCTGTATGTGTAATTATGCTCGGAGTCGCCAGGTGCCGTATTGAGACACCGTCACAAGTATATCAAGGTCAGGTTCAAAGTAATAAATCCATACACCGATTAGTAAGTCCAAACGATTGGTGTTTATTATAACAAATATAATAAATACACATGCATACGCTAAAGAGACTAACTTACTTCTAATACTAAACAACTAAATACTTATCTAGACAGGAACAGGCAAGGTCAGGGAGCAAGGCCTTCGTCCCGTTCTTGGTCTGTAACTTTCTGATTCGCAAAGTTGTCAAGGGCTAGCAAGGTCTGGATCACGTAGGTCTGGATTACAGTTCGATGGCTGAGGCTCAACGGCCGGTGATGAAACTGGAGTCAGGATGCGATGTAACAGGTCTGGGCCGGAGCAAAACAACAGACCAAAGCATGTGCGGGACCTACTCTTATAGGTCCTAGAAGTCCGTGCCCCTTGGGGCGGGTTCTTTCACCTGCTAGGTATCGATTGGGTCTTTCCCAATCGATATCTTTCAAACTCCCCAATCTTAGGGTCGTTCCTCGATGGGTGGGGCGGTCCCTACGGCTCTTTGTGTTGGTTGCTTTGGCGCCATTCTGTCTGGGCGTCTATGGAAAAGTATCCATCGATACTTAAATGTTTCTATTGTCCGGGGTCTGGATCTGGATCACCTCATTACTATGCAGATCTGTTTCCCATTTGCACCTTTGGCTGAAACTCTGCACCTGGCTAGAAACTGGTTTCTGTACGTGCAGAATGCAAAACAGTCTTCTGCAAGCTGTTTGTCCTCACTATGACTGTTTTTCCCTGCAGTCTTAGCAGTTCTCCATTTTGTAGCCCAGTGTCCATCTTAGATGGCTACAGAGGGTTTTCCTGGAGCGAGGGAGGGATAGAGGCGGCTGGCGCTGCCCAACCTTTTGGGGTACTATTGGGCGGCCAATGTGTCAATGGTGCGTAAATGGGTGATTGGGGGGGGGGGGGGCGGCGTGGAAAAGAATGGAGGTGGCGTCTTGTAGAGGTACGAGCCTGGGTGCCCTGGTAACGGCGCTGTTGCCGCTCTCCCCTAAGAGGTATACCACGAGCCCGGTGGTGGCGGTGACCCTAAGAATCTGGGGACAGTGGAGACGGCATAGGGGGGAAACAAGGGGCTCGATGGAGGCTCCATTAGGTGGAAATCATCGGTTCATCCCGGGAATCACTGATGTGGGATTTAGGGGGTGGCAAAGGGTGGGCATCAGTAAATTGAGGGACCTGTTTATTGGCGGGAGGTTTGCGGGCCTGGGGGAACTGGAAGATAAATTTGGGCTCCCCCAAGGGAACATGTTCGGATACTTGCAGGTAAAGGCGTTTGCTAGGCGACAGGTGGAGGAATTTCCTTTGCTGCCCTTGCAGGGGGCGATGGACAGAGTGCTTTCGGGGGTGTGGGTCGGAGAGGGGAAGGTGTCTGACATTTATAAGGTAATGCAGGAGGTGGAGGAGTCGTCAGTGGAGGAGTTGAAGGCTAAATGGGAGGGGGAACTAGGGGAACAGATAGAGGATGGGACTTGGGCGGATGCCTTGGAGAGAGTCAACTCTTCCTCTTCCTGTGCGAGGCTTAGTCTCATCCAATTTAAGGTGCTGCATCGGGCCCATATGTCTGTGACTCGGATGAGTAGGTTCTTTGGGGGTGAGGACAGGTGCACCAGGTGTTCGCGGAGTCCAGCGAATCATGCCCATATGTTCTGGGCATGCCCGGCACTGGAAGAATTCTGGAAGGGGGTGGCGGGGACGGTGTCGAGGGTGGTTGGATCCAGGGTCAAACCAGGTTGGGGACTCGCGATTTTTGGAGTTGCGGCGGAGCCGGGAGTGCAAGAGGCGAAAGAGGCCGGTGTCCTGGCCTTTGCGTCCCTAGTAGCCCGGCGGAGGATCTTGATGCAGTGGAAGAATGCGAGGCCCCCAAGTGTGGAGACCTGGATCAGTGACATGGCGGGATTTATAAAATTGGAGAGGGTCAAATTTGCCCTGAGAGGATCGGTACAAGGGTTCTATAAACGGCGGCAGCCTTTTCTGGACTTTCTGGCTCAAAGATAGGTATCTTGGTCAATAGCAGCAGCAACCTGGGGGGGGGGGGGGGGGGGGGGGAGGAGGGTGTTCTGTATTGTTTCTATTTTTTTCTATGGTTATTTAACTTAATATTGTGTTAATTTAAGTTGTTGTTAATATGTTTTGTTGTTCATTGAGGATGGGCGAACAGATGGACTGTTATCATTATTGTTATTATTGGTATTTTATTGCGGTTCGTTGTTGTTATATAAATACAAAATATTTCAATAAAAATTATTTTTTTTTAAAAATTGTTTGCTTAGACCCCATTTGGAGTATTGTGAGCAGTTTTGGGCCCCGTATCTATGGAAGGATGTGCTGACCTTGGAATGAGTCCAGAGGAGGTTCACAAGAATGATCAGTGGAATAAAGAACTTTCGTATGAGGAATGTTTGAGGACTCTGGGTCTGTACTCATTGGAGGTTAGAAGGATGAGAGGGGATATTGTTGAAACTTACAAGATACTGCAAGGTCTGGATAGAGTGGACGTGGAGAGGTTATTTCCACTTGGAGGAAAAACTAGAACCAGAGGACACCATCTCAGACTAAAGGGGCGATCCTTTAAAACAGATGAGGAGGAATTTCTTCAGCCAGGGGGTAGTTAATCTCTGGAACACTTTGCCACAGAAGGCTATGGAGGCCAATTCACTGAGTGTCTTTAAGACAGAGATAGATAGGTTCTTGATTAATAAGGGGATCAGGGGTTATGGGGAGAAGGCAGGAGAATGGGGATGAGAAAATATCAGCCACGATTGAATGGTGGAGCAGACTCGATGGGCCGAGTGACCTAATTCTGCTCCTATGCCTTATGGTCTTAGTAACTAAACTTCAATATTGGAGAATGTAAGTTTCAGACTCCAGGTTATAAATACCCTTTTTTCATCTATGCTGAGATGTAAATTTTCAAATATGTTGATCAGCACATCTGCTAGATTCACTATTTTTTCTACATTAATGTAAAGGTGTTGAAGTGGCAGTTATAAACTGTTCTGCTGTCATCTGAACTCCCCTTGTCCATTATAAAATATCACTTCACTGTGCTCAATTGCAGATAGAAAATTATGGAAATATTTGGAGTTGGATTTGTTTATTGTCCCGTGTACCGAGGTACAGTAAAAAGTATTGTTCTGCATGCAGCTCAAACAGATCATTCCATACATGAAAAGAAAATACATAGGGCAAACATAAAATACACAATGTAAATATATAGAGACAAGCATCGGTTGAAGCATGCAGGAGTGTAGTACTACTCAGTAAAGAGATCAGATCAGTCCATATGAAGGTCGTTTAGGAGTCTAGTAACAATGGGGAAGAAGATGTTTTTGAATCTGTTAATGCGTGTTCTCAGACTTTTGTATCTTGCCTGATGGAAGAAGTTGGAAGAGAGAATAAGCTGGGTGGGAGGGATCTTTGATTATGCTGCACGCTTTTTTCCAAGGTATTGAGAGGTGTAGGCAGAGTCAATGGATGGGAGGCGGATTTGCGTGATTGACTGGGCTGTGCTCACGACTCTCTGTAGTTTCTTATGATCTTGGGTCGAGCAGTTGCAATACCAGGCTGTGATACAGCCAGATAGGATACTTTCTATGGTGCATCTGTAAAAGTTGGTAAAAATCAATGTGGATATTTCGAATTTCCTTAGTTTCCTGAGAAAGTATAGGCGCTGTTGTGCTTTCTTTGTCGTAGTGTTGACATGGGTGGACCAAGACAGATTGGTGGTGATGTGCACACCTAGGAATTTGAAGCTGTCAACCATCTCCACCTCGGCCCCGTTGATGCAGATAGGGGTGCGTATGATACTTTGATTCCTGAAGTCAATTACCAGCTCTTTAGTTTTGCTGACATTGAGGGAGAGATTGTTGTCAATCCACCACTCCACTAGGTTCTCGATCTCTGACTCATCATTGTTCGAGATCCGACCCACTACGGTCGTGTCGACAGCAAACTTGTAGATGGAGTTGGAACCAAATTTTGCCACACAGTCATGTGTGCGTAGGGAGTATAGTAGGGGGCTATATTTGCAGCCTTGTGGGGTGCTGGTATTGAGAAATAGACATTATCGTACCAGTCACCAATTTAGAGAGATTGTGGGGAAATGGAGGATGCGAAAAAAGCATCTGAAATGTTATCTTTCATCTAGCTTTCAGATGAGAATCAACATTTTTATTATTTCGATTTTTTTAACATTTGCAGCTTTCTGTGACATTTTGCTGAATATAACTCTGCCTTCACATTGAGGATATCCTCCATTGTGTTGTGTGGCATTACTACCATGCTAAATGGGATTAGAAGTCAAACAAATACAGCAATTCAATGTTGGACATCCATGATACGCTGTGGGCCATCTGCAGCAGCGGAATTGTACACAATCACAATCTGTAATCTCACGGCTCAGCATATTTGACACTCCACCATTACCATCAAGCTGAATCAACCCTGGTTCAATGAAGAGTGCAGGAGGGCATGTCAGGAGGAGCACCAGGTATACCTAAAAATGAGGCACCAACCTGGTGAAGCTACAACACAGCACGATAGCATGGTGGTTAGCATAAATGCTTCACAGCTCCAGGGTCCCAGGTTCGATTCCCGGCTGGGCCACTGTCTGTGCAGAGTCTGCACGTCCTCCCCGTGTGTGCGTGGATTTACTCCGGGTGCTCCGGTTTCCTCCCACAGTCCAAAGATGTGCGGGTTAGGTGGATTGGCCATGCTAAATTGCCCGTAGTGTCCTATAAAGTAAGGTTAAGGGGGGGTTGTTGGGTTACGGGTATAGAGTGGATACGTGGGTTTGAGTAGAGTGATCATGGCTCGGCACAACATCGAGGGCCGAAGGGCCTGTTCTGTGCTGTACTGTTCTATGTTCTATGTTCTTGCCTGCCAACAATGGAAGCTGCATGTGATCGACAGGCCGAAACTGCAGTCCTGCTACATCCAGAAGCGAATACTGACAGACAATTAAACAACAGGAGAAGGAGGCTCCACAAACACCCCCATCCCACTGTCATAATATACACACAGGTATATGATGGTGCACAGACAGGCAGTGATTGACACACAGGATGACCAGTGAACTCACAGAACACAGCAGCCAATCACCAGACAGGACACAACCACTATAAAGCCAGAGGGCACTAGTTTTCCCGTTCTTTTGGGATCCAGCCTCTGAGACAGTCAGAGCTCGTGAGCAGCAACTAGAACACACACCATGTGGTAGTAAGATAGTCTGGTCAGGTTAGCCTCAGGTCTCCAGTCAAGTCAGCATAGTGTCAACCCACAGTTAAAGTATGTATGATAGTTAAGAGTTCAATAAAATCGAGTTGCATTTCTTCAAGTGTTGGAAGCCTGTCTCTTGCACTGCTGCAGTAAACGCAGTCCTCGCAGACCCAGCCTACCCAACACATCACCCACAAATATCCCCACCCAGTACAAAATACAAGGCTGAAACATTTGCAACCATCTTCAGTGGTGCCCCCCCCATCTTGTGAAAGAATAAAATTAAAATGTATTTTTCATTTCTTCGAAGGATGTGGGCATCTCCAGCAAAGCCAGCATTTCATAGAATTTACAATGCTGAAGGAGGCCATTCGGCCCATTGATTTATTGTCCATCCCCAATTGCCCTTCAGAACGTGGTGGCGAGCCATGCAGTCCATGTGATGTAGGTACATCCACAGTGCTGTTAGGGAGGGAATTCCGGGATCTTGACCCAGCGACAGTGTATATTCCCAAAGTCAGGGCGGTGGGAACCTCCAGGTGGTGGTGTTCCCTGGTGTCTGCAGCCTCGGTCCTTCTGGGTGGTAGACGTAGTGGGTTTTGAAGTGAGGTGATGGATTGACATTTACATTACCGTGACTCTGTAATTTGATGTTAATGAGCCTGAATTGGGTATTTTGAATAATTAGCATAATTAATTAGCATACGGAGACAAATACGATGAGCCTGAGTCACGGGGGGGGGGGGGCCCGCAGGGCTGGAATGAACCAAGAGCGAGGTGCAGTCAACAAAGCATATATGTCGGAACGCCTGAAAAAATACCTGATAACGGATTTTAAAACGTACATATTAACTAATATTATTCATCACCCTTCATGTTCTGATAATCTTCCAGGAGAAGGCGAGGTGAATGCGAAGACATTAATTTATATTCATCTCCCCTATTCCGTGTGGAACAGTCCAGACCGGTTGATTCCAACTCCCGCACAAAAATAGGGGGGGGGGTGGGTGATGATGGTGTGCGTTAAAATATGTTGTTAGTCCGAGGGAGGTGATGAAAAGCGCTGGCTGATCAGTGTGTGTATTGTGTGTGTTTGTTGGTGTTGGGTTGGTTGGTGTGAGGGAGAGTTCCCCAGCTCCCCCCCCCCCCCCCCCAGCCGGCAGTGGGCGCGCTCTCCAAGATGGCCGAGCTGAAGCGGCGCGAGGGCCTGAGGTTCCCGGCGAGGCCCAGCCTCCCGGCGCCCAGCCCCGGGCCCGCCGCACTGCCCCTCTCCCGCGTCAAACTCATCATGAAGAGCTGCCCCGACGTCTCCAGCATCAACCAGGACGCGCTCTTCTTGACCGCCAAGGCCACGGTGAGCGGCGGGGGGAGGAAGGTGGATTGGCCAGGCTATGGTTTCCTCTTGACAGTCCCGGGATTTGGGGCTGGGGCGGGGGCACAGACCCGATGGGCTGAATGGTCTCCTTCTGCACTGTAGTGATTCTGTGGGAAGAACATTTGTAGGGGGGGGGGGGGACGTTTTGGAGGGGGTTGGGGATGGGTTGGGGGCAACGGATGAGGGGTCATGAGGGCGGAGGGGTTGGGGGAGTCATGAGGGCGGAGGGGTTGGGGGGGGTCATGAGGGCGGAGGGGTTGGGGGGGTCATGAGGGCGGAGGGGTTGGGGGGTCATGAGGGCGGAGGGGTTGGGGGGGTCATGAGGGCGGAGGGGTTGGGGGGGTCATGAGGGCGGAGGGGTTGGGGGGGTCATGAGGGCGGAGGGGTTGGGGGGGTCATGAGGGCGGAGGGGTTGGGGGGGTCATGAGGGCGGAGGGGTTGGGGGGGGTCATGAGGGCGGAGGGGTTGGGGGGGTCATGAGGGCGGAGGGGTTGGGGGGGTCATGAGGGCGGAGGGGTTGGGGGGGGTCATGAGGGCGGAGGGGTTGGGGGGGTCATGAGGGCGGAGGGGTTGGGGGGGTCATGAGGGCGGAGGGGTTGGGGGGGTCATGAGGGCGGAGGGGTTGGGGGGTCATGAGGGCGGAGGGGTTGGGGGGGGTCATGAGGGCGGAGGGGTTGGGGGGGTCATGAGGGCGGAGGGGTTGGGGGGGGTCATGAGGGCGGAGGGGTTGGGGGGGGTCATGAGGGCGGAGGGGTTGGGGGGGGTCATGAGGGCGGAGGGGTTGGGGGGGGGTCATGAGGGCGGAGGGGTTGGGGGGGGTCATGAGGGCGGAGGGGTTGGGGGAGTCATGAGGGCGGAGGGGTTGGGGGGGGTCATGAGGGCGGAGGGGTTGGGGGGTCATGAGGGCGGAGGGGTTGGGGGGGGTCATGAGGGCGGAGGGGTTGGGGGGGTCATGAGGGCGGAGGGGTTGGGGGGGTCATGAGGGCGGGGGGGTGGGGGGGGTCATGAGGGCAGGGGGGTGGGGGGGGTCATGAGGGCGGAGGGGTGGGGGGGTCATGAGGGCGGAGGGGTGGGGGGTCATGAGGGCGGAGGGGTGGGGGGGTCATGAGGGGTGGGGGGGGTCATGAGGGGGGGGTGGGGGGGGTCATGAGGGGGTGGGGGGGGGTCATGAGGGCGGAGGGGTGGGGGGGGTCATGAGGGCGGAGGGGTGGGGGGGGTCATGAGGGCGGAGGGGTGGGGGGGGTCATGAGGGCGGAGGGGTGGGGGGGTCATGAGGGCGGAGGGGTGGGGGGGTCATGAGGGCGGAGGGGTTGGGGGGGTCATGAGGGCGGAGGGGTTGGGGGGGGTCATGAGGGCGGAGGGGTTGGGGGGGGTCATGAGGGCGGAGGGGTTGGGGGGGGTCATGAGGGCGGAGGGGTTGGGGGGGTCATGAGGGGTTGGGGGGGTCATGAGTGCGGAGGGGTTGGGGGGGTCATGAGTGCGGAGGGGTTGGGGGGGTCATGAGGGCGGAGGGGTTGGGGGGGTCATGAGGGCGGAGGGGTTGGGGGGGGGTCATGAGGGCGGAGGGGTTGGGGGGGGTCATGAGGGCGGAGGGGTTGGGGGGGTCATGAGGGCGGAGGGGTTGGGGGGGTCATGAGGGCGGAGGGGTTGGGGGGGGGTCATGAGGGCGGAGGGGTTGGGGGGGTCATGAGGGCGGAGGGGTTGGGGGGGGTCATGAGGGCGGAGGGGTTTGGGGGGGTCATGAGGGCGGAGGGGTTGGGGGGGGTCATGAGGGCGGAGGGGTTGGGGGGGGTCATGAGGGCGGAGGGGTTGGGGGGGTCATGAGGGCGGAGGGGTTGGGGGGTCATGAGGGCGGAGGGGTTGGGGGGGTGATGAGGGGGGAGGGGTTGGGGGGTGATGAGGGCGGAGGGGTTGGGGGGTGATGAGGGCGGAGGGGTTGGGGGGGTGATGAGGGGTTGGGGGGTGATGAGGGCGGAGGGGTTGGGGGGGGTGATGAGGGCGGAGGGGTTGGGGGGGTGATGAGGGAGGAGGGGTTGGGGGGTGATGAGGGGTTGGGGGGTGATGAGGGCGGAGGGGTTGGGGGGGTGATGAGGGCGGAGGGGTTGGGGGGTGATGAGGGCGGAGGGGTTGGGGGTGATGAGGGCGGAGGGGTTGGGGGGTGATGAGGGGGGGAGGGGTTGGGGGGTGATGAGGGCGGAGGGGTTGGGGGGTGATGAGGGCGGAGGGGTTGGGGGGGTGATGAGGGGTTGGGGGTGATGAGGGCGGAGGGGTTGGGGGGGTGATGAGGGCGGAGGGGTTGGGGGGGTGATGAGGGAGGAGGGGTTGGGGGGTGATGAGGGTGGAGGGGTTGGGGGGTGATGAGGGCGGAGGGGTTGGGGGGGGTGATGAGGGCGGAGGGGTTGGGGGGGTGATGAGGGGTTGGGGGTGATGAGGGCGGAGGGGTTGGGGGGGGTGATGAGGGGTTGGGGGTGATGAGGGCGGAGGGGTTGGGGGGTGATGAGGGCGGAGGGGTTGGGGGTGATGAGGGCGGAGGGGTTGGGGGGTGATGAGGGCGGAGGGGTGATGGGGTTGGGGGGGTGATGAGGTCGCGGAGGGGTGATGAGGTCATGGAGGGGTTGGGGGGTGATGAGGGCGGAGGGGTGGGGGGTGATGAGGTCGCGGAGGGGTGATGAGGTCGGGAGGGTGATGAGGGCGGAGGGGTCGGGGGTGATGAGGGTGGGGTGGTGATGAGGGCGGAGGGGTGCGGGGTGATGAGGTCGCGGAGGGGTGATGAGGTCGGGAGGGTGATGAGGGGTCGGGGGTGATGAGGGCAGAGGGATGATGAGGGCGGGGGGGTCACGGGGATGATGAGGGCGGAGGGGTCACGGGGATGATGAGGGCGGAGGGGTGGGGGGAGATGATAAGGGCGGAGGGGTGGGGGGGATGATGAGGGCGGAGGGGTGATGAGGGCGGGGGGGTGGGGGGTGATGAGGGCGGAGGGGTGGGGGGGGTGATGAGGTCGCGGAGGGGTGATGAGGTCATGGAGGGGTGATGAGGTCGGGAGGGTGATGAGGGCGGAGGGGTCGGGGGGGTGATGAGGGCGGAGGGGTCGGGGGGTCATGAGGGCGGAGGGGTTGGGAGGGGTCATGAGGGCGGAGGGGTTGGGGGGGTCATGAGGGCGGAGGGGTTGGGGGGGTGATGAGGGCGGAGGGGTTAGGGGGTGATGAGGGCGGAGGGGTTGGGGGGTGATGAGGGGTTGGGGGGTGATGAGGGCGGAGGGGTTGGGGGTGATGAGGGCGGAGGGGTTGGGGGGTGGTGAGGGCGGAGGGGTTGGGGGTGATGAGGGCGGAGGGGTTGGGGGGTGATGAGGGCGGAGGGGTTGGGGGGGTGATGAGGGGTTGGGGGGTGATGAGGGCGGAGGGGTTGGGGGGGGTGATGAGGGCGGAGGGGTTGGGGGGGTGATGAGGGAGGAGGGGTTGGGGGGTGATGAGGGTGGAGGGGTTGGGGGGTGATGAGGGCGGAGGGGTTGGGGGGGTGATGAGGGCGGAGGGGTTGGGGGGGTGATGAGGGGTTGGGGGTGATGAGGGCGGAGGGGTTGGGGGTGATGAGGGCGGAGGGGTTGGGGGGTGATGAGGGCGGAGGGATTGGGGTGTTGATGAGGGCGGAGGGGTTGGGGGTGATGAGGGCGGAGGGGTTGGGGGGGTGATGAGGGCGGAGGGGTGATGAGGTCATGGAGGGGTTGGGGGGTGATGAGGGCGGAGGGGTGGGGGGTGATGAGGTCGGGAGGGTGATGAGGGCGGAGGGGTCGGGGGTGATGAGGGTGGGGGGGTGGTGGGGGGGGTGATGAGGGCGGAGGGGTGCGGGGTGATGAGGTCGCGGAGGGGTGATGAGGTCGGGAGGGTGATGAGGGGTCGGGGGTGATGAGGGTGGAGGGGTCGGGGGGATGATGGGGTCGGGGGGTGATGAGGGCAGAGGGGTGATGAGGGCGGAGGGATGATGAGGGCGGGGGGGGTCACGGGGATGATGAGGGCGGAGGGGTCACGGGGATGATGAGGGCGGAGGGGTGGGGGGAGATGATAAGGGCGGAGGGGTGGGGGGGATGATGAGGGCGGAGGGGTGATGAGGGCGGGGGGGTGGGGGGTGATGAGGGCGGAGGGGTGGGGGGGGTGATGAGGTCGCGGAGGGGTGATGAGGTCATGGAGGGGTGATGAGGTCGGGAGGGTGATGAGGGCGGAGGGGTCGGGGGGGTGATGAGGGCGGAGGGGTCGGGGGGTGATGAGGGCGGAGGGGTCGGGGGGGGTGATGAGGGGCGGAGGGGTCAGGGCGGGTGATGAGGGCGGAGGGGTCGGGGGAGGTGATGAGGGCGGAAGGGTAGGGGGGGTCATGAGGGCGGAGGGGTTGGGGGGGTCATGAGGGCGGAGGGGTTGGGGGGGGTCATGAGGGCGGAGGGGTTGGGGGGGTGTCATGAGGGCGGAGGGGTTGGGGGGGTCATGAGGGGTTGGGGGGGTCATGAGGACGGAGGGGTTGGGGGGGGTCATGAGGGCGGAGGGGTTGGGGGGGGTCATGAGGGCGGAGGGGTTGGGGGGGGTCATGAGGGCGGAGGGGTTGTGGGGGGTCATGAGGGCGGAGGGGTTTGGGGGGTCATGAGGGCGGAGGGGTTGGGGGGGGTCATGAGGGCGGAGGGGTTGGGGGGGGTCATGAGGGCGGAGGGGTTGGGGGGGTCATGAGGGCGGAGGGGTTGGGGGGGTCATGAGGGCGGAGGGGTTGGGGGGGTCATGAGGGCGGAGGGGTTGGGGGGTCATGAGGGCGGAGGGATTGGGGGGTCATGAGGGCGGAAGGGTTGGGGGGTCATGAGGGCGGAGGGGTTGGGGGGGGGTCATGAGGGCGGAGGGGTTGGGGGGGGTCATGAGGGCGGAGGGGTTGGGGGGGTGATGAGGGCGGAGGGGTTAGGGGGTGATGAGGGCGGAGGGGTTGGGGGGTGATGAGGGGTTGGGGGGTGATGAGGGCGGAGGGGTTGGGGTTGATGAGGGCGGAGGGGTTGGGGGGTGATGAGGACGGAGGGGTTGGGGGTGATGAGGGCGGAGGGGTTGGGGGGTGATGAGGGCGGAGGGGTTGGGGGGTGATGAGGGCGGAGGGGTTGGGGGGTGATGAGGGCGGAGGGGTTGGGGGGGGTGATGAGGGGTTGGGGGGTGATGAGGGCGGAGGGGTTGGGGGGGTGATGAGGGCGGAGGGGTTGGGGGGGGTGATGAGGGCGGAGGGGTTGGGGGGTGATGAGGGAGGAGGGGTTGGGGGGGTGATGAGGGCGGAGGGGTTGGGGGGTGATGAGGGCGGAGGGGTTGGGGGGGTGATGAGGGCGGAGGGGTTGGGGGGGTGATGAGGGGTTGGGGGGTGATGAGGGCGGAGGGGTTGGGGGGTGATGAGGGCGGAGGGGTTGGGGGGTGATGAGGGCGGAGGGGTTGGGGGGTGATGAGGGCGGAGGGGTTGGGGGGTGATGAGGGCGGAGGGGTTGGGGGGGTGATGAGGGCGGAGGGATTGGGGTGTTGATGAGGGCGGAGGGGTTGGGGGTGATGAGGGCGGAGGGGTTGGGGGGTGATGAGGGCGGAGGGGTTGGGGGGTGATGAGGGCGGAGGGGTTGGGGGGTGATGAGGGCGGAGGGGTTGGGGGGGTGATGAGGGCGGAGGGATTGGGGTGTTGATGAGGGCGGAGGGGTTGGGGGTGATGAGGGCGGAGGGGTTGGGGGGGTGATGAGGGCGGAGGGGTGATGGGGTTGGGGGGGTGATGAGGTCGCGGAGGGGTGATGAGGTCATGGAGGGGTTGGGGGGTGATGAGGGCGGAGGGGTGGGGGGTGATGAGGTCGCGGAGGGGTGATGAGGTCGCGGAGGGGTGATGAGGTCGGGAGGGTGATGAGGGCGGAGGGGTCGGGGTGATGAGGGTGGGGGGGGTGATGAGGGCGGAGGGGTGTGGGGTGATGAGGTCGCGGAGGGGTGATGAGGGGTCGGGGGTGATGAGGGCGGAGGGGTCGGGGGGATGATGGGGTCGGGGGGTGATGAGGGCAGAGGGGTGATGAGGGCGGAGGGATGATGAGGGCGGGGGGGTCACGGGGATGATGAGGGCGGAGGGGTCACGGGGATGATGAGGGCGGAGGGGTGGGGGGAGATGATAAGGGCGGAGGGGGTGATGAGGGTGGGGGGTGATGAGGGCGGAGGGGTGGGGGGGGTGATGAGGTCGCGGAGGGGTGATGAGGTCATGGAGGGGTGATGAGGTCGGGAGGGTGATGAGGGCGGAGGGGTCGGGGGGGGTGATGAGGGCGGAGGGGTCGGGGGAGGTGATGAGGGCGGAAGGGTAGGGGGGGTGATGAGGGCGGAGGGATTGGGGTGTTGATGAGGGCGGAGGGGTTGGGGGTGATGAGGGCGGAGGGGTTGGGGGGGTGATGAGGGCGGAGGGGTGATGGGGTTGGGGGGGTGATGAGGTCGCGGAGGGGTGATGAGGTCATGGAGGGGTTGGGGGGTGATGAGGGCGGAGGGGTGGGGGGTGATGAGGTCGCGGAGGGGTGATGAGGTCGGGAGGGTGATGAGGGCGGAGGGGTCGGGGGTGATGAGGGTGGGGGGGGTGATGAGGGCGGAGGGGTGCGGGGTGATGAGGTCGCGGAGGGGTGATGAGGGGTCGGGGGTGATGAGGGCGGAGGGGTCGGGGGGATGATGGGGTCGGGGGGTGATGAGGGCAGAGGGGTGATGAGGGCAGAGGGGTGATGAGGGCGGAGGGATGATGAGGGCGGGGGGGTCACGGGGATGATGAGGGCGGAGGGGTCACGGGGATGATGAGGGCGGAGGGGTGGGGGGAGATGATAAGGGCGGAGGGGTGATGAGGGTGGGGGGTGATGAGGGCGGAGGGGTGGGGGGGGTGATGAGGTCGCGGAGGGGTGATGAGGTCATGGAGGGGTGATGAGGTCGGGAGGGTGATGAGGGCGGAGGGGTCGGGGGGGTGATGAGGGCGGAGGGGTCGGGGGAGGTGATGAGGGCGGAAGGGTAGGGGGGGTGATGAGGGTGGGGGGGGTGATGATGAGGGCGGAGGGGTGGGGCGGTGATGATGAGGGTGGGGGGGGTGATGATGAGGGCGGAGGGGTGGGGGGGGTGATGATGACGGCGGAGGGGTGGGGGGGGTGATGATGAAGGGTGGGGGGGTGATGAGGGTGGGGGGGTGATGAGGGCAGATACACAGGAATGGGGGGGGAGAAACATGAAGGAGGGTCAGGCGGAGGAATGGTGGGAAAGTGGAGATAATTGAATGGGGACTTTGGGTGGGCAGGTGGCATGCAGGTAGAGAGGGGAGGAAGAATGATCAGGGAGAGACTGACGGGTGAGCAGAGTTGGATGTGGGGAGGGGCATGAGGGGTGAGCGAGGGGAGTGGGTGGGGAGGAAAATAGTGTTGAAACAGAAGGTCAGCCATGTTTGGATTGAATGGTCTCCTCCTGCACTGGAGTGATTCTGTGGGAAGAACATTTGTAGGGTGGGAACCTGAGGGGGGAGGACGTTTTGAGGTTTGATGGGGGGAGGACGTTTTGAGGTTTGAAGGGGAGAGGGGGTTGGGGTACGGGGGGGCAACGGATGAGGGCGGAGGGGCAAACCAGAGGGGCCCAGCGGCCTGCTCCCTGCGTTTATGTTTCTCATTTTGTTCCCATGTGTCTGCTACTTCTGTCCTGCTGGCAAGCACAGTAGCACAGTGGTTAGCACCATTGCTTCACAGCGACAGGGTCCCAGGTTCGATTCCCAGCTTGGGTCACTGTGCGGAGTCTGCACGTTCTCAGTATCTGCGTGGGTTTCCTCCCACAAGTCCCGAAAGACGTGCTGTTAGGTAATTTGGACATTCTGAATTCTCCCTCAGATGCCGGAGTGTGGCGACTAGGGGCTTTTCACAGTAACTTCATCGCAGTATTAATGTAAACCTATTTGTGACAATAATAAAGATTATTATTCTGAGCAATCATGAGATCCCAGCTCTTTTATCCTGTTGTTATATCTGGAAAACCATGGCTGTTTTCCTGAAATTGGAATTAAAACACATAAAGCAGCTTTGTTTTAAATTGAACAGGGCTGCATTGTTGTCACTTATCTCTCAAGCTTTGTAAGGTTTTTATTTGGATTCAAATTTTAAAAGATCCATTCCAAATCTACATAACTGTTTAAAAGCCCAAAATTGCCTGTTTCTGTTTGTAGGATTTTTTACATTGGGCATGCTGATTTGAATCTACCCATAAAGTTGGAAACTGGTCTGGCTATTTGCAAATTTCTACTCTTAATGGGATGAGTTGGTCACAAATGTTGGAGAATTGGTTCAAATGGCCTCTTTCTGCACTGTCGGGATTCTATTCTATGGAACTGCAACGTGCTGGCTTCTGTTTTCCAGCTGTCAAAATACAGGCACAAACTTTGATGCAGCTTGACTGTAAATGTCCTGATGTGTTCCACCAACAGGTGATTTTCCCGCCAGCAGTAAAACACGCAAAATCAATTCTGATATCAACAGGCTAGTTATTGAGGGTTTCTGTGTTTTCCTCACATAGTGTACTGAAAAGAATGTCAGTGTTGTATAGTACCCCGGTAGGAACATCTGTTGCATATAAACCATTTTTTGTGATTGCTTTCCAGGAATTATTTGTGCAGCATCTTGCCACGTGTGCGTACAAAAGCAGCTGTTCGGAAAAGAAGGAACTAACCTACAATGACCTGGCTGACTGCGTGGAGAACTCTGAAACATTCCAATTTCTGGCTGGTGTGTATAACCCACTAACTTTTATGTGAAAAAATTCACTGAGCTGCCGGGTTGTGGCAAACAGTGGATGACATCAATGTAGAAAACCTTATACCGGGGGTTCCTAAACTGGGTTCCGCAGAACAGGCTGATCTACACTATTTGAGTTTTGTGCTGTTTCCAGATCATCCAGTCAAAAGCTGGCCTCTGCAGAATCCAGATTCTGACGAAACGAGCTGGAAACAGCACAAAACTTACATTTCAAGATCGGGGTGAGTCCACGAAGGGGAGTAGTTCTGGTGGTCATATTACAAAAAGGCTCAAGGAGCAATAGGGATGGTCCAGTGAAGATGCAAGGGTGATGCCAGAAATGCATGGGTCTACGGATCAGGAAAGGATTGATAGCCTGGGTATCTTTTACAGTTGAAAAAAAAAAGTGACCATACGGCATAGGAACAGAAGTAGGCCACTCGGCCTATCGTGCCTTCTCCGGCCGTCAATGAGATCGTGGCTGAGCCTCAACTTCTCTTTCCCACCTTTTCCCTATAACCCTGGATTCCCTTGCTGATTGAAAATCTGTCCATCTCTGAGCGTACTGTGGTGGCGATTTGTTATGCAGGGCTGTATAAGTATAAGAAGTGTTAGGTGCAATAAGGGTCTCTTTTGATGGCTAACGGCTTTGCTGACGGGACAAATGGGAGGTCGAGAACGGCGAATGCCCGAGGGGGCGGGCTCGAGGAGGCTGAGGGCGCGAGCTGGAGGCTAGCCTAAAAAGGGTAATAGCTAGTCGGCAGGGCGAGGTGCGGGAAGCCCCCCGACCAGGCTGATTACATGGAATGTTGGAGGCAAAGGGCGCGAGCTGGAGGCTGGCCTAAAAAGGGTGATAGCTAGTCGGCAGGGCGAGGTGCAGGAAGCCCCCCGACCAGGCTGATTACATGGAATGTTAGAGGGTTGAATGGGCCGGTCAAGAGGGCTCACGTGTTTGCGCATTTGAGGGGGCTGAAGGCGGATGTGGCAATGCCACAAGAGACACACCTAAAGGTTATAGACAGACGAAATTGAAAAAGGGGTGGGTTGGCCAAGTACTCCACTCAGGGCTGGACTCAAAGACCAGGGGGGTAGTGATCTTGATCAACAAACGAGTGGCATTCGAGGCAGGGAGAATCATGTCAGACAAGGGAGGTAGGTACATAATGGTGAGTGGGAAGCTGGAGGGGGCGCGGGTGGTACTCGTGAACGTATATGCTCCGAATTGGGACGATGTGGAATTTGAGGCGGGTTTTAGGTAAGATCCCAGATTTAGAGTCACATAACTTGATCATGGGGGGAGATTTTAACAGAAGTCATTGATCCGGAATTGGACTGGTGAAAATCCAGGACAGGGAGGAGGAATTGAAGGGGTTTATGGAACAGATGGGGGGAGTAGACCCATGGAGGTTTGCACAGCCAAGGGCAAAGGAGTTTTCTTTTTTCTCGGATCTCTACAAGGTATGAAAATGAAAATGAAAATCGCTTATTGTCACGAGTAGGCTTCAATGAAGTTACTGTGAATAGCCCCTAGTCGCCACATTCCGGTGCCTGTCCGGGGAGGCTGGTACAGGAATCGAACCGTGCTGCTGGCCTGCTTTAAAAGCCAGCTATTTAGCCCAGGGAGCTAAACCAGCCCCTGCAAACCATGCGAGGTACTCTCGCATCGACTTTGTAGTTCTGAGCAGGGCGCTAATACCGGGGGTGGTGGATACTGAGTACTTGGCAATCGCAGTGTTGGATCATGCCCGACATTGGGTGGATCTACAGGTTAGTGTGGAGAGAGGGCAACGCCTGCTGTGGAGACTGGATGTGAGGTTGCTAGCGGACAAAGCAATCTGTGGGCGCGTTGACAAGTCCATCCAGAACTACCTGGAAACAAAAGGGATTTGTAAAAGAGCAGGCAACTCCAGGCCAATGTTCGAAGGCTTTTGAATGTTATTATGATGCCCTCAGAAGGAGAGGAGGTGGAGGTGGTGGTAGCGATGGATGTGGAGAAGGCTTTTGATCGGGTGGAGTGGAATTACCTGTGGGAGGCGAGGGGAAGGTTTTGGTTTGGTGAGAGCTTTATTGACTGGGTGCGGTTGCTCTATCAGGCACCAATAGCGAGTGTGCGTACAAACCGGCTGAGGTCGGGGTATTTTAAACTACACCGAGGGACGAGGCAAGGGAGCCCCCTCTCCCCGTTACTGTTTGCTCTAGCCATAGAGCTATTGGCCATGGCGTTAAGAGCCTCGAGGAACTGGAAAGGGCTCCTTTGGGGGGGGTGGAGCACTGGGTATCACTTTACGTGGATGACCTGCTCTTGTACATTTCAGACCCATTGGAGGGGATGGGGGAAGTAATGCGAATCCTGGGGGAATTTGGCAATTTTTCGGGGTATAAATTGAACATGGGGAAAAGCGAGATGTTCGCGATCCAGGCAAGAGGGCAGGAGAAACTGGGTGAGCTGCTGCTTAGAATGGTAAGAAAGAGCTTTCGGTATCTGGGAATCCAAGTGTCCCGGGAGTGGGAGGCACTGCACAAGTTGGTATCAGATATTTACCAGGAGCTTTAGGAGACGGAGGAAACTCCGCTGGAGGAGCTTAAGGACAAGTGGGAGGACGAGGCGGGTCTATGGGCGGATGCCCTAAGCAGGGTTAATACATCCTCCTCATGTGCCAGGCTTAGCTTGATACAATTTAAGGTCGTCCACCGGGCACACATGACAGTGGCTAGGATGAACAAGTTTTTTCGGGGTAGAGGACAGGTATGCGAGGTGTGCGGGAAGCCCAGCAAATCATGTCCGCATGTTTTGGGCATGCCCAAAGCTTAGAGGGTTTTGGCAGGGTTTCGCTAAGGCAATGTCCACGGTACTAAAAACAGCGATCTTTGGAGTGTCGGAAGAGCCATGAGTTCCGGGGGCGAAAGAGGCTGACGTCTTGGCCTTTGCCTCCCTGGTAGCCCGGAGACGGATCTTGTTAATGTGGAGGGACTCGAAGCCCCCGAGTGTAGAGACCTGGGTTAGTGACATAGCTGGGTTTCTCAGTCTCGAGAAGATAAAGTTCACCTGAAGAGGGTCAATGGTTGGGTTCACCCGGAGGTGGCAGCCGTTCGTCGACTTTCTCGGGGAAAATTAAAATGTCAGCAGATGCAGTATTCCAAGGGGTGGGGGGAGAAAGAGGGCCAGATTGTTGTTTTATGGTTGGGGTGTGTGAAGATTGGGAGGGGGTGGAAATGTTTATTATACCATGTTTTTGTTAATATTATAAATATTTTCAAATACCTTAATAAAAAAAGAAAATCTGTCCATCTCAGCCGTAAACATAATTAACGGCCCAGCCTTTATAGCGCTCTGCAATAAAGAATTCCACAAATTCACGACCCTCTTTATTCATCATTTCCTCATAAATGGACCCTCTGGTCCGAGACCCTCCTGCAAAAACATCCTCTCAGCATTGACGCTGTCGAGCCCCTGAGAATCCTATATGTCTTAAGAGCCCATGGTGTTAAGGGTAAGATACTGGCATGGATAGAGAATTGGCTGACTGGCAGAAGGCAGAGAGTGGGGATAAAGGGGTCTTTTTCAGGGTGGCAGCCGGTGACTAGTGGTGTGCCTCAGGGATCACAACTTTTCACAATATACATTAAAGAACTGGAAGCATGGCGGCACAGTGGTTAGCACTGCGGCCTCACAGCGCCAGGGACCTGGGTTCAATTCTGGCCTTGGGGCACTTGTGTGGAGTTTGCACATTCTCCCCATGTCTGCGTGGGTTTCCTCCTGGTGCTCCGGTTTCCTCCCACAGTGCAAAGATGTGCAGGTTAGGTGGATTGGCCATGCTAAATTTCCCTTCTGTGTTTAAAAGTTGGGCGGGTTCTGGGGATGGGGTGGGGGAGTGGGGTGATGCGGACTCGATGGGCCAAATGGCCTCTTTCTACACGGTAGGGATTCTATGATAAGAAGGAACTGCGGGCACTGTTGCTAAGTTTGCAGATGATACAAGGATATGTAGAAGGACATGTGGTGTTGAGGAAGCAGGGGGGGCTGCAGAAGGACTTGCCAGGCTAGGAGGGTGGGCAAAGAAGTGGCAGATGGAATACTATGTGGAAAGGTGTGAGGTTATGCACTTTGCTTGGAGAATGGAGGCATAGACTATTTTCTAAATGGGAAAAGGCTTAGGAAATCAGAAGCACAAAGGGACTTGGGAGTCCTCTTTTAGGATTCTTTTTAGGTTAACGTGCAGGTTCAGTCGGCAGTTAGGAAGGCAAATGCAACGTTAGCATTCATGTCGAAAGGGCTAGAATACAAGAGCAGGGATATACTTACGAGATTGTATAAGGCTCTGATCAGACCCCATTTGGAGTATTGGGAGCAGTTTTGGGCCCCGTATGTAAGGAAGGATGTGCTCGCCTTGGAAAGGGTCCAGAGGAGGTTCACAAGAATGATCCCTGGAATGAAGAACGTGTTGTATGAGGAATGGCTGAGGATTCTGGGTCTGTACTACGGTGTACTCGTTGGAGTTTAGAAGGATGAGGGGAGATCTTATTGATACCGAGAGGCCCGGATAGAGTAGACGTTGAGGATGTTTCCACTAGTAGGAAAAACTAGAACCCGAGGGCTGAACCTCGGACTGAAGGGAAGATCCTTTAAAACAAGAGCTGAGGAATTTCTTCAGCCAGAGAGTGGTGAACCTGTGGAGCTCTTTGCCGCAGGAGGCTGTGGAGGCCAATTTAGTGAGTGTCTTTAAGACAGAGAAAGATAGGTTCTTGATTAATAGTGGGATTGCAGTTATGGGGAGAAGGCAGGAGAATGGAGATGAGCACAGCCATGATTGAATGGTGGAGCGGACCGAATGGCCTAATTCTGCTCCTATGGCTTATGGTCTCAATAAGGTCTCCTCTGATTCTTCTAACCTCCAATGAGCACAGGCCCAATCTACCCAACCTTTCAAGAAAATCCCTTCGTACCTGGGATCAACCTTGTGAACCTTCTCCAGATTGCCTGCAACGCTAGTATATCTTTCCTTGGGTAAGGGGATCAAAACTGTTCACAGTATTCTTAACTAGTGCCTTGTATCTTTTTAGATTCCTGGCTTGGGTCACGTCTGTAAGGTTTGCACGTTCCTCCCATATCTGTATGGGTTTCCTCCAGGTGCTCCAGTTTCCCTCCCCCACAAGTCCTGAACAACATGCTTGTTAAGTGAATTGGTCATTCTGAATTCTGCCGTAGTGTGGCGATTAGAGGATTTTCACAGTAACTTCATTGCTGTGTTAATGTAAGCCTACTTGTGACATTAATAAAGATTATATTATAGTAGGATATGGAGTATAAAGGCCAACATTCCAGTTTCCTTCCCTGACCTTGCATGCCAGCTTTTTGTGATTTATGCACGAGGATCCCCAAATCCCTGTGCTGTAGCTTGAGAGATGACCAAATAGGTCTTGAAAATCCTGAGATTTCGTTAAGAGTGGATACAGAAAGGATGTTTCGTCTTGTGGGGAAAGAGCATAAGCAGAAGCCAACAATATAGGTTAGTCAAATAGGAAGTTCGGAAGAAATCTCTGCAATAGAACTGAGTTACCTGGTATTCTTGGGGTCAGTTACTCTAGCTTGAGAAAGGCAAATGGTTCATTTTCCTGGTTTGGGCCAGTTCATGTTGGTTTGAGGGCTGAAATATTTCACACTATTTTTGAACCAAGTAAAATGTTAGGCACAGCAACACAAAGGATTTGTGCCTCAAGTGGGAGCTGGTTGGGGGAAAAGTCCAATATACCTAATATACAGGCAAAGAGATCATTACCAGGTCATCTGGACTTTAGACTTTTGGTCTTAGGGCAACAGTTTTCAGGATGTGGATAATGCTGACAAGAGTGTACTTTTCTTGCCCATCCAGCATAGGTCTGGTGATTGTTTGTACAGCCAAGTAGATTGTTGTTCAAGAGTCAACCACCAAAGTCTGAGATCGGAGTCACATCTAGACCCATTTGGTTGGCAGTTTCTTGTAGGAAAATGATGAGTGAACCAGTGTGATTTTATTTAACAGTTCGGCAGTCTCGTGGCCACCTTGTCTTCATTGAAGTCAATGGAAAGAATAACCCACAGTTGTGAAATCGATCGCCACTGCATTGCTGCCAAAAACTCACATCAGTCTTAGTACTGATACCAAGTGACACAATTACTTCAGAACTTGAGTAATTTAAAGTACATCAGCTTTAACAATGCACTAATATTGTTACAGATATCTTGCCAAAGAAGATCTTGGCAAGCGAATACCTCAAGATGCTCGAGGAGGAGAAAGAAGGTGGTGGTGGTGGCGATGAGGAAGGTGATGACGAAAATGAGGAGGATGATGATGAGGAGGAGGATGAGGACGACGAAGAAGAAAACGAGTCCTAAAGGAAGTGTGAAAGTGCCTTTTCACTGTACCAGCATCTTGCCGACGATTGTCCAACGGCTGCAGTAGACAGCAAGAAGAAATCGCAAAGCTGAAGACTATTGCGTATTTGGGGATATGTCAGCACAAACCTACATATGCACAACTTCTAAATTCCACAATATAAACAACTGTGAAGAACTGAACAATGATCAAATAGGAAGTCTGGAGTTAGTGTTAACAGTTCCTTCAGTTCAATGATAGGAAACTGCTGTATTTTTTTTTTGAAAAGAGATCAGTTTTTTTTCCTTCCTGGTTGTGTTATTGGTAAATAACAGAACAAACTTGGTATAATATTGTGTATATATGTGAAATATACTTTTGTATGTTTGGAAAAATAAAGAGACAAAGTATGTTCCTAGATGGAGTTCATTTAATTACCATAAAAGTGGATTCTAGGAGGGTGCATTATTTAGTAGCAGAAATATGTTCAATATTGAAGATTAATTCAGTGTCTATACTCCCAGTGGAGAGCTATTGTTGCACAGCAAGATTTGTAAATATTTCTTCATTTGAAAGCAAACTCCAGGGTACATGTTCAGAAATCTCAAAGCCCTTCCCCGAAATGTAATTATATTATAATATAATTGGTGATTTTTTTTCTAAAAGTGAAATCTCTCAATATAAATATTGTAGTGTCGAGTTCAACCTTTTGTTGACAGTAGCTTTGTACTGCTTTGCTTTCACGTTGGCTATACTACATTTGCAACAGGGTAGATATCCCAAATTTAAGTTTTAAATGGTTTTTCACTGGACTGTTTCTGATACCCTGCTGGCTTTTTAATAACATAAAAATGCCAGATCTCTGTGGTGATGGATGTGGGAGTGGGGTGAAGCTAGCAGTTTAAGTAGTGTTATTTATTGGCAGAGCAGAGATCTTTTAAGAAGAGGTGGTGGCACATTGGTGCTGGGCTAGTAATCTGGAGAGCCAGGGTAATGCTCTGGGGACCCAGGTTTGAATCCAACAAATAAATCGGGCATTAAAAGTCTAATGATGACCATGAAACCATTGTCGTAAAAAAACCTGGTTCACAGATGTCCTTACTGGCAGACCCACTCCAATGTGGTTGACTCTTAAATGGCCTAGCAAACCACTTGAAGGTAATTAGGGAATAAATGCTGGCTCAGCCAGCGACACCTGCATCCCATGAATGAGTTTTTTGTAATTCACAAATTTCCTTACAGCTGCTACTGGCTCCGTGAAGATTAAATGATCCCTTGGCCTTGAGATTGGTTTAATATCTCCACCTCACTGCTGACTCAGGTAAAATAACAGCTAACAGAGGTCTTTGCCATAAAGTACTGATCAGATGGCAAGTGTAAAAGCCAAATACGGTGAATTCTGGAAATTGGAAATAAAATACAAAACATTGAAGATGCTGAGTGTTTCAAACAGCATCTGTAGAGGGCATATAAGAGTTAACCTTTCAAGATGGATCATTACTCTGAAATGTTAAATCCATGCATATGTGTTTGTTTCCACAACAGCATAGTGGTTAGCACAGCTGCTTCACCGCTCCAGGGTCCCAGGTTCAATTCTGGCCTCGGGTGACTGTGGAGTTTGCGCTTTCTCCCCATGTCTGCGTGGGTTTTCCCCCTGTTTCCCCCACAGTCCGAAGATGTGCTGGTTAGGTGGATTAGCTATGCTAAATTACCCTTGGTGTCCAAAATGGTTAGGTGGGGTTACGGGGATAGGTTGGAAGTGTGGGCTTAAGTGGGATGCCCTTTCGCAGGGCTGGTGCAAATGCGATGTGCCAAATGGCCTCCTTCTGCACTGTAAATTCTAAGACTATGATATGCTGCCTTGCAAGGCTACAAGGAATGGAACTGACTAGATGACTATAGAGAGGCAGCATGGACTCCGCTGGCTAAATCCTGTGGCCTAATGACTATTTTCATCTAATCTTTTTCAGCCTCAGCAAAATATTTTTTAAAGTTTAGTTGACAATATGCATTTCTAATCAGTTATTGCTTTACCCACTTTGGGGCAATTCTTTACTTTGTGCACATATACCTCGTGTCCTGATCCTCCACCTGCTTTAGAATAAACATGACATGATCCTGTAAATTAAATGGGGATGAGAAAAATATCAGCCATGATTGAATGGCGGAGCGGCCTAATTCTGCTCCTAAGTCTTATGGTCTCTTATAATCCTGTAAAGCACCTTGGGATGTTTTATTTTAAGGACGCAATATCATTTTTATGTTGATGTAGAATTCACTTACGATTTGAATCACTTTAAATACAACACTACTTAACCGTCAAAACTTGGGAGTGCAAGGGGGGGGGGAAGAGGAAAAAAAAGAGGCATGGCAATGTTAGATAAGGACAGGGAACTTGGTATACAGGTAATTAAGGATTAGGGCGGGGGTAGTAGGGGATGTTTTGTGTGTGTTGGCCCACGCGGTTGTTCAAGAAATGTTAACGTGTTAAACTGAAAATTACAAATGCTTCAATAAAATATTTTCTAAAAAAAAAACAGGAGGGCACAGAAAAGCATACATGATGTCAGAAAAAGCTTTCACACAACAAATGACTGGTTTGAGCTGCAATGCACTGCCAAGATATGGAGGCACCTTTAATCAAGGCATTCAAAAGTACATTAGATGATTACTTGAATAGAAACAACTTGCAGAGGAACAGGAAAAACATGATGCTTATTTGGTGAGTCAGTGCAGACCTATGGCCCAAGTGGCCTCTCCTGTGCCGTAACAATTCCACAAAGTCCTGGTATTCTACTTTCTACCTCTATGTCACCTTTGTACAAAACAATAGTTCTACAAAATGCCTGGTCTTCACTTGCAGCAAGTCCTGTTTCCGTGTTCACTAAACTGCACTGACTCCTGATCAAGCAATGTTTTGATTTTAAAATACTCATCCTCGTTTTTAGATCCCTGCATGCCCCTATCTCTGTTTACTATTCCAGCCTCTTGTGCATGCCCAGTTATAATTGTTCTATCGTTGATGGCTGTGCCTTCAGTCACTGAGGTGCCAAGCTCTGGAATTCCGTCTCTGATTTCTTTTTCATAGAATCCCTACAAGAGGCCATTCGGCCTATCGAGTCTGCACCGGCCCTTGGAAAGAGCGCCCTACTTAAACCCACATGTCCTCCCTATCCCTGTAACCTAACCTAACCTTTTGGACACTAAAGGGCAATTTAGCATGGCCAATCCACCTAACCTGCACTTCATTGGACTGTGGGAGGGAACCGGAGCACCCAGAGGAAACCCATGCAGACATGGGGAGAAAGTGCAAACTCTACAGTCATCCGATGTCGGAATTAAACCTGGGTCCCTGGAGCTGTGAGGCAGTAGTTCTAACTACTGTGCCGTCCTCTTTGAGACACTTTTAAAAACCAACCTTTTTGGCCAAGCTTTTGGTCAGCTGGTATAATATCACCTTATGTGGCTCGGCATCATAATTTGTTTTCTAACACTTCCTTTGAAGTGTCTTGGGACATTATGTTAAAGGCACCACTCATGTTGTGGTGGTAATTCAGTTGGTATCACTGTCATCTGAATCATACGTTTGTGGGTTCAAGTCCCACACCAGGTCCTGAACAGATAAGCTAAAACTGACACTCCAGTGCTGGACTGTTGGAGATGCTGTCATTTGGTTGAGAAATTAAACCAAAGCCCAAATTACCCTCTCGGGTGAACATAAAGATCCCACTGCACTATTTTGAAGAATACTTTACATCACAAAGCAAGTGAATAGTAAAGGCTGCACTTAAAAGATGAAGAGATCTCAGATATACACGCGCACACAGTATAGAAATAGATAAGAAAATTCATATTAGAAGATTAGCATTGCTGAAAAGTTGGCAAATCACCTGGTTTGTATGGAATGCATCCTAGTTTGTGGAAAGCAGAGCGCACAACAGTCATCACATAAGATCACAACTCTCATAGGATACAGCAGTGTTGGTGGGTTGCTAACACCAATCAAGCAGAGCAGGTGGGGAAAGTAGAGGAAATTATTCGCCAGTCAACCTATTCAGTTGTGCTGAAATTATTGGAAATTATCAGACAAAATAAATTAATTTGGAATAGTATGGGTTAATCAAGAAGTCAGAATGGTCTGTTAAAGGCTAATTGTGTCCGACTAACTGGCCTGAACTCTTTTTATGAGGTAACTACGTAGACTAGGCGTCATTATATGCCAATAACACATTGGTTAACTAGCCAGCTTTATTTTATATCACTGTACTAAGATAAATCAGTTACAATAGATTCTGAAATTTTGATTGAGTTATGCATATATTGATTGGGTTGCATTATTGATTAATGAGCTTTAATATTGTACAAGTTTAAAGTTTTTATAATTTACTGTAATGCAGGCACATGGCTGTCTACATCGGACAATGGCATTGTGAACTCCAGTAACCCCTACAAGCCTAGAGCTAGAGACCTTGATACAGCCAGCACTAATCACATTGTATCAGTGGAAATGAATAGCTTTGTGTAAAATGAATATTATATCAGTGGAAGTGAATAGAGTCTTGTACAACATGAATAGGACTCTGTTCACTGTCACAGGTGCCTTATCAATTCAAGGTCAGAATTAGAACCAATTAAATTAGGCTAGCAACAGAACCAATTAATCAGGCCAGTTTGGCTCTGACGTGTGATGGTCAGAAAGGAGTTAAAATTGGAGCATTGGTGTTCCATAATTCGTGTTTTTGAGGTACAACATTTAGTGCTAAATGAGATGTGAAAAAACCTGGGTTTGAGATTGGCAAGCACCCCAAAATATTTGCCAAAGGATATCCCATCTGTACATGAGTGCTCAGAGAGGTGTAGGTTTTAAGTGTAATACCATTTTAATTCAAATATCTAGGTTCTAAATTTTTAATTCAAAACAATGGAGTCCCCACCTCTGCCTAGCCCAATAAGATACGACCAACCAGTATTTATGAATCAAGTAGAATTTATTAAGCAATATGTCATATGTACTTAAAAGCAGTGAAGACGGTGTGGAAGTTTCTCATCTCTCAAGGCCTGGGTTTCCTGGAATGCTGCCAGCACAGGCGATGCCTTTGTTGTTTCTGAAGTAACGTGGGAGCTGTGTCACAGAGTTACACCACAGAAGCAATGGTGAAACTGCCATTGAAAACTCAATTTCTAACTTTTATCCCCAATTCAGATTGTCCCTTCCCCCATATTAGGAAGTAAGGCAAATTACTTCTTCATTAGTTCAGGAAAACAGAGTCCTATGGTGTCACCCTACCAATCACTGTAACCAGGGCCAAGTAAGGCTGAGAGAAATGTCCACTTAATATTTCCTCCAGGCCCCAGAGCTTGCATTCCATTGGGAACAAATGACACATCCTTTCAGATAGTGGTTCTATAAACTTGGCACATCCTCTTTTCAATAATATAAACAATCGTAAACAATTCACACAAAACATGTTAACCTATTCGCAAGGATTCTATGTTCCAAGCATGGTGTCAGAAAAAGAATGTCTTTTTAAAATATAGGTGTTCTGTCCTCCAGATATGGTAGGGTTTAGCTTACTTGATCTATTTAAAATGAAATGAAATGAAAATCACTTATTGTCACGAGTAGGCTTCAATTAAGTTACTGTGAAAAGCCCCTAGTTGCCACATTCCGGTGCCTGTTCGGGGAGGCTGGTACGGGAATTGAACCGTGCTGCTGGCCTGCCTGGGTCTGCTTTAAAAGCCAGCAATTTAGCCCAGTGTGCTAAACCAGCCCCAGTGGTTCTTGTTTAAAGGTATGGTGCCATATGAAGTTCAAGCTACTGAATTCAAACCTTTTGCTTATTTCTTTAAGGCTAACAGAGGCCTTGAATCACAGTGTAGTTAAAACAAATACAGTTGCTTAAACCCTTTAAGCACCTTTTACGGTCATTTAGTCTTCAGGCTGCCTCTACTGTTAATCATTTCACTTGCAGAAATTCAAATTGATCTGTTTAAAATGAGGCTAAGATAAAAATCTATTATTACCCAAACCAATACAGAACCCTAGAAATCAGTATCAAAATTTTACACATAGTAGGGCAAAAACTAAACAACGGGTTATTTTCCAGTGTGTTTTTTGGTAGGTTTGCGATGTCTACATTTACTTTCGTAAGAGGTTTAAATTGGGTATTTAATTTCCAGCTAAAGATACTAAAGCATCTTTATAAACAGGGGAGCTTCTTGCTGGACCAGGACAGTTGCAGTTCAGAGTAAAGGGATAAAGAGAGATCAAAGTTTGCGAGGCCTGCACCTTAAGCAGAGAGAATACTAACTTTTATCGTTCATCACACAGAACAAAGATATAATCGGAAGCTCATTTGGGTGACAAAGTTCTATGGGGATAGAGGCTGCAGAACTTGCCTAACTTTGAGCTAGAAGTTGTTTACAGAAACCCCCAGAGAAAACAAGCAGCTTGGGGAAGGCAGAAGTCGAAGCTCAAAGTGAGTTTCTGCCTTACAGAACAGCTGGAACATCACGGAGAAGTGAATTCCAGAGAGCTGTGGCATACTTGGTGAAATCCAAAATAAGAGACTATACTCTATGTCTTAACAGACAATAATGTTGTGTTTTCTTTAATTTTGATCGGCAGACAGTCAAGTTAATCTTCGTTTCCAAACATGAAATCTTGTGTTGAAATTTCGTTCCACAAATCATTGGATTTTTGAATTTTTAGAAGAGTTTTTAATAAAGGCTTGTTGCATAGAAACAGTAGAAAACCCTAGAGGTACAAGTACATGTTGAGGAATCAAGAGTTTCTCCACATGGCATCAAATTTCAAAAATTGAGTGTGAAGACTGTGGCATCGACTACAACTAAAACTTGATCAGAGAATGCAACTGAATGAGCTGTTAAGTCACTACGGTATCATTTTACTTTCGAATAGACTTTCTGGACTTGTTATCCAAGTATCCTGTAGCTTTAATTGGTTTTAGTCTTGCAAGATCAAGGGTTAATCGTGAATCCCTCTTCAGAACAGTGATGACTGATCAAGGTAATGCAGTAGATATAGACCTTTGAAAGGAATTCAACAAAATGGCACAGAAAGCTTGAGAAAATTAAGAGGAAAGTGGATGCACGGATACATAAATGGGTTGGGGGGGGGGGGGGGGGGCTTGAATGACAGGAAGCAGAGGATGATAATTGATGAATTTTTTTTTAAAAGAGCAGGTGGGGATATGCGATGGTGTTCCCAATGGTCAATTGTTTTACTCTTTTTAATTTTAATTTAAAAATTGTAGACCTCAACAACAGGAAGGATGGTGAAGTAGGGAGAAACAAATGAGGATTTAAAATACCAAGAAGTGAGAGGCGATGCAGTTTGGGAGATTAAAGGGCATGATAATGAAAAGTGTAAATGACGTTCATATTCACAAATCCAGAGAGGTCGCAGGGCAAAAGTTGATAAGGTGGTTTAAAAAGTATATTGGTTATTTGGGTCTATAAACAGAGACATGAAATATGAAGCTAGAATTGTGTTACTGGTTAGGCTTCAGTTCAATTGTCGTGGGCAATCCTGGGCACCATACTTCAGGAAAGATGAAAGGATGCCAATCAATGTGATAAGCTAACTACACTGAGGTGTTAAAAGGATATGTCCGTGCTACTTCGGAGTTAATGCGAATAATTCTGCTGGGGAGCATCTCTGAAATCTCATTAGGAAACTTGAAGCCAATTAAATTTTCCGGAGAAAAGTGGTTTTCAGGAACAAATCAAAATGAAAACAATCCAGTTCCTTCATTATTCTATAAACCTTGTTCAAATTAGCTCTAAGTCTACCCTCTTCTCTAAAGTCAAAACCAAACTACGGTGTTTGAGACACTTTTAAATGTTATATAACTGCCATTATAAATTGTACAAATTCAGACTATTTTGGAATAAATTTGAGGAGTTTCATTTATGATGAATTTGACCAAACACAAAAAATTCAACTCCTGTGGTCACCATATCCACCAAAATAGTATTTACATTAAATAGGGACTCCCTTCTCACCAAATTGAAAACCCTATTACAAGGCACGCATATGAGGAAAGATCTAGACTCTGGAGCATGTAGATCAGCAATACGCAAAGCAGAAACCGAAGTGAAGTACAAGATGGATTGCAGGATAGTTACAGGGCACTGGGTCCACTTTTCATTCTAGACAACTTTGTAAACAGTCAACGCGCGCTATATATGGAGCAGTTTCAAACAGAACAAATTTTTCCTTATTGGAAATATATAACTAACACTGATGACCGAAATTAAGGGCTGGGGTAATGAGAAGAGAGTATTAACAAAGAAACTGTAATTTACCACCACTTGTAAGCAACTAGTTAAAGATACAGAAGTTTATTTGTTAAGAAAATGATCATACCATACTGCTAGTCAAAAAAATTGATATCTTAGACTCACAAATTCATATATGATAATTATACATCATATCTGGTCAAGATTTTACAGCATAGTTATTCAGCTCATTAAAAAATATTGACTGAAAAAGGAATGGACAAATTTAACCTACAGTAAGTATTTACACAGCATTAGTAAAACAAACTGCAAGCAATGCAAATCCTCATTGCCACAGGTGTAAACTGCTCATTCAAGCGCAAATGGACCACAAACATTAGGTTAGGTAACAAACCTTATTTGTGCTGGTTAAAAAGGTTTAAAAAACGATTTGCATTCAGGATCAAAAACTACCCTATATTAAAACATGAAAGCATGAGGAAAGATTTACTGGAAGTCCACTTTTGTGCCCAATTCTACCAGTGCCCGAAAAAAGGAAACAAGCCAACAGCTTAATATGCAGTAGTTACAGAAGGTAGATGTTTGTGCAATTCAAAATAACAAAAAAAACCAGCAAAACAAAGAATACTCAAAACTTTTCCAATGCAGCATATGTCAGGCTTTTGAGGTACATGAAAATATTTTAAATCCTCTTTTGCCTTAAGGATTTACAAGTAGCAATTTTTTCTCTCTTCAAACCCATTGTCCAGATCACCTCGTTTTTCCGCAGTTTTGTCTGTTAACAGCCGTCATATGGCAGAAGCGGCTGCTGAGAAAGTGCAACAATACTGATCATTCTATGCAGCATAAATAACGATGCTTTACAATTTCTCAAAATATATTAAGTTTTCAACCTATTTTGTTCATTTAAGCAGTTTATGTACAATATAGTCATACACTGCTATTTAAGCCCGTCAGCAAATTTTGACATGCAATGGGATGATTACACAAGGCACAAAGAACAAAATAAAGCACTATGATCAACCTTAAGAGGAAAATAGAATTGTTTGCCTAACTTTGTACCATTTCAAAATTAATTTCAAACAAACTTGAAATGTTTTAGAAATGCTCATTTTGGTCGTCTTTGTTATACTTTGAACCAGGGGAATACACCATTTCTTAATTATAGTTGTTGCAGCAACCAACTAATATCTTGAGGTAGGTCCAGATTGGGCATGGGGTGGGGGGGCCAAGGGCCAGGTTTCTCCCAGCTGCCAATGCCCCTTCCCCAAACTTAAAAATCGGAATCATTCCTCCAGCCGGTGGGAAAACACTTGGCTGGAAATGGCCCATCTGGTTTTGAGGCAGAAGGAATAGGCCAAGCTGACCTTGATACACATGAAAAATGCAGTTTTCTCTCGTTCCCTTCTTGTGCAGTGCATGAATAATGTATATTAAGCCATTTACCAAGTGTTAAATACAGAATTCTGATTCACATTTAATGAAAGTACAGACCAAATAAATAAAAGGGAGGCCAATCAAAGCGTACATAATGTTGCACAGCCACCTTGGCACCAAATTCACTTTCCATTCCCTCACAGAAGAAATAAATCTATAAAATATCACAAATTATAATTTTACCTCAAGCACTGAAGTAGTTGTTTAAACAAATGGGACAGTCTGTGAAACATTATTACTTCTTTAAATGGCCTTACAGTTTGTTTTCCGATATTTAAACAATGTTTGGGAGGTTTTTCTAATCAGAGGCAAACAGAAGACAGTTGACACACTTCAGATTATTTCTGAATTTCAGTAATTTCCAAAGCACCTTTTTTTTTTGCATGACAGCTCGATGGAAGATATGCTTCTTGCATTAGTTTGTATGGATAAGCTGCTTAATAGGTTTTGGCTGCTCAATCTTTTTTTAAAAAAAAGACATGATATTTTCTAAACAGCAGATCGGAGGTTTTAGCTGACAACTCTGCTACTACACAATCTGATGTGTCTTACATCGACATATGAATTTTAAAGCTTCACGGTGGAAATGGCAGATCAATAACTTGATGTTAAAGTTCACACACCAACAAAAAAAACTGGCAGCACTGTGGTTCTGAACAGAGCAGAAAGCACAAGATCGAGACCCATCTGCAAGACCACCAGTTTCTTGTATATGACAATCAGTAAAAACCCAATGTAAAAATATTCAGCTACAATGGGGGAAATCACAACGGTCAAACAAAAAAATCACAATACTGTGTGTTAATATTAGTAATACAACGGAAGGCTGTTTACATATTACACAGTATAAGCCATGGGAAGCTCAAGTGAACTTTCCATCTAAGTGGATTCTTTCCACTTCTCTACATTTAGTGAATGATTTGTTGCCATTCCCTCTCCAAAGCACAATATGCAATTCAACTGAGCCCAAACGAACACCGAGGCTTATTTCCGCAGATAATTTTTTTTAAAAATTATTCATGGGATGTGGGTACCGCTGGCTGAGCCAGCATTTGTTGCCCATCCCCAATTGCCCTTGAATGGAGTGGCCATAAATGTTCAGGCGGATTTTCCTTGGAACTTGGATTACATAGTTTTTTGTTCCACTGAAGCATCAAATGGTACAAAAATACAGAATCAGAGAAATGAAAGTCAAATTAACAGGATTATAATTTAGCTGCGTTAATCACCTACTTGCAATTATAGCTATTTTAACATTGTTCACCGAAACACCTTTGAAATCACGAAAGAAAATTGTGCAGTTTTTAAATAACAGGCTCACATTGCTAATGTCCTTGGATATTTTAATTGTCAACACTGGGTTTTGACTGTAAGCTAAGTTTATGAAAAAAGAAAGGGTACCTCTACTTGGCTTCCAGCATTAGGTACTTCTAATATACTAGTACATGTTCTTTTGGTAGATATGACTGGACAAAAGCACAAAATAATTATCTCAGCCACATAAATGATCCAGCTTATTTTTAGCACCACTGTGACAAATAGTAGAGGCTTGTGGAAAGTGCAGTACGAGTATGTTTTACACATTGATTGATTGGTATTTTAAATTATAACTATGCCATGCAGTGGAGCCACTGAAGCTATAACTGCAATTTAGAAAGATATATTTTACAAAACAAACATGGGCATCCTGTTAGGCTCATGATATTTGAGAACTAAAAGGTGATTTTCTTTTCCCAAGAAAGGCCACACAGGCTGATATTGTCCTTAATATAAAGACTCTCAAAAGAGAAACAGTATGTAATGCATGCGAATATAGCGACTTAACAAACTTTCAGGTGCCCATTTAATACACCTCCGGAGGTCATTATGTTTCTTAAATGTCACTGCCAAGAGATGGCAAGCATTTTACGTAAGCACAACTAAAAAAGAAAATTCTGCAACCAACTGATACCATTTGTTTACGTTATTAGCCTTTTAGTTTACTGGAGTTGTTTACATTAAAGTTTACAAAATTATTTACAAGCAGAAATATTTCTCAATTATGCACAAACGACATTTACAATAAAAGAACCGCTAATGATGTTTTAATTCCCATGATGAATTCTGCTACGTGCTTAAAATACTAAACTGTTTTACAATCTAGCTCCTTATCTACAATTTTTGCAGATTATTAGAACCATCCCAATTGAATGTTGGCCACCAATGGCAGTAACTTATAATAAGGCAGATTTAATCAGCCAATTGCAACACCAGTTATTTCTCAAATGGCAGTGACTGCAATAAATTCTCACAAAGAGCTGCTGCCATCCAATGATTCTATTATTGATTCATTGCCTCTGATTTAATGTCACTATGACTGTCAATATATAGCGCAAGAACAGAGAATACAGGGGCCCGCTCGCAGTAGCACCCATACCTTTGAAGCAAGATGTAAACTTTTTATAGTGCTGGTTAGAGATTGCTTAATAGCTAAGGACACTTCAATAGCCAAATCCGCCCAGAAACTAGAACAGAGATATGTATCTAGGGATTGTCCAATTCTAAAAAAAAAAGCCCAAAATAATCAATGACTAACATAAGAATATTTTAAAAACATGGAATTGTAATCTCTAAAGCTGCCCAAGTCTGCTTGTCAATTTATGTTTTGAAATTTATATTACAAAATCAGCTGCGTTGGATGCAGGATGTCACCAAATAAGTGCATTCGTCAATGTTTTGAAAGTGAACAGAACAGGAAGGGGTGAATTAATTAGAAATACAATAGAACCTTGTTACTTAAAAATTTCTCAATAGAACGTTTCCTTCAACACAGCAGCTCAGTCAACAATCAATGGAGCAGCTCAAGTAACAAGTTAAGCCTTTGGTTAAGAACTTCTGTCCAGCCCTACAAATTTGAAGTTCAATTGTACACTTTAAAAGCAAAGTAAAATTATCATAAACTATCGCTTCCTCAGATTATCGTGCTGGTTTAGTATGCTGAAAGGGTGTTCGGTTCTAACATCAGCACACCCCTTACCTGAATTCCAGTGAATCAATTCCTTATTTCCATTATTAAGTTTTGACAATACACATTTGCCCTAATTCAGAAATAACTCTTTTACAATAAAAAAAACGAAGTGTAGTCTTTAAAGCCCTGAGTATTCATCATGCTGTCACTACTAACTAGACGGCCGTTTATTTTAATTGCTAGATTAGTAGCTCTGCATATCTGAAACTGTGCTGCACTCCACCAAGGGGTTTTTCATGGACATCAATAACTCTTCCTTGGCCAACACACCAGTTGGGTGTGTTTGATCTTCCTGCAGAGTTTGCCTTCTCAGAAAACTTCCCTTCTTTCTTCAGATAACCCATATATAGTAACTATCTCCTGCACCACAGGAAACCCAAGTATGTATGTCAGTCAAGACTCAGGCTTGAACATGGGCCTCCCGAGTTGGAAAGTTGAATGCCTTAGTGTTGTTATTAATGAATGTTGCAAAATTCCTGCACTTGTGAAAAATCGGTACAACTACTTAGAAGCCACAAACGGACTATTTAAGTGTGGACACTTATTTGTGTCCTTCACATCCATTCCTCAAACTCTTCCAGAATTGTAGGATTCAATGAGAAGCACAAGGACAATATGCTATAACTCGCTGCATTTTTAGAAGCACAGTTCATCAGTCCTTCTAAGTACATATTTCATAAATAATATTTTTTTTTAAATTGTGAACTTGTTTGGCAAAATATGCCCATTTTTGTAATATGATTTGCAGCATTGTCACCATTCCTGTACAAAGTACCATGCAGACAGATACAGAAATAGCTGAAAACAGTTTATAAAACTCTTCTACAATACAGTTGCCTGTATCTACATCATGTTTGATACATAACTTCTAAAGCAAAGGTTTTATCCCAAAGATCTATGTACAATATGGTTTTTAATTCATGGCCACATAAATAAGTTGTTAACACTGAAATTTATGATAGTTGCACCTTCTTTGAGATTTAAAAATTTGTTGAAGGGTTGAGGTATATAAAACTGGATATTTTATGCGCTTTGAGTCACTTGATAAGTGCACATAGGCCATTGAAGATATTGTATGTAACCATAAAAAGGTTTGGCTTCAATCAGGGGGTGGATTTTAATCCAGGAATCCGTTTATATCAATTAGATGACTACCATTAATAAAAATGCTTGCCTCGTGACAAAAACGTAGCACCATCTTTGAACTGCTTTGCCAATATGACAGTGGCATGTGCTCATTCTGTTTTTGCTGACACGAGAATAACCACGAGGTAGTTTAAAATTACTTCATTCTAAAAAGTTTCAATTTGGATAGTTCTCATCTGACTGCCCTGTAACAACTGAATTCAAATTGGTGAAGTAATTGTCATGGTAATCCTTATATCCTACATGGCAACAAGCCACAGTGGTGGCAGATTAGACAATCACAGCAGAAAAATATTTAATTTGCTCACTGACGGATTGTATCAAGATCTGAGAACTAAACAATTGCAGCATCTTATAAAAATATCAAGAGCTCAATATATAAAATAGTAGTGCCCATCTGTTCTAGTTATGTTTTATAGATTGTCTCCAAAGATTAATTGCTTCAAACACACACCAATATTTTACTACTAAACACGTCTTAAAAAGAGACTGCAATCCTTCTGTTGGAAATCATAGACTGCACTCTCAGGATTGCTGAGAAAGTCAAACCTATACAATATATTGCCTGCTCAAAAAGGAAAAACACTAGCGCTTCATAAACTTACTTTCAGTGTTAAAAGACTTTTTTTCCCCCCTTTCACTGACTCACAAGATGGCCATGCTTCACAGTACTGTATTACAGTAGTCTTTGCTGAATTCACTGGATAAAACTCCAGATATAAAAGGAATGCTGTTGATGTTCAATTTTGAGTTTCAAAATTCTGCCATTTGAAGCCAACAGACGGGATTACTATGTCTTTAAAGACTCACACCATCCTCTAAATTCCTCCATAACTTTACAATCCTAAACAAACCCCCATCAAATATGCAGTTGCTAATGTATATTATAATGCTTCCGCAAAATATATACTACTTTCTCTTTCTATCTACACCAGGCTTAAGTCTAGTTTTATCTAATATAGAATATGATTGCAGTTATTTAACTTCCATTAGTGACTATATGCACCAAGACGATTACCACAGGCCTCCCAGTATTCCATGATTTTGCTGTTCAAGAAAAATATTACAGGTGACTTGATTCACACATAAACAACCAGGTCATATTTCACCTCATAGCTGAAAGAGGCCTGCAGGATATTGCAATGTACACAGCAACAGAAACACATTAACTGCTCGCTCGTCACTACACTGCCTGGGAAATGCAGCTGGTCTGGTCTTAGCCCAGCTCTGTTCAGAAATCCCAAATGAGGACAGCTGTCAAGCAAAATACATAGTGCGCAGCGTGTCCTGGTGAACCTGTACAGCTTTAGCCAGAGCCTGCTGATCCCGGCCATTACTCTGACCAGATGTGTGACTCCCTTCAGCACTGAAAAGAAAAAAAGAGCAAGATTAGTTGAAAGAGACAAATGCATGCTGCGAAACCTGTCAGACTAATGCATTGCATAATATTTAGAGCACAGAAAAAGGCTATTCTGCACAGGTTTCCACCAATATTTATTCTCCATACAGGTCTGACACCCTACTCCATCTAATCCCATCACGCAAAATTCTATTCCTTTCTCCCGCATGTCCTCATCTAACTCCCTCTTAAATGCATCTATGCTATTTGCCTCAACTACATGGTACTAAGTTACACATTCCAACTATTCTGTATAAAGAATACACTTAATGCCTTATTGGATTTATTAGTGATTATCTTACATTTATGATCAACAGGACTCTCCTCCCTCCCCATCCCTGGTGCACATTTATATACTTAACCCTATTAAACCTGTTCATTATTTTAAAAAACTTTTATTAGATCACCCCTCAATGTTCTCTTCCTGTTCAGACTTTCTTGATTGTTATAATCGCTCAGTTCCAGAGTTATACTTTTTTTTTTGCCATCTCATATGCCCCTATATTTTTTAATATGTATACTAGAACAGTACACAATACTCAATATGGATTAGCCACAGTTCCAAGCAAATTTAATATAAATCCTCTACTTCTGAATTCCACCCAAAGTCATTTTAATCCTCTACTTAATTTAGACTACTTTCCATCAAGTATGCGGCCTTCTTATGCCTTCTACAAAAACTAGGTATCATCTCACACCAAATTGAAATTTGTTTGACCTTTACATGCCAAGGAACCAATTTTTTAAACCCTATGTACTAAGATTCTCATCTAACTTAATGAGTTAGCCAGGGCTACAATACAAGATGGCCAGAAAATTCCTACCATTTAATTCAGTACCATTTATTGGACTGTTTTCCCACTTCAATTCTATCCCATTTGTTGATGCTGTCTACAGTCAAAGACTTTGCGTTCTGGCAAAGGTGACAGTTCTGAGATGGAAATAAAAATAGCCATTGGCTTTAAAGATGTTACTCAGAGGGCAGCACAGTGGCGCAGTGGTTAGCACTGCTACCTCATAGCACCGAGGACCTGGGTTCAATCCCAGCCCTGGGTCATTGTCTGTGGAGTTTGCACATTCTCCCCGTGGGTCTCACCCCCACAACCCAAAGATGTGCAGGGTAGGTGGATTGGCCACACTGATTTGCCCCTTGATTGGGAAAAAATATAATTGGGTACTCTTAAATGTATGTAAAAAAAATATGTTCCTCAAAAACATAGAAAATAGAACATAGGAGTGGGCCATTCAGTCCCTCAAGCCTGCTCCGCCATTCAACGAGATCATGGCTGATCTTCTACCTGTATGCCATTTCACCATATTATTCCTATATCCCTCAAAGTGTTCAATATCTAGAATCTATCGATCTCGGTCTTGACATCATACTCCACATTCCTCTGGGGTAGGGAATTCCGAAAATTCACCACCCTCAGAGCGAAGAACTTGTTTCACACATCATTTTCAGCTCAAATATTTCAGGATTTTACTATTTTTAACCACTTTTCTTGAGGCTGGCATGACAACATGAAACATAGCATAGAGGCAAGACTAGTCATCTGCTCGCTCACTAGCCAATAAAACAGGCAGCCACGAGAGAAATAGCCCAGGTAAAGGACAGCAGAGGCAGACTGATAGCCGAACCAAAAAAGGTCAACGAAGCATTTGAGACCTTTTACTGGGACTGTACACCTCCAAACATGCCGACAGGGACTCAAGGATGAAACGGTTCCTTGATGGACTGGACACACCAGTCGTGGGGGGAGACAGACGGAGGGAGCTGGGAGCACCACTAGGACAGGGACAGGTCATAGAGAGCATCAAATCCATGCAGACGGGGAAGTCGGGTTCTCAGCTGACTTCTACAAAACATCTGTGATACCACTGGCCCCGCATCTGCGGGAGATATACGCAGACAATGCTAACACAGGCCACCATATCGCTGATCCCCAAAAAGGACAAAAACCCAATGGAGTGTGGATCATACAGATCCATTCCGCTGCTCAATCTGGGCGCGAAAATACTCGCAAAAGTCCAGGCTAAGCAACTGGAGAACTGCATACCAGAGATGGTCGCAGAAGACCAGACAGGCTTTGTTAAGGGTAGACAGCTAACTGCGAACATCAGACACCAGCTAAGCGTGATAATGACTCCATCTGGGGAGATAACACCAGAGGTGATCGTCTCCCTGGGCGCAGAAAAGGCCTTCCAACGGAGTCGAGTGAAATACCTCATTGAGATCCTAGAGCAGTTTGGGCTAGGGTCAAGTTTCACCTCATGGGTGAAACTACTGTACAACTTCCCCAAGGCAAGCGTACAGACCATGCCACCGTAATTTGCTTTTGTCCAAGAACTTCTCCAGATCCATCCTAAATTTAAAGAGTTTGAACCAATGTCATTTTGTTCTAATTTAATCTGAAATAACATTACAGATTTACCTTTTCCATTCATGCAATCAATTTCTATATCTTTAAAGTCGCTTTGTAGACAGACAAAAACCTAGTTTCCAGGTAAAAACATTCAAGTTTCTCCAGCCTTTCCTTGCAGCTCAGATCCTCAACACTAAAGATCAGCCTTTGAAAGATTCAAACAAATAGTCAAACTCTAAAAAGGGGTATTCATACCTGTCATGTTCCTTGTCCACCAAATGGTACCTGGCACGGAAAGCCACCAAATGAGCGTAATAGGCTGGGGCTGGAATGGAGACCGACCGGGTACATCGGACATACGTGTGGCAAAGTTGATATGTGAGAATCTGAAGTTCATCTGCATTGAAGCGGTTATCATCCCACAGCACATGGTAGTGAGATGGTCTGCTTGTTCCCTAGAAAACATTTTTAATTATTAACTCTTACTTAGCGAAAAAAAAAAAATTTCTAATCACTTCTAGCCATGCAGAAATTTGCTAATGCATTATTTTCTCTATATTGCTTGACTCCAGCAAAGGGTAGAAGATTAAGTTAGTCCCTACCCTGAAATGTCATTTGAATTTGGGATTTGGATGACAGTAAAAGATGAAAAACCAGCTTGAAAGAATGTGTGCATGAAAACTTTCTCACACGGATTAACTAACAGCACTGACAGTTTTTATAGGTGCTAAAGTTTTAGCAGGTGGACAAAAGATGGGATAAGGAAAGTCATGGACACATTTTTCTTCTTTCTCATTACACATCTCTACTTTTGGAGCCCTTCTTCAGTTGCAAATTTAGCAGAGGTTGGACCACAACTTGTACAAACAAGATCACTGGACGTTTTCAGTGGCTGGGCGAACTATACAGAGATTTAACATTGGACAGGTTGAGCAAATGGTTAGTCTTCCCTTGTTACCTGGTCAAACTTCACAAAGTCCCACAACAGGACTGTAAACACCTCTTTCTGACATTCAATATGGTACAGCCTCGACATTGTTGGAAACACCCCACCCTTCAGATGCTGGAGTTAGATCGAGATCCCAACTGCCAGTTCAGGTTGATGTTGAAGATCTAATAGCATTGTATGAATAGCAGGAGTTCTGGTGTCCTGACCAACATTTCTGCTCAACAAATGTCACTAAGAGATTGGTTGACCATTTATTTTCTTTAAACACGACTGCGGTCAATGAGCCACCCTACTCCACCACAGTCTGAAGTCCATTGACCCCACCGCTTCTTCCTACAAAACCCACTTCTGTGATCAAGCTCCTAATCCCACCTAACATTGTCTTCCTTGGTTCAGCAACATTTCCACTGAAGCTTTTTTATTTGACATCAAAGGCATCGTTGAAGACGACATACTGCCTGTTATAATAATCCATATTGATATAGCACTTTTAGCATAGTCAAACATTTGCGTTCTATTGGAGTGATCAACAGGCACATAGGAAATGCAAAGACAAAAGAAAACGGAGCTGTTTCCAGAGCAGAATGGAGGAGGGCAAGCAGAGGGGCGAGGTTGAATAGAACTTGCGAGTGTGTTAGGATAAAGGCAGCAGAGGTTTGGATTCGCTTAAACTTACAGGGGGTGCAAGATGGGATGTTTGCCAGAAGAATATTTGAGTCGACGGCTAATAAAATCTTGGGTTGCAGGGAAATTATCTTTTTGTTATTCCATTGTGAAGTCTTTGTTTAAAAACTCACTTGAATGCCGGCATGGCTGCACAGGTAAAAGTCAAACTCAGATGGATGCGTTATTTTTGTATCTACTGTTGTGCCTGCTGGAATATTGCCACTTTTTCCAACCTGTAAATAAAGATAATAAAATTTGGGAGTTAACAGAAGTTACATGCAATAAGTCATGCCCAATTACAGTTTACAGGCTTAAAGTGTCCCGAGACAACTTTTATCTTTCCAGAGAAATTGGTGGATTGCTGATCAAGGTCAAATGACGAGGTTACTATTTCTTCTTTCAACAGATCATCCAAGGATTGGGTTTGGTCTCTACTAAAAGATACTGCAATAGGTCCTACAGAACATAATAAAGGTCATTGATCTCAAAGATTCCAGCTAAACCCTTGAACCGTCGGCCCCATGGAGAGAGGTCCAAATGTATTCCCTTGGAGTTTTGCCTAATTAAATTTTGCAACCCGTCACAAATGGAACCATTTCATTCGGTACACATTTATTAATGTTGGAATATACATTTCCTGCTATCATCTGCATTGAAATCCAGCAGAACTTTCTCATGATTCATAGAACATTGAACAAATAGTGCAGAAGACGGCCATTCGGCCCATCGAGTCTGCACCGACACACTTAAGCCCTCACTTCCACCCTATCCTCGTAACCCAATAACCCCTCCTAACCTTTTTGGTAACAAAGGGCAATTTATCATGGCCAATCCACCTAACCTGCACGTCTTTGGACTGTGGGAGGAAACCGGAGCACCCGGAGGAAACCAACGCAGGAGGAAATCAACTTAATTACTGTAAAAGGATTACTGAAACCGGGATGTTCAGGGCTCGTGTGCAGCATTTAAGGCCACAAATGTACATCCTCTTCAGCTAATAAGCCTGACAGCCCAGTATTTGTAACATTATCACTTCAAACAAAACATAGTAAGACTTCTCACAATCTAATTTCCTGCCAATTATCTGTGGTTTAAACTATTGCGAATACAGCAACCAAAATATATAACATTATACCCTAAAATGGGAGAGAAAACACAAACTATCGTAAGATTAATGGCAAGTGCTCATGATTGAGATTCAGTTGAGGTGAACTGTGCAGTCTACGTTACAGTGTAAAACAAAACCCAGAAAATAGCATCTAGTAACCAGTCAAACCAGTCCAATGTTGCTGGATCTTTTCTGATTGGTTACTATAAACAACTCTGAATCGAATTACCATCAAAATACAAAAACAAACATATATCCTAAATATCAAGTCTGTAAATCATTCCTACCCTTTCATTCTTATCAGTACAGAAGAGTCTGGTGTGATGTCGCTTTTGAACCACAATAAAGGTGATGCCAGGCTGGTAGTCCTTTTCTAATTTAATACATGCCTCTCGGATGGCTAGCAATTCATGATGGAGAACCTATGAACGCAATTTACAAAGTTAATTTAATCTGGAACAACAGCAGAAAAACTTTCAAACAGAATACATTGCGATATTTGCACTGAAACACATTTTATATGAACAGATTCCAAGTATAGAATTTATACGAGCAAACATCGTGATGTGGATGATTCCACCTACAGTTGCACATCTCAAAACAATTTTTCAATGTTAATAATATACCAGAGTTTAAAGTGAAAATGTTTCACACAATGCCAATAAGGATGGTGAAATATTTCACCCACAGAAAAGTAATATACTGCAGAAGCTGGAAATTTGAAATAAAAACTGAAAATGCTGCAAACACTTGTCCGGCAGCATTTAAAAAACAAAATTCTCTCACGGGATGTGTGTGTCACCAGTTAGTCCAGCATTTGTGTCTGTGCCTAGAGGACCATAGGCTGCATTCAGAGGCTGGGTATACTGTGTTGAGTGGTTCTTACAGAATTCCCAAAGCCTCTCCACCACTTAAAATACACAGCAGTAGGGCAGCAAGGTGGCACAGTGGTTAGCACTGCTGCCTAACGGATCTGGGTCACTGTCCGTGTGGAGTTTGCACATTCTCCCCATGTGTGCATGGGCTTCACCCCCACAACCCAAAGATGTGCTGGGTAGGTGGATTGGCCACGCTAAATTGCCCGTTAATTGGAAAAAATGAATTGGGTACTCAAAGTTATTATTATTTTTTAAAAATACACGGCAGTAGTGTGGTGGGTGGATGAATGCAGCTATAACTGTAAGGTTAACACCCTTCGAGGCAAAATAGTTTACTTGATTGGCATCTCATCTCCAAGTCTAAATATACAATCCGTCCACGACCTGCATACGGACTATCTAAATGATGCACCACAGCAACCTGTAGTGGCTTCTTCAGCAATAACTCTTAAATCTATGTCGCTCGCCACGTCACACTCAAATCTAATACATTTCTACGTCTAAAGGATAAAATAATATTGGGAAGGAAATGTCACTCACAGATTTCTCTTTATTTTGGATCTGATTAGTTTGTGCAATGTGGGCAATAATATTGTTGCTTTTGTTATGTGGCTGACATTAAATATTTCTCTCCGAATAATCAGCAATAGTACAGGCATGACAGATGTTTGCACACAAAAATTCAGTACAAGCTAAAGTCTGCTGAATTAAATTTAAGAGGGCCTAATACTCAGGTACAGTCAAATCAAAAAATGTCTTGGAAGTCCCAAAAATCAGAAGAAAATCAACACAGAAAACATGAATTGAGATGGAAAATACATTGTAGTTTATGTTGGATCTAATAATACGGGAATAAATAGAACAGTTCCCCTGAAAAGAGTTCGTCAGCAATTAAGTAATTATTTATTTCCAGTCGGGGAACACTTCAGCAGTCAAGGGCATTCAGCCTCTGATTTCTGGGTAGGCGTTTGCCAAGGCGGCCTTCAGGACACGCGACAACGCAAAATCGCCGAGCAGAAGCTTATAGCCAAGTTCCGCACACGAGTACGGTCTCAACCGGGACCTTGGATTCATGTTGCATTACATTCATCCCCCACCATCTGGCCTGGGCTTGCAAAATCCTACCAACTGTCCTGGCTTGAGACAATTCACACCTCTTTAACCTGGGGTTACTCCTATCTCTGGATCTGTAAAGACTTAATTACCTGCAAATGCTCGCATTCTAAGCATTGTCTTGCATCTTTGACTTTGTCTATATATATATATATATATATATATATATATATATGTTTCTGGAACATACCTCTTCATTCACCTGAGGAAGGAGCAGTGCTCCGAAAGCTAGTGATTTGAAATAAACCTGTTGGACTTTAACCTGGTGTTGTAAGACTTCTTACTGTGCTCACCCCAGTCCAACGCCGGCATCTCCACATCGTAATTATTTATAACAAGGGCATTCCCTGTCCCCTCTCTCCCAACCATTTCCACAAGAGTAGAAATCTCCTGGCGCCAAGCACCAATTGGCAGAGAAACAGTAAATTAAAAGGAGTTAAACACATGACTGGAGAGATTGTGCAGAAGCAAATGGTGTAGACATCTAGGACATTGTGACCTGTTTTGGAGCAGTAGTAATCTGTAGAGGATGGATGAACTTTCTAACCAATTGGGAGAGAAATGAGAGCGATGGGAGAGGAAGTGATACCTATGGAACCATACGGGTTACTGTCGATAGATCTGGTGAATTTGAGAAACAAATAGCCATCTGTGTGCGAGGGAAGGTGGGGTTAGGAGGCAAAATAAAATCTTTAACAGATGGAATTTAGGCTAGGGCAGAACTGGAAGCCGAGTATTCCTGGTTACAAAATATCGAGGGATAGAGTAAGGAAAAAAGGAAGAAAGTGTAAATGTTGCCTCCACTAAAGCAGCAAAACATGAATGATGTAGGGATGATACAAAAGAAGAGTTAGGGAGGGGAAAAAGTTTTGCTTTAGTGGAGAAAGAGAAAGAGATATGTAGGTAAAAATGGCACCTCAAGCAGATACAAAATGTAACAGGAGACCAGAAGGCCATAAAACATTGGAGAAGTTGGGAGGCATGGTGGCGCAGTGGTTAGCATCGCTGCCTCACGGCACCGAGGACCCGGGGTCACTGTCCGTGTGGAGTTTGCACATTCTCTCCCGTGTCTGCGTGGGTCTCACCCCCACAACCCAAAGATGTGCAAGATAGGTGAATTGATCTTGCTAAATTGACCCTTAATTGGAATTTTTTTTAAAAACATAGAAGTAGGCTATTCATCCCGAAGTCTGCTCTGCCATTCATTGAGATTATGACTGATCTGATGTGATAATCCTCAACTCCACTGTCCTGCCTTATCCCCATTACCCTTGATTCCCTTATTGATCATCTCAACCTTGAAATTACTTAACTCAGCCTCTACAGATTCATTACCTACAAATTAAATTCCTCCTCGTGTCTGTTTTAAATGGGTGACCCCGTATTCTGACATTATGCCCTATAGTCGAAGAACCCCCCCCCCCCAGAGGAGACAACCTCTCAGCACCTACAATCTTAAGCCTCCTGAAAATCCTATATCTCTCGAGTGCCATGACACTCAAATCAATGGTTGGAGCAAAACAAAAGGGAAGGGTCTGTTTTAGACGCATAAAAGGATGTTGAGCTCATTCTAGGAAATTAAGTGGGGTACTAGGTGTGTTAAAGGTAGAGGAACATCCAGGAACAACAATCATTAAGGTTCCACATAAAAACTGTAAGATAAAAGAAAGAGCTTTTTGATTGAGCAAGGGCAATTTTAATGAGATAATGAGGGACTGGCCCAGATAAAGGCAATAAAAAAAACTGGCAAATAAGATAGCACCCAAACAACAGGAAACATGATTACAGGTGAGATGAACCCACCACAAGTGGTAACGGACAAGTGGCAGAACATTTACACAGCCACATCAAGTCACCTAAAATAGTGCAGGAATCAACTTTTTCATTTTTTGGTTCATCGGCTAGGCCAAGTCCAAGACATGCATATTAAAGTGATTTTTCTGTTTAAAACTCAGTATCGCTTCTCAAGCAAATTGTCAAACCACCCATGTACACCCACTGCCTGCAACTGGCTTGTAAATTTGCAGGTATTAATAATAATAATCTTTATTACTGTCATAAGTAAGCTTACATTAACATTGCAATGAGGTAACGGTGAAGATCCCCTAAACAGACTATCAGTTCCATTAGGTAAGCACATTTAGGGCAGCACGGTGGCGCAGTGGTAGCACTGCTGCCTCACGGCGCTGAGGTCCCAGGTTCGATCCCGGCTCTGGGTCACTGTCCGTGTGGAGTTTGCACATTCTCCCGTGTTTGCGTGGGTTTCACCCCCACAACCCAAAGATGTGCAGTGTAGGTGGATTGAACACACTAAATTGTCCCTTAATTGGAAAAAATGAATTGGGTACTCTAAATTTAAAAAAAAAAGGTAAGCACATTTATGGACTTGACAGCTTCTTTGATTAGCTAATAAAACTCATACTCCTGCAATGCAACAGATCTGCCTAGACTTTATTTACCTGTTGAAACTGTCCTTCTGAAACGCCATCCCTATAGAATATAATGCGTGTTGGCTTGAAGCGCGTAGATTTGTAAAACTGGATGAGGAGCTCTCTGACCATGAAAGCAAGGTCCTGGATGATCTCCTGTCGATGCTGCTGTACACGGACTGTGGCACAATAACGACTTGGATGAGCATCCATACTACCCACCACCTAAGGAAAAGGGTGTGGGGCGCAGGAGAAAATAAACGCTAGGTAAGCTTCAGCAGATAACCAAATCACATTCCTATTGAATCAGTACATAACCATCAACCATGAGGAAGCCTTAGAAGTAATGATTAAATCACTAAAATGGCCAAATAATAATAAAATTCACTTCCAAGTGCGAAACACAGAAAGATTGCTTTTAAATCAAAGTGAGGGCTTTTGCTTCGGTTTAACACGTCTACCCAACTACGACTCCTATTAAAACAATATTTTTAAAATGTTCCCCACAATTGGCAATTCTAGTCATTACTGCACGAATGATTGGCTCAGTCACTTTTACCATGTGACCATCCTGTGATCTTCTACGCATCTCTATCAAAATTTATACTAAAACTATTACATGAAATGATTTGGTAGAATTTGGGCATAGAATCTGGGGATTAGTTCACTCATGGAATTTTGGGTTCAAGCAGCAGAGAGGACATGGTCCCCAGTGATCAGCACTGCTGTCTCACGGCACCAGAGACCCAATCTCGATTCAGACCTCGGGTGACTGTGTGGAGTTTGCACCTTCTCCCTGTGTCTGCGTGGGTTTCCTTCGGGTACTCCGGTTTCCCCCCACAGTCCAAAGATGTGCAGGTTAGGTGAATTGACCACGCTGAATTGCCCTTAGGTGGGTTTTAAGAGGGAAGGGGCCTTGGTGGGGGCTCTTTTGGAGGGTCTGAGCAGACTCGATGGGCCGAATGGCACTTCTGCACTGTAGGGATTCTGTGAACTGGGCTGCATAATCTTCTGAGATCTCAGCAAACTGAATTTGACGTTTTGTAATTGGTCCTTGATCTTTCATCTCCAGTAAAGGTCATTTGTTTTCCTCTGGCTTCTCAACCTAATTAGAAAACTTGCACTGTCAAACTGTCGGCAGAACTCTGATGTTAAAGGATTTTTTTTTTTTTAAAGTAACAGGGATTCAAGCTAGGACAGGGGAAATCTTACGGGCGCGATTCTCCGCTGCCCACGACGGGTCGGAGAATAGCGGGAGGGCTTTCCCGATAATTTTCATGCCCTCCCGCTATTCTCGGCCGCCCCACGACACGAATCGCTGCTCGCCGTTTTTTTACGGCGAACAGCGATTCTCCCCAGGCAGATGGGCCGAGTTCCCAGGCCTTTACGGCCGTTTTCACGAACGCGATCACACCTGCTCTCACCGTTCGTGAAAACGGCCGCAAAGTGCCCGTCCCGGACAACCATGGCACCGATTGGCACGGCTGCACCACGGCCGTGCCAAGGGTGGCATGGGCCTGCGATCGGTAGGCACCGATCGTGGGCAGCGGGTCCGATACCCGCGCACTATTTGTTCTTCCGTTGCCCCGCAGGATCAGTCCGCGGGGTGGCTGAGGGGCATGACGGCCCGCGCATGCGCGGGTTTGACGCGTCTGCGTGATGACGTCATCCGCGCATGATGTCATCGTGCGCGTCAGCCGGCGTGACGCTTGGCGCGCGGACTTAGCGACGGTCGCTAAGCCCGCGATGCCGTGCTTCACGGGGCCCCGCTGCTAGCCCCACCCGGGGGGGGGGAAATCGGGTCCTGGGAGGAGGCGCGGAGGCTGCCGTGAAACACAGCCAGTTTCACGGCAGCCTTTACGACTCGCCGCATTTGCGGAGAATTGCGCCCTAAGTTTGACATTTTCACAAGTTTTTTAAAAGACACTTTAAAACTTAGTTGCAAATATATTCAACCTGTTTGCCTTCAAAAAGATTTCAAGAATACAAACAATGCACTGGTGCATAAAGAAACACTTTGAATTTTCCAGCAAGGTAAACAGAATTTTTATAATATGAATATAAACAATAACTGGATCTGACATAATCAATGTAACTTCTTTGAAGTGAAGCAGGAACTAAAATTATACTTCAACACATGTTGCTTTGGGCGAATGCAAGATCAAACAAGAAGCTCGAGTGTTTGGCTTATTGAGAAAAATGGTGCAGCAATCTGATAGGATGGAGATGCTGAAGACAAAGAGAAAGGCAGGAAGGTGAAGTAGAAGAGATTCAGAGAGGGCAGTAGCTGTTGAATATTAGCCTTTGATCACAAAACAGTTTAAAAAGGACAAACAAAAGCCTAATATATAAACCTATCTCTAAATCGCAGTTCAGATGGGCACCTAGACCAGAACATTCACTGAACATATCATTTCAATATTTTTTTTTTAAATTGTGTAACTATTCGCAATCAATAAACAGGAAACTAGAAATACTGGGACTCACTGCAGCAATGGAAGGTTTTTTCCCATCCCCAGCTGGTGGATGTGTTACATCTGCACCCAAGAATATTACTGGCTGCTGAAACACTGCAGGCCTGGAAAAATAAATACAAGTTTTGGGATCACTACAAACAGCTCCATTTTACAACCACAATAATCACATCAGTATTAAATGGATATATTTACATTGTACAGGCACATTTCAATAGGTTTTCTGATTAAGTCAAGTCAGCGCAATGTGAAAATTATATGATAAACACAACGACTCCCATTTCCTGAAATATATTCAGTATTTTGGCAACTTAGAAGACCAACTCAACAGTGTACAAATGTATTCTAAAATGTTGTATTTGTTCTGAAGATTCCCAACATTGTGTAATATTGTATATACATATTTTTAAATAGCTGCAAACAGTGGAACTGAGTATACTGGTGGCAACACAAGAAACTGAACATATTTTGTTAAGTGAAATCAGCACAAAAATGGCTTTTTGTAGCTGGGTTGTAGCAAGGGAATATACAATGAATTGTAGGAATCTAGGAAGTACAAAGGATCAGAGGGATCTTGGTGTGCATGTCCATAGATTCCTGAAGACAGCTGGACAGGTAGATAAGGTGGTTAATAAGGCATATGAGATACTTTCCTTTATTAACCGACGCATAGAATACAAGAACAGGGAGGTTATGATGGAGCTGTATAAAAGGCTCATTAAGCCACAGCTGGAGTACTGTGTGCTGCTCTGATCGCCACACTATAGGGAGGAAGTGACTGCACTAGAGAAGATGCAGAGATTCATCAGTGTGTTGCCTGGGCTGGAGTGTTGCAGCTATCAAGAGAGACTGGTTAATCTGGGGTTGTTTTCCTTGGAGCAGAGATGGCTAAGGGGGGACCTGATTGAGTTGTATAAAATGATGAGGGGACCCAGGTTCGATCCCGGCTCTGGATCACTTTCTGTGTGGAGTTTGCACATTCCAAAGATGTGCAGGTTAGGTGGATTGGCCACACTAAACTGCCCATTAATTGGAAAAAAATAATTTGGTCCTCCAAATATTTTTAATAATCAGGGGCATGGATAGGAATATCCATAATACTTCCGAAAGTATGTAAATGGCACTGAAAATGTTATTTTTTACGTTCTTAAAATGTGGTTTCTATATAATGATCCTGGGACCTTCCTAGTCTAAATTGGTCAATACAGTAGCACGTTCCATTCTTGACTTAGTTGTAGCATTCTTACCTGATTCAGGTCATGAGGTCAAGCCCTAATTAAGTCTTGAGCATGAATACCAGGATGACACTTAAGTACTGAGGAAATACTACACTGACAGAGGTCTTTCAGGTTTTTAAAAATTCTTTTTCACAGGATGTGGACGTCGCTGGCTAAACCAGCATTTTATTGTCCATCCCAAATTGCCCGTGAGGATCTGGTTGTGATCCGCCTCTTGAACCACTGTAGTCCATGTGGTGTACAATGCTACTAGGGAGGCAGTTCCAGGATTTTAACCCAGCGACTGTGAAGGAGCAGAGATATATTTCTCCAAGTCAGGATGGGGAGTGACTTGAAGAGGAACTTGCAAGTGGTGGTGTCCCCGTGCAACTGCTCGTCCTTCCAGATGGCAGAGGTCACAGTTTGGAAGGTTCTATTGAAGGAGTTTAGTTGAGTTGCCGCAGAACATTTTGTAAATCATACGCACTGCTTTGTCGGTGGTGGAGTGGATGGTAAAGGTGGTGGATAGGGTGCCAATCAAGCAGGCGGCTTTTTCCTAGATGGTGTTGAGCTTCTCGAATATTATTGGAACTGCGTTCATCTAAGTGAAGCGTTAAACCATGGCATCCTCCCTCTCAGTTTGATGTAAAAGGGTCCTAAGCAATGTTTCACAAGTGTAAGGGAGATCTCCTTCATGCCAATACTCCGTATTCAATCAAAAAAGATAACTAGTCAAGTATTGCATCATTAATTATAGTGTTTTCCTACGTTACAAACACATCTACACTTAAAGTATTGAATAAGAACATTTGGTCCTTCGAGGCTGCTCTGCCATTCATAAGCTGCGAAGTACTTTGGGGCATCCGAGGTCATGATTGGTACAATATAAGTGCAAGTCCTTTCAGTTAGACACACTAGGAAAGTCAATAATGCCTGCTCATTATCCAGAAGTCATGCAGTACCAGAACATAACATGGACAGATGTCAGGTATTCAACACAAAATCAAACAAAGCAAAACAGGAACAGTCAACTGAAGCCACAAATTTTGTGACTGAAAACATTAGAAGCTAAAACTTCAAAAACCTGAATCTTCTCATTTTACAGAGAAAAATTGTGAACTACCAACACATTGTATGGTCCCAACAGATAGTGTAATCCACCAATGAATGAAGACAAATATCAGTTTGTGAAATAATCTTACTTTTCGAAACATTAGTTTATGGAAGTAGACCTTACTCAAAGCAAGTCACTTAGCAAAAAGTTCAGCTGACCTTCCCTGTGGCACCAAGATGTTATTGACACCTCCTAGCTTTACGTTGATCTTCAGGCAGAGGTTGGAAAGTGTTTGTGGCGAGGTCTTCAGCACATTTTTCACCTGTACGCATTGCGTGGCCATGCCAAGCAATGTGTCACCCACACGCTTAACCTCCGCTGTCAATGGAAAACACTGCTTTTAATATATTGTTAAGATCCAGATGGGGACAAGTAACTTCTTGTTTAAACAGATAAAGTTTGAAATTCCAGTTACCCACTAACAGAATAAAGCCACAAGATTCCACGGTGTTAAACAAACAAATAAATAAATTTTACTATACAAAGCCAGAAAAGTAAACTAATTTATATTTATCTTATACTCTAACATTCAGAATTAATATGAGGCAAAAATGAACAGGCAAACTGTGACCAAACACACCATACTGCATATTAAACGGCAAATGTAACCAAGTCACTCCCACTGATTCCTCAACAACCCCACCCAAATGTCAGTGACCACTGTGAGTCACAAAAGTTTGTTAAAATTCGATCTCCCTCATGCGGGATTTCAACTCTTTACTTTCAAAGATTTATCCTCCAAAGATGGGCAGGTTAGGTAGATTGGCCATGCTAAATTGCCCCTTGGTGTCAAAAAGGATAGGTAGGGTTACTGGGATAGGGTAGGCTTAAGTAGGGTGCTCTTTCCAAGGGTCGGCGCAGATTCGGTCGGCCGATTGGCCTCTATCTGCACTGTAAATTCGATGATTCTACTAAAAAGCCGAGAGCCTATTCTTGCTTCTAATTACTATGGTTTCTATGCAAAACAAAGATAGTTTGAAAACCAGAAAACCTTCTTAAGCTCCATCCATCTCCATGACGACACCTTTCAGGGCTCACTGAATGTTCGTCAACCAATGTAGCTCCAACTTTCAAAATAAAACATTTCTACAGACTGTACTTTGCGAGCAGTATAGATATCACGGGCGGAATTCTCCCATCAGGAGACTAAGTGCCGACGCCGGAGTGTTTCACTCTGGGGTCGGAGGCCGCTCCTCGCCCCCTATTCTCCCACCCCCAGGGGGCTAGGAGCAGCGCCATGTCAATTATGCCCGCCGCGTCAAAGCGGCGGCATGTACATAATGTCACCCGCGGTTGCCGTCCTCCCCGCGGGCGCCCCGCAAGACATGGAGGATTGATCTTACAGGGAAGCAGAGGAAAAGAGTGCGTCCTTTAGAGACGCAGGCCCGCCGATCGGTGGGCACCGATCACGGGCCAGACCCCAGACCCCTACTGAGCGCCCCCCCGGGTGCTAGATCCCCCCCCCCCCCCCCCCCTCCCCTCCCCGAGGCCACACATGCAGTGTTCGCACGCTGTTCACGCCGGCAGCGACCAGGTGTGGTTGTCGCCGGCGTGAACCCGTCGGATTGGGCAGGCCGCTCGGCCGTTAGAAACGGCGAGTGCCGATTCTCCGAGCGGCCTGTCGTGAAATGCGGCACACCGTTTTTGGGGGGGGGGGGGGGGGGAAGAATCGCGTCCGGGTGCCAGGGCGGCGTGGCGGGAATCGCCCGGCACTCCCGCGATTATCCCAGCCGGCGTGGGGGTCGGAGAACTGCGTGACACGTCTCCAGCTCAGTTTTATGGCCTTTACCTTTCGAGCGGTTAACCCATCAAGACAACATGGTCCCAACCTTTTAAGTGAAAGAAACTTCATGCTGCTTTATTGCAATTATCCAATTTTCTAGTTACGTTTTGATCTTTTAAAGACTAAACATTACCTCTTAAATATTAACATGAATCATGGACTAGATATTTGTCACAATGGCTACAAATTCAATTTTGATTCAATATTAGGTTAATGTAGACAGTGAGATATAGGTGTATCCAGAAACCCAGGGTAATGCTCCAGAGGCCTGGGTTCAAATCCCACTATGGCAGATAGTGAAATTTGAATTCAATAAAAATTGGAAATAATTTTATCAAGGCTGATCTGTACCCAAACTTCATTTACCTGCATTTCATTCACATTTCTGGATAGCCTACCTCAACACCGGTCTTGAAAATTTCATTGGACTCAACAACTACAACCCTTTGAGAGAATTGCAGATTTCTACTATCCTTCATCAAAAGGTGCCTCCTGATTTAATTCCTGAATGGTGCAGATTTTACAGTTGTGCTGGCTTGTTCCAAATTCCCCATCAGCAAATTGTTTCTCCATCTATGGTACCAAATTTAAGCGCTGCAATTACATCATCCTTCAACCCTCTAAGTCAAAGGGAAGATAGGTTTATAACCTAACCCTTTAAGTCCCAGCGGTCACAGTCTGATGAAACTGCACGGCATCTCCATTCCCACCACTACCAACAAACGGCCAATATATTCTTGGAGTGCTGTCCAAAACTAACATAATACTCCAGATAGAATCTGACTAAGGCCCCTTACAACTGAAGCATAATTTCTGTCCCTTTGTATTGAAATATTTAATGAATCTTTTTGATAACATTTTCCACCAGTGCACTAGTTTCTAGTGATTTAAATACTGTATGAAAACCAAAGTACCTTTGCTTACCTACAACTAGTAAAAAAAATTCTATTATCTTAAGATTCAAATTAGATGATATCACACTTCACACACAACTCTTGTGCACCAGTTTTTCCCATTCACATTCTGCCAAACGTTCCTCTGCAACCTCCAGCTGTCAACTGCACAACTTAACAACTCCTAAACTATTGTCAGCTGACAAATGTACAATTCTCTATTCCTTCAGCTGAGCCATTGATTATAAACGGTGAAATGCTGAGATTCCACTGCAGATCCCTGGGGAGCTCCATAAGGGGCAATCCTAGGGGAGGCAGTAGCACAGTTGTATTATCTCTGGAGTAGTAATCCACAAACCCAGCTCCACAGACCCGGGTTCAAATCCCACTATGGGAGAATTCAATAAAAAAATTGGAAATAAAAGTTTAACGATTGGAGTTTGTACATTCTCCCCTGACTGCGTGGGTCTCGCCCCACAACTCAAAAAGATGTGCAGGGTAGGTGAATTGGCTACGCTAAAATTGCCCCTTAATTGGAAAAAAGAATTGGGTACACTCAATTTTTTAAAATCTTTAATCAATGATGGACCATGAAACCATTGTCAATCGTCGTAAAAACACACCTGGTTCCTAAACTGCCTTTAAAGAACTAACTCCAGGTCACCATCAATGTGATTTGACTCTGAAATGGTTCAGGGATGGCCAATAAATGCTGGCCCAGCCAGCGACGCTCATATCAATAAATAATAAAAAACATCCTTTATCCTGAAGCGGTGTCCCAAGAACCGATCATGAGGAATGCTATTGCTGGGGAACAGAAACGTTCTTTACCTCAGCAATCCAGTGCAATCACCATCCTCCATATCAGATATTGTCTGCATCTCTGGATGCAGAGTAATGTTATGCACAAGTGTGTTTAAAATCCGTACCCACTGTCCCAAGGGTCCCAAGATGCGCGAGCCGTGGTTTAGTGGGGAGCATTCACATTCTCTGGTGGTTTAGGTCCACACCACAGACTGAGGATAAAATGCAACACTAAGTAAGTGCTATACTTTTAGAGGTGCTGTCTTCCAAATGAGGCTTTTAACTGAAATCCTATTTTCTCCTTGAGGCACCAAATTCTTGTTACGAGATCCTTTAGTATCTCAGACCAGTGTTGGATGTGCTTTCTCACGTGACCTGGCACTGCAAAAAAAAAGAGCAAAGGACCCATCCCCAATGCCCTGGCACTTTTGGTGGAAAATAAATAAGGCATCTAATCATGTATCTGGAAATCATGTTTCATCTGCTTATGCGATTAGACAACTTATCCAAAAAAAATGCACACAGTGCATTGCTGCTAATATCCTGATCGTTACATTAAGAAATATTTTCAATGCATTTAACTAGCAAAATTTTAGCTGTTTAGAAATGGCAAACACTGAAACCCTAAATGTACTGACCATAAACTGGAGTTTTTCCAGGAAGCACAACCACCACTAATTGAAGTCCTGCATAGGTATTCTTCAAGTGCCTGAACATTGGTTCCACACTGTCTGCACCTTGTGCATATTTACAAAAACAAGGTTGGCCTTGTATAGGCATCCCCGCATCCCTGGATATTTTCCTTAACTGGTCTGTGAATGCTCTGAAAAGAAGCAACATAGTTGATTATTAAAAGGTTTTTGCAACTATTTTTTAAAAGCTAGTAGTACACCATCTGATCGGGAGGGGTAGAATAGAAAGGGTTTGCAATTATAACTATTTATTTTTAGTTCTTTGAATTAATGCTTGCAATTCGTAGTACAGTGCAGAACGAGGCTATTCGGCCCATCAAGTCTGCACCGACCCACTTAAGCCCTCACTTCCACCCTACCCCCAGAACCCAATATCCCCATCCAACCTTTTTTGGTAATTAAGGGCAATTTATCATGGCCAATCCACCTAACCTGCACGTCTTTGGACTGTGGGAGGAAACCGGAGCATCCGGAGGAAACCCACGCAGAACATGCAGACTCCACACAGACAGTGACCCAGCAGGGAATCAAACTTGGGACCCTGGAGCTGTGAAGCCACAGTGCTAATCACTTGTGCTACCGTGCTGCCCATACTTCATACTTAGAATGTGAAAATTTTACTTTTCTGGACAGTGTGGGGGAGGAGAAAAGGGGGAGAGACAGTGATTCAAGAGGGGAAAAAAGTATCTTATCACATTTGCTTATTCTTAAGGCACCAAATCCTTGTTATGAGATTCTTTAGTATCTCAGAGCAGTGTTAGATGTGCCTTTGTCTAACATCAGCGCACACTTATGGATTTGGATTTGTTTATTGTCACATGTATTGAGATGCAGTGAAAAGTATTTTTCTGCAAGCAGCTCAGATCATTTAGTACATGAAAATAAAATAAAAAGAAAATACATAAAAGGGCAACACAAGGTCCACAATGCAAATACATAGACACTGGCATTGGGTAAAGCATACATGAGTGTAGTATTAATCAGGTCTGTTCATAAGAGGGTAATTTAGGAGTCTGGTAACATGGGTTAGGAATAACATTTCTTTTTTTAAAAATAAATTTAGAGTACCCAATTAATTTTTTCCAATTAAGGGGCAATTTAGCGTGGCCAATCCACCTACCATGCACATCTTTGGGTTGTGGGGTGAAACCCACGCAACACGAGGAGAATGTGCAAACTCCACACGGACAGTGACCCAGAGCCGGGATCGAACCTGGGACCTCGGCACCGTGAGGCAGCAGTGATATCCACTGTGCCACTGTGACGCCCTAGTAAAAACATTTCTTGCTGAGTTTTCCCACCTAACCCAAGGTGCAACATTAATTGTAGCTCCCCTTACAGTACGCTAGCTGCGATGAACTAGCTCAGCACAGATTGAGAATCAAACCAGGGTCGGTCTCAGTTTAGCTATGGTTTAGCCAATCACTAGATAAAGTATTCCTCAAAAAAAATTTTAAAATACGTTTCAAAACATTATAATATTTAGTGCATGCTTCTTCCACTCAGACATACCATTTTGGATCTCCACAAGTACTAAAGTTCTGTAATCTCAGGGAAAAATATTTGCATCACTGTGCTTGCATTGCACATTTATCACATTTCCTGTGTACAAGTTATGGGTACAGAGGATAAAGTATATTGCTTACTTGAGTGTGTCTTCCCTGCACTGTCTCTGTGGAGCAAAACATGCAATTGCCCAGACTTTGACCTCAATGCCTGTATGGAACTGTTTACCCCGCATATCCCACACACCCTGAATTGGTGTAGCAATGGTCTTGTTCTGCAACAGAAAGTAAAAAGTAACATGAGAGCAGGAGTATTTTAATGTCACAAACTGCACCAGTTATCAGCAAACTAGAATGGTGTGCTTTAATTTCATAGTGCTGATGACTGTCATTTATTTTCCAAATCTTTAAACTAAAAACTTCCAAACACAGGCGGATCATTTCAATTAAAAAACACTAATCTGTACAAGTGTTATACATCTTTGAAATAAAACTTATTACATACTGCACACAGACAGCATTTTCTCCAAAATTGTCACAGCTGCTAACTTTTTAATCTGTGACTTCAAATGTAACCTTTGTTTCAGTAATTTAGTGTTATAAACCATTAAGTTTCCAGTTTAGGAATTCACTTAACTGTAGCTTACTTAGAACCATAGAACGTTTATGGTGCCATTTAGCCCATCGTGTCTGGCCAAAAAGAGAGAAAAAGCTAATCCCATTTTCCAGCACCAGGTCTGTAGCCTTGCATCTTACAACACTTTGGATGTAGATCCAGGCACCTTTAAAATAAGTTATGCATTTCAGCCTGAACCACCAATTTAGGAAGTGAATTCCAGACACCCCCCACCCTCTGGGTAAAAATGTTTTCCTCACAGAATCCTACAGTGCAGAAAGACCCATTCGGCCCACCCAGCCTGCACCGACCCTCCAAAAGAGCACCCTAACCAGGCTCCCGCCCTATCCCTGAATCCCCTCACACATTCCTGAATACTAAGGGGTAATCTAGCATGGCCAATCCACCTAACCTGCACATCTTTGGACTGTGGGAGGAAATCCTTGCGGATACAGGGAGAAAGTGGGCAGCACGGTAGCATGGTGGTTAGCATAAATGCTTCACAGCTCCAGGGTCCCAGGTTCGATTCCCGGCTGGGTCACTGTCAGTGCGGAGTCTGCACGTCCTCCCCGTGTGTGCGTGGGTTTCCTCCGGGTGCTCCGGTTTCCTCCCACAGTCCAAAGATGTGCGGGTTAGGTGGATTGGCCATGCTAAATTGCCCGTAGTGTCCTAAAAAGTAAGGTTTGGGGGGGGGGGGGGGTTGTTGGGTTACGGGTATAGGGTGGATACGTGGGTTTGAGTAGGGTGATCATGGCTCGGCGCAACATCGAGGGCCGAAGGGCCTGTTCTGTGCTGTACTGTTCTATGTTCTATGTTCCACACACAGTCACCCAGGCTGGAATTGAACCTGGGTCCCTGGCACTGTGAGGCAGCAGTGCTAACTAATGTGCTACCATGCTGCCTCCTTTAATCCTTCTACTAATCACCTGAAATCTATGCCCCTAGTAATTGATCCCTCAGCTAGAGAGAACATGTTTTTCCTTTCGAGGCCCCTCAATTTTGATACACCTCAATAAGGTCACCCCTTAGCCTTCTCTGTTCTAAGGAAAACAACCCTAGGCTATCCAAACTCTCCTCATTGTTGCATTTTTCAATCCCTGGTGACATTCTTGTAAATATCCTCTGCACTTGCTCCAGAGCAATTATCTCCTTCCTGGAATGTGCTGACCAGAACTGTACACAAAATTCCAGCTGTGGCCTAACCTGCATTTTATACATTATATCCCTGCTTTTGTAATCAATACCTCACCCAATAAAGGAAAGCATTCCATATATTTTCTCAACCACCTTGTTCACCCGTCCTGCCACCTTCCAGGACCTGTGGACGTGGACTCCCAGGTGTCTCACTTCCTCAACTCCTCTCACTATCTCCCTGTCTATTGAGTATTCCCTTGCTTTTACTGTCCTCCGCAAATACTTTTCCTGACTGAATTCCATTTGCTACTTTTCCACCCACTCAACCAAACGATTGATGTAATTCCCTAATCGACAGCTATCCACTTCACTATCAGCTACATGGCCAATTTTTGTGTCATCTGCAAATTTCCAATCATGTCCCCACATATGCCTAAATCATTAATATACACAACAAACAGTAAGATCCCCAACAGAGTTCTGTGAAATACCACTGGAAACTGTTTTCTATTCGCAAAAACACCCATCAATCATTACCCTCTGCTTCCTGCCACTGAGCCAATTTTGGATACAACCTGCCACTTACCCCTGTATCCTATAAGATCTCACTTTTCTGACCAGTCTGCCATTTGAGACCTTGGCTAATGCCTTACTGAAATCTATGTAATTAATATCCACTGCACTATCTTCACCGATCGTCCTTTCCTCAAAAGATTCTATTCAGTAAGACAGGATCTTTGTCTCACAAATCCAGATAGATTTCTCTCCGGCAAAGCTCTGACAAAACTGATCGGGATTGCTCCATTCTACAGACACTCCACATCAGGAGATGAAGAAAACAGATCCTCTACATAGCGACGATGAGTTTCATTGGAAGGCAGTATTAAGCAATACATTTAATATTCTGTAATACAAAGGAAAATACTGCAAATGCAAATCTGAAACAAAACTAGAAATATTCAGGTCAAGCAATACCTGTGGAGAAAAGTTAATGTTAACTTTGTTTCACTCCGTCAGTGCTGCCTGACATGAATATATCCAGTACTTTCTGTTTTTTTATGATGTACAACATCCAGATACATAGAACTTTTATCCCAGTAAAGCAACCAAGGTGCTTCACAACATTTGAGGGAAGATGCGAGAAAGAATGGAGGAAAAGGACTCCAGGAAATGAGTTAACAAGGTAACTGAAGGTAGTCAGTTTTACAACAAAAAAACTGGTACCTTCATGGAATACACTTCAGCACTACATTGACTGCATCAAGGTTGGGTTGATGCCTCAAGATTGTCCTGAATAAGTAAAATTGAGGATTTAAAGTTGTATATATATATACACTAAAGCTCCAAACAGTTGGCAAACAGTTGCCCATTTTGCAAAACAAGAGCCCTTACCCGACCACCGTATAACAAGGAAGGTGCCTGAAGAACACGACCTGGTACATCCGTCATGTCATCTCTCACTCCTATTCCAAATTCCCGAACATATGGGTCAGCATTAAAACTCGCACTTTTCATCTGAAAGGAAAAAGGCTCATTTGAATTAACTGAAGTATGTGCCTACATACCGAAACATAACTTATTTGATTGGATTTGGTTATTGTCACGTGTACCGAGGTACAGTGAAAAGTATTGTTCTGCGTACAGTCCAGACAGATCACTGCATACATGAAGCAAAACATAAGGCAAGGTGAGGGATTTGTATTTGAAGGAAGGGTTCGCCAGTCTGGAGGAGCGAAGGGAGAGGGTAGAGCTGCCGTGGGGGGGGTGAGTTCAGGCACCTGCAGGTTAGGGATTTTGCGCGAAAGGTCTGGAGGGGTTGCTGGGATACACCCTGCTGGAGCGACTGCTGCTCCCAGATGTGGAAGGGGAGGGAAGAATTGGGGATATATATAAGTGGCTGGGGGAGCAGGGAGGCGAGCGGGTGGTGAAGATCAAGGAGAAATGGGAAACGGAGTTGGGAATAGAGATCAATTGGGGGGCATGGAGTGAGGCACTGCGTAGGGTACACGGGACCTCCTCATGTGCAAGGATGAGCCTGATACAGGTTAAGGTGGTGCACAGGGTTCATATGACTCTGGTAAGAATGAGTGGGTTATTTCAGAGGGTAGCAGATAATAATATAATAATCGCTTATTGTCACAAGTAGGCTTCAATGAAGTTACTGTGAAAAGCCCCTAGTCGCCACATTCCGGCGCCTGTTCGGGGAGGCTGGAACGGGAATTGAACCCGCGCTGCTGGTCTTGTTCTGCATTACAAGCCAGCTGTCTTAGCCCACTGTGCTAAACCAGCCCCTAAACCAGATGAGTGTGAGAGGTGTGGGCGGGGGCCAGCGAATCACACTCATGTTTTGGGGTTGCGAAAAGTTAGGAAGATTCTGGGCAGCAGTGTTCGCAGTCTTAGCCAGGATAGTTGAGGAGGTGGAGGATCCGGACCCTTTGGTGGCGATATTTGAAGTCTCAGGGAAACCAGAGCTCATGGAGAGGAGGAAGGCCATGTCTTGGCCTTCGCCTCTCTGACTGCACGGCGGCGAATTTTGCTGGAGTGGCGGCATTGCCACCAGGGTAGCGGCTTGGTTAGGTGACCTGTATGACTTCCTGTGATTAGAGAAGATAAAATATGAGTTAAGGGGCCCTTCAGGGGGGATTTGAGGAAAGGTGGAGGATGTTTATGACTATGTTTGAGGGGCTGTTCGTCACGGGGGAGAGGGGGGTGAAAAAGAGGGAAAATCTGTACAGACTGTATAGTTGATTGTAGGGAAGCATTTTTCCCAGGGTGTTTGTTCGCTGTAACCTGTTTTGATACGTTTGCAATAAAATACATTTTAAAAAAAGAAAATAACATAGGGCAAACGTAAATGCATAACATAGACACATCGGGTGATCATACAGGAGTGTAATACTAAGTGGAGAAGATATGTGAAGAGATCAGATCAGTCCATAAGAGGGTTGTTTAGGAGTCGGGTAACAGCGGGGAAGAAGCTGATTTTGAATCTGTTAGTGTGTTCTCAGACTTTTTTATCTCCTGCCTGATGGAAGAGGTTGGAAGAGAGAATAACCTGGGTGGAAGGGGTCTTTAATTATGTTGCCTTCTTTCCCAATGTAGTGGAAATTGCAATCATGATCAGTAGAAAGTTGAATAATTAGATAATACGTTGTACGAGAATCCCTATAGTGCAGAAGGAGGCCATTTGGCCATCAGTTCTGCAACACCCCTTTTAAAGAGCAGTCCACCCATGTCCACTCCACCCTCTTCCCGTTACACAATAACCTAATCTGCACATCCTGAGACACCAAAGGGGAATTTTATCATGGCTAATCCATCTAACCCACATATCTTTGGACTGAGTGGAAACCGGAGCACCCGGAGGAAATCCACGCAGACACTGGGAGAGCGCACAAACTCCACACAGCCAGTGACCCAAGGTTGGAATTGAACCCGGGTCCCAGACGCTGTGAGGCAGCAGTGCTAACCACTGTGCCACCTGAAGGAGGAGGCCATTCAGCCCATCGAGACTGCACCAACCCTTTGAACGACCACACCAGCTAAGCCCAATCCTCCATCCTATTCCTGCAAGCCCACCCGAAGGGGCAATTCAACATGGCCAATCCACCTAACCTCCACATCTTTGACTGTGGGAGAGAACCAGAGCTCTCGGAGGAAATCCACACAGACATGAGGAGAATGTGCAAATCCACACAGTCACTCATGGTCAAAATCAAACCCCTGCCCCTGGCACTGAGGCAGCAATGCTAACAACTGTGCCACCGTGACGCCCCAATTACGGCAACTGACAATGGTTTCATGGTCATCATTAGACCTTTATTTCCAGATATTTTATATTTTAAAAAATTCGAACCCGGGTCCCCAGATCATTTTGACAAAGCTTTGATCAGCTTTGACAAAGAGTCATCCAAACTCGAAGCGTTAGCTCCCTTTTCTCTCCACAGATTCTGTCAGACCTGCTGAGATTGTCCAGTATTTTCTGTTTTTGTGCACCAGATCATTATCCTGGTTCTCTGGATTACTAGTGCAGCAACAATACCACTATGCCACCGCCTGTTCTGATGGAATCATTTCAATTTTTCTCTTTATGGCATCATGGTTTTTTGGAAGCGCAGTATATATTTTTCTGATCGAAATGATTGTTCGAAAGGGACCACACTGTGTATACTTTACAATAGTGATCGAGTTCCATTGTTTTTACATTTTAGCGTTCTTTTTGACTTCAGAACAATCGATGGGCCTCCTTCTGCACTACAGGGATTCTAGTACAATATTATTCTTTTTAAAATAATTTTTATTCAAATCTTCACAAAATATCAATAACAAAATACAAAAAGAGGAAACAACCCCCCCCCATATATACAAAAAAGAAATAAATTAACACCCATCATCAACATTAAACAAATATACATGCCCCTTCAAACCAACACAAAGAAACAAACCCTCCCCCCCCCCCCCCGGGTTGCTGCTGCTGGCCTTTTTCTACCGTTCTGCCAGGAAATCTAGGAATGGTTGCCACCTCCTAAAGAACCCCTGCACCGATCCCCTTAGGGCAAATTTCACCCTCTCCAATTTAATAAACCGCGCCATGTCATTGATCCAGGCCTCCACACTTGGGGGCCTCGCATCCTTCCACTGAAGAAGAATCCTCCGCTGGGCTACCAGGGACGCAAAGGCCAGAATCCCAACCTCTTTCACTTCCTGCACTCCCGGTTCCTCTGCAACCCGAAATATTGCGAGCCCCCAGCCCGGCCTGACCCTGGATCCCACCACCCTCGACACCGTCCTCGCTACGCCCTTCCAAAAGTCCTCCAATGCTGGGCATGCCCAGAACATATGGGTATGATTTGCTGGGCTCCCTGAGCATCTAATGCACTTGTCCTCACTCCCAAAAAACCAGCTCATCCTTGTCCCGGTCATGTGAGCACTATGTAGCACCTTAAATTGCATGAGGCTGAGCCTCGCACACGAAGAGGAGTTCACCCTCCCTAGGGCGTCCGCCCACGTCCCCTCCTCGATCTCCTCACCCAGCTCCACCTCCCACTTACCATTCAGCTCCTCCACCGACGCCTCGTCCTCCTCCTGCATCAGCTGGTACGTTGCAGAGATCCTCCCCTCTCCAACCCACACCCCCGAGAGCACCCTGTCCTGGACCCCGCGCGGCGGCAACAGTGGGAACTCCGCCACTTGCCGCCTGACAAACGCCCTTACCCGCATATACCTGAAGGTGTTCCCGGAGGGAGCCCGAACTTCTCCTCCAGCTCACCCAGGCTCACGAACTTCCCATCCACAAACAGGTCCCCCATCCTCCTGATACCTGCCCTGTGCCAACTCAGGAACCCGCCGTCAATTCTCCCCGGGACAAACCGGTGGTTCCCCCGTATCTGGGACCCCACCGAGGCCCCCACCTCCCCCCTGTGCCGTCTCCATTGCCCTCAAATTTTGAGGGTAGCCACCACCACCGGGCTTGTGGTATACCTCGTTGGAGGGAGCGGCAGCGGCGCCGTCACCAGTGCCTCCAGGCTTGTGCCCACACAGGACGCCATCTCCATCCTCTTCCATGCTGCCCCTTCCCCCTCCATCACCCACTTGTGCACCATCGCCGCGTTGGCAGCCCAGTAATACCCACAGAGGTTGGGCAGCGCCAGCCCCCCCCCCCCCCCCTACTTCGCTCCAGGAACACCCTTCTCACCCTCGGGGTCCCCTGCGCCCACACAAACCCCGTAATGCTCCTATTAACCCGCCTGAAGAAGGCCTTCTGGATAAGGATGGGGAGGCACTGGAACAGGAACAGAAATCTTGGGAGCACCGTCATCTTGACTGACTGCACCCTACCTGCCAAAGACAGCGGCAGCATGTCCCTCCTCTTAAACTCCTCCTCCATTTGCTCCACCAGCCTCGTGAGGTTAAGCTAATGCAAGGCCCCCCCAGCGCCTAGCCACCTGGACCCCCAAGTACCTGAAGCTCCTCTCCGCCCTTTTTAGTGGGAGCTCACCATTCCCCCCCCACCTCCTGGTCCCCTGGGTGAACAACGAACAGCTCGCTCTTCCCCATGTTGAGCTTGTACCCTGAACAACCCCCAAACTCCGAGAATCCTCATCACCTCCGGCATCCCCACCCCACCGGGTCCGCCACATACAAGTCATCCGCATAGAGCGGCACTCGGTGTTCCTCCCCATCTCGCACCAGCCCTCTACTCCCTCAACGCCATGGCCAGGGGTTCAATCGCCAGCGCAAAGAGCAGGGGGGACAGGGGACACCCCTGCCTCGTCCCTCGGTGTAGCCGAAAATACTCCGACCTCCTCTTATTCGTGGCCACACTCGCCACCGGGGCCTCATATGGCAGCCTCACCCACCTGACAAACCCCTCCCCAAACCCGAACCTTTTCAGCACCTCCCACAAGTACCCCCACTCTACCCTATCGAAGGCCTTCTCCGCATCCATCGCCGCCACTATCTCCGCCTCCCCTTCTACCGGCCGGCATCATTATAACATTCAAGAGCCTCTGTATATTAGTATTCAACTGCCTCCCTTTAACGAACCCCGTCTGATCCTCGTGAATAACCTGCGGCACACAGTCCTTTATCCTCGTGGCTAAAATCTTTGCCAACAACTTGGCGTCTACATTTAAGAGTGAGATCGGACTGTATGACCCACACTGCAGGGGATCCTTGTCCCGCTTAAAGATCAAGGAAATCAGCGCCCAAGACATCGTCGGAGGCAAAGCCCCTCCTTCCCTTGCCTCATTGAACGTCCTAACCAACAGAGGGCCCAGCAGGTCCGCATACGTCTTATAGAATTCGACCGGGAACCCATCCGGCCCGGCGTCTTCCCCGGCTGCATGCTCCCTAATCTTTTGAGCAATTCCTCCAACCCAACCGGCGCCCCCAATCCCGCCACCTGCCCCTCCTCCACCCTCGGGAATCTCAGCCGGTCCAGAAAACGACCCATCCCTCCCTCCTCCAGTGGGGGTTCGGACCAATACAGTCCCTCGTAGAAGTCCCTGAAGACCCCATTGATACCCACCCCACTTCGCACCACGTTCCCTCCCCTATCCTTAACTCCACCGATCTCCCTGGCTGCATCTCGCTTCTGAAGCTGGTGCGCCAGCATCCGGCTCGCCTTTTCCCCATATTCGTACACCATATTCTGTGCCTTCCTCCACTGCACCTCCGCCTTCCTGGTGGTCAACAGGTCGAATTCGGACTGGAGGCTACGCCGCTCCCTAAGCAATTCCTCCTCCGGAACCTCCGCGTACCTCATGTCCACCCTCACCATCTCCCCCACCAACCTCTCCCTCTCTCTCTGCTCTCTCCTCTCTCCTCTCCCTGTGGGCCCGAATGGAGATCAACTCTCCCCTAACCACTGTCTTCAGCGCCTCCCCCACTCGGACCTCCCCATTGTCGTTGGCCTCCAGGTACCTCTCAATACACCCTCGTACCCGCCCGCTCACCTCCTCGTCCGCCAGCAACCCCACCTCTAGGCGCCAAAGCAGGCGCTGGTCCCTCTCTTCCCCCAGCTCGAGGTCCACCCAATGCGGGGCATGATCAGAAATGGCTATCGCCGAGTACTCAGTATCCTCCACTCTCGCAATCAGCGCCCTACTCATAACAAAAAAAATCAATCCGGGTAGGCCTTATGAATGTGGGAGAAGAATTAAAATTCCGTGGCCCCCGGTCTCGCAAACCTCCATGGGTCAACCCCTCCCATCTGGTCCATGAACCCCCTCAGCACCTTAGCCGCCGCCGGCCTCCTACCCGTCCTAGATCTGGAGCGATCCAGTGCCGGATCCAGCACCGTGTCTCCAAGTCTGGGATCCGGCTCAACATGCGCCGCATGAGACCCGCATCGTCCCAATTCGGGGCGTATACATTGACCAGCACCACCCGCTCCCCCTGCAGCTTGCCACTTAACATCACATACGTACCGCCACTGTCTGTCACAATGTTCGACGCCTCGAACGACACCCTCTTTCCCACCAAGATCGCCGCCCCCCCGATTTTTTGCATCCAGCCCCGAATGAAACACCTGGCCTTCCCATCCCTTCCTCAATCTTACCTGATCCGCCACCTTCAGGTGCGTCTCCTGAAGCATGACCACATCTGCCTTCAGCCCCTTCAGGTGCGCAAACACGCGGGCCAGTTTGACCGGCCCATTCAGTCCCCATACGTTCCAGGTTATCAGCCGGATCAGGGGGCTACCTACCCCCTCCACCGCTGACTAGCCATAACCCTTCCTCAGCCCGCCTCGTGCCCGCGCCCCCGCTCGGCCCGTTCCCCACGGCGGCAGACCCACATCCCGACCCCCTCTACCTGCTCCAGCTCCCTCTTGGCCATTACAGCAGCAACCCGGTACCCGCCACCCTCCCCCACCCCCCTTTCCCAGCTGGGAGCCCCCCCCTAGCTGCATTGCTCCCCGCATTGCACTCGCGTAAGTCAGCCGACTCCTGCTGACCCCGGCTACTCCCGTCGCTCCTTCGACCCGTCCCAGCGTGGGGCTTCCCCTCCTCCCCATTGCCCATCAGCAGGCTCTCCTCCTCCCCCTACCGCTCTCAGCACGGGAAAAAGCCCGTGCTTCCCGGCTCTGGCCCCGCCCCCTTCAGCCTGGGAAAAAGCCCGCGCTTTCCACCCGTCCGACCCCGCCTCCTCTGACGCAGCTCCCTTTACAGGCCCTGTCCCCTCACCCACAACGCAGCCCCCCCCTGCAGGGCCCCATCCCCCCCCCTCCCTGCCATCAGCCCCCCACACCGCAGGCCTACTCCCCTCCCCGAGCCCGTCCGACAAACCCAAGCAAAAACAGTGCCCAACCCGCCGTCAAAGCAACAAAGAACCAAACATAAACAGAGACCCGACCCCCCCCCCCCCCCGGTAAAATGTAAATGTAACACAGCTATCCCTGACCACCCCTACACGCAAACCCCCGTACCCAACCTCCAGTTTGAGTCCAATTTTTCGGCCTGAACAAAGGCCCACGCCTCCTCCGGGGACTCAAAGTAGAAGTGTCGGTCCTTGTAGATGACCCACAGACGTGCCGGCTGCAGCATGCCGAACTTCACTCCCCTTCTGTGTAGCACCGCCTTCGTCCGGTTGTACCTGGCCCTCTTCTTCGCCACCTCCGCGCTCCAGTCCTGGTAGATCCGAACCTCCGCGTTCTCCCACCTCTGCTCCGCTCCTTCTTGGCCCACCTGAGCACACATTCCCAGGCAGCAAACCGGTGGAACCACACCAGCACCGCCCGTGGCGGCTCATTAGGCTTGGGCCTCCTCGCCAATACTCTGTGGGCCCCCTCCAGCTCCAGGGGCCCCCTGAAACGACCCAGCTCCCATCAGCGAATTTAACATGGTGACCATGTAGGCCCCCACGTCCGACCCCTCCAGCCCTTCCGGGAGGCCCAGGATCCGCAGATGTTTCCGCCTCGAGCGGTTCTCCATCTCCTGCCATTTTTTAATGGAGAGCCTCCATCTTCACCGCAAGGCCCAAGATCTCGTCCTCGTTTTCGGAGACCTCTTGCCGGACCTCTCGGATCGCCACCCCCTGGGCCGTCTGGGTCTCCAGCAGCTTATCAATTGAAGCCTTCATCGGCTCCAGCAGGTCCGCTTTAAGCTCCCTGATGCTGCGCTGAAGAGCCTCCTGCTGCTCCTGCACCCATTGCATCCATGCTGCCTGGTCTCCGCCCTCCGCCATCTTGTGCTTCTTCCCTTGCACCTTCTTTGGCTTCACTACCACTTTTTTACTCGCCCCACTCCTGGTCCAAGCCATACGCTGCTGGGGAAATGTTGCTGACTCCTTCCCGCACCGGGAAACGTCGAAAAAGTACCGTTGGGGGGCCCTAAAAGAGTCCAAAAGTCCGTTCCTAGCGGGAGCTGCCGAACGTGCGACTTAGCTCCGCATAGCCGCAACCGGAAGTCCCCTAGTACAACATTAACAACTAATTCTTCATCATTCTATTGACCATGATCGCAACTTCCACTACATTGTTCTGAAGTAAAAAAAAACTAAAATATAAAAACAAAACTGAACGTTCCAAAAAAAACAACTTTTTAATTAGCTGGATATACTGTAGAGCACACAACAATTGCAAACAGTGGAAATAGAAGTGCAAAATTACAGAGATTGATGGGCTAAATTAGCGGGCAAAATTGTGGCAAATTAATTTCAATGTCGGCAGTTGAGAGATCATCCACCTTGTACCTAAAAAAAGGTACTCTGAAAATAGTGTAAATCTAGAAATGGTGGAGGTCAAGAGACTTAAGGGTCCAGGTCCAAAGATTATTAAAGTGTCATGAGTAGGATTCTCAGTGGGCTAGACAGCTAGTTCGTGCTGCAGAACAAGGCCAGCAGCACGGGTTCAATTCCCGTACCAGCTGAAAATTCTGAATTCTCCCTCTGTGTACCTGAACAGGCGTCGGAATGTGGCGACTCGGGGCTTTTCACAGTAACTTCATTGCAGTGTTAATGTATGCCTACTTGTGACAATAAAAAGATTATTACAAAGCAATCAAAAAGGTTGAAAGCGGGCCTTTATGCCCACAGGAATAGAATACAAGAAGTTGGAAATTATATTTCAAAAAATACAAAACCAGGTTAACTTAGGATATTAGGAGCAATTCTGGGCACTACGTCTTAGGAAGGATGTGCAGGTAGTATTAATTAGAATAATGCCTGGGCTCCCAAGGGCTATGCTGCAAAGAAAAATTAAGCAAACCATGGAATTCAGAAGGCTTAGAGATGATTTGATCAAAGTATTCAAGATATTAAGGGGAACAGATATTTGGGGAAACTATTTGCGAGTTGAACAGTCAAGGATTAGGGTGCATAGGCTGAAAATTAGAGCCGGGCCTTTCAGGAGCGACATTAAAAGAAACTCCATCACACCAACAGCGGCAAAATCCGAACTCTCTTCTGCGAACTGCAATTGATGCTAGATCAATTATTAATTTTAAATCTGAGGTTGCTCGATGTTAGACAAAGGTATTGGGTAAAGGAAGGCAAGTGGAGTCAAGACACTGAATGACAGAAGAGGCTCAAGAGGTTAAACAGCTTACCGCTGTTCCCAAGTTACTCACCAGTTTACTGATTTCATCTTGTCTGTCTGGTGCAGACCTGGCAGTGGCTCTAATCATTGTTGAGGTTTGATTGTCTGTCAGCTTTTTTATACATCTCTGCCCAGCTACAATGTTACACACCTGGAATGAGATCAATTAAAATCAAGACACCCAATTAATTTGATAGCATAAGATCCTGGTGCAACATTAATAAGCAAGCTTACATTGAAAAACTTGATTGTTGAAAGATACAACTTTTTAAAATGGCAACTTCCGATATTAACTACTTTCCATTTCTGTATTTTCATTTATACTTTCAACATTAGAGGTTTACACTTCTGGATCCAGTGATATCCAAGGCCTCTGGGCTTAATTTTTCATGGACTCCCTACCTTAACCAAGGAGTACATGTTCTGTATAGCACATACACAATAATGGCACAAACAGAAATGCATTCCTGTCCCTCATTTTCAGGTTTGAATGTGCTACTTATGTCCAAAAATTGCATCGAAAACCAACTTGAGTTGACATCCCATCATTAATTTTTATATAACTTGCTTTCCCTTAAACAGATAACCTTTAATTCTCTCAGTCATCCAGAAAACAACATGGTTTCGATCATAAATGGTCAATAAATATTTTAGAATCACTTTTCTATCAGCTATAAATAATCAATAGAAAATCGCCCTTTTTTACACTAGGGGCTGCAAGGCTGTGAAACACACTACTGGAGTTAAAGCAGGGACCGTGTAAATACTTACAAATAGTTTTGAGGAACAAAGGGATTTGGTAAGCGTCTGGGCACATGTGAATAGGGATAATGCTCATGTGGCGGATAATTCACACAAACTAGTTTGGCCTCACATCATGCTTCTTTTTCTAAGTAATGCTGCATAAAATAAAGCTGATCAACAATTCCCATTGGATAAAAGTACTGTACAGTGCAACAGGAATAGACAAAGCGGTGGGAAAAATAACAAGCAACTTTCAATCGAAATTCCTGTTAACGTGCAGAGATTGTTGAATGTCATCATGATGCCGGCGATTGAGGGGGAGGCAGAGATAGTGGTGGCGCTGGATGCGGAGAAGGCCTTCGATAGAGTGGAGTGGGGGTACTTATGGGAGGTGTTGGGGAGGTTTGGATTTGGTGAAGGGTTTATTAGGTGGGTGAGGCTGCTTTATGAGGCCCCGATGGCGTGCGTGCCCACGAAGGGGAGGAGGTCGGAGTACTTCCGGCTTTACCGAGGGACCAGGCAGGGTTGCCCCCTGTCCCCCTTGTTGTTTACATTGGCAATCGAGCCGCTGGCGATGGCGTTGAGGGATTCAGAGAGGTGGAGAGGTTTGGTGCGAGGTGGGGAGGAACATAGGGTGTAGTTGTATGCCAATGACCTGTTACTGTATGTGGCGGACCCGGTGGGAGGGATGCCGGGGGTGATGGAGCTGCTAGGTGATGGAGTTTGGGACCTTTTCAGGTTATAAACTAAATTTAGGCAAGAGTGAGGTGTTTGTGGTGCATCCTGGAGACCAGGAGGAAGGAATTGGTAGGCTCCCGCTTAGGCGGGCAGGGGAGAGTTTTAGGTACCTAGGGGTGCAGGTGGCCAGGGACTGGGGGACTCTTCACAAACATAATTTCACCAGACTTGTAGATCAGATGGAGGAGGAGTTCAAGAGGTGGGACATGGTGCCATTGTCGTTGGTGGGGAGGGTGCAGTCCGTCAAAATGACGGTGCTTCCGAGGTTCTTGTTCCTCTTTCAGTGCCTGCCCATCTTTATCCCCAGGGCCTTCTTTAGGAGAGTGACTAGCAGTATCTTGAGCTTTGTGTGGGCACATGGGACTCCGAGAGTGAAGAGGGTTTTCCTGGAGCGAGGGAGGGATAGAGACGGGTTGGCGCTGCCCAACCTTTTGGGGTACTATTGGGCGGCCAATGAAATGAAATGAAATGAAAATCGCTTATTGTCACGAGTAGGCTTCAATGAAGTTACTGTGAAAAGCCCCTAGTCGCCACATTCCGGTGCCTATCCGGGGAGGCTGGTACGGGAATCGAACCATGCTGCTGGCCTGCTTGGTCTGCTTTGAAAGCCAGCGATTTAGCCCAGTGAGCTAAACCAGCCCCTAATGTGTCAATGGTGCGTAAATGGGTGATGGAGGGTGGAGGGGCGGCGTGGAAAAGAATGGAGATGGCATCATGTAGAGGTACGAGCCTGGGTGCCATGGTAACGGCGCTGTTGCCGCTCTCCCCTTAGAGGTTTACCACGAGCCCGGTGGTGACGGCGACCCTAAGAATCTGGGGACAGTGGAGACGGCATCGGGGGGAAACAGGGGGCTCGATGGAGGCTCCATTGGGTGGCAACCATCGGTTCATCCCAGGGAACAAGGATGGGGGATTTAGGGGGTGGCAAAGGGTGGGCATCAGTAAATTGAGGGACCTGTTTATTGGCGGGAGGTTTGCGGGCCTGGGGGAACTGGAAGATAAATTTGGGCTTCTCCAAGGGAACATGTTCAGATACTTGCAGGTAAACGCGTTTGCTAGGCGACAGGTAGAGGGATTCTCTTTGCTGCCCTCGCGGGGGACGATGGACAGAGTGCTTTCGGGGGTGTGGGTCGGAGAGGGGAAGGTGTCTGACATCTATACGGTAATGCAGGAGGTGGAGGAGTCGTCAGTGGAGGAGCTGAAGGCTAAATGGGAGGAGGAACTTGGGGAGCAGATAGAGGACGGGACTTGGGCGGATGCCTTGGAGAGAGTCAACTCTTCCTCTTCATGTGCAAGGCTTAGTCTCATCCAATTCAAGGTGCTGCATCGGGCCCACATGTCCGAGACTAGGATGAGTAGGTTCTTTGGGGGTGAGGACAGGTGCACCAGGTGTTCGGGGAGTCCAGTGAATAATGACTATATGTTCTGGGCATGCCCGGCACTGGAAGAATTCTGGATGGGGGTGGCGGGGACGGTGTCGAGGGTGGTTGGATCCAGGGTCAAACCAGGGTGGGGATTCACGATTTTCGGAGTTGCGGTGGAGCCGGGAGTGCAGGAGGCGAAAGAGGCCGGTGTCCTGGCCTTTGCGTCCCTAGTAACCTGGCGGAGGACCTTGCTGCAGTGGAAGGATGCGAGGCCCCCAAGTGTGGAGACCTGGGTCAATGACATGGCGGGATTTATAAAGTTGGAAAGGGTCAAATTTGCCCTGAGAGGATCAGTACAAGGGTTCTATAAACGGAGCAGCCTTTTCTGGACTTCCTGCCTCAAAGATAGGTATCTTGGTCAATAGCAGCAGCAACCCGGGCGGGGGGCGGGGGGGGGGGGGTGTTCCTTATTATAGTTTCTATATTTTTTCGCTACGGTTATGGAACTTAACATTGTGTTAACTTAAGTTGTTGTTAATATGTTGGGTTGTTCATTGAGGAGGGGCGAAGGTTCATGATTGTTGTCATTACTGTTATCGTTGGTATTTTAGTATGGTTTGATGTTGTTGTATAAATTCAACATTTTTCAATAAAAATTATTTTTGTTTTTTTTTTAAAAGAAATTCCTGTTAACAGCAACTATTTTCTTCTTTGCAACAAATAACTTTTTTTTGAAAACTGCATGAAACTTTACAGAGGAGTGTATACTGACATCATACATAGAAACATACATAGAAAAAATAAGCAGGAGGAGGCCATTCGGCCCTTCGAGCCTGCTCCGCCATTCATTACAATGGCTGATCAAGTTCAATAACCCTGATCCTGCCTTCTCCCCCAAATATCCCTGGTCCCTTTAGCCCCAAGAGCTATATCAAATTCCTTCTTGAAATTACACAACGTTTTGGCCTCAACAACTTTCTGTGGTAATGAATTCCACAGTTTCATCACTCTCTGGGTGAAGAAATTTCTCCTCACCTCAGTCCTAAAAAGTTTACTCCTTATCCTCAAACCATGACCCACAGTTCTGGACTCCCCCACCATTGGGAACATTCTTTCTAAATCTACCCTGTCTAATCCTGTTAGGATTTTATAAGTTTCTAGGAGATCCCCCCTCACTCTTTTAAATTCCACTAATTTTTTTAAATTTAAAGTACCAAATTCAGTTTGAGAGGTTAGTTTTGCATAAATTTCAGCCCACTCCGCCAGTGTTGCTCTCACTTCCCCATTAAATCTTATTCGGGCTATCGACTATAATATTAGTTCCCTGTTCCTTTGTGTCCTTCAGTATCTATAAACTAGTTAATCTTGTTGAGTGGATATATAATTCTCCTTTAAATGGTGTGATTGACTTGACTTTAAGTTAAGAGGGGATATAATTAATGGGAACCCGAGGAGCAACTTCCTTTACACAGAGGATGCTACATATGTGGAATGAGCCACCGGAGGAAATGGTTGAGGCAGAGACATTGACAACATTTAAAAGGTATTTGGACAGATACATGGATAGGAAAGGTTTAGAGGGACATGGGCCAAATGCAGGCAAATAGGGTCAGCTTAGATGGCCTTTTTGATTGGCATGGACCAGCTTGGGTCAAAGGGCCTGTCTCCGTGCTGTAGATTCTATGATTCTTTGACTGATGCACAAGGACACCAAGGTCTCGCTGAGTATCCACCTCTCTCAATTCACACCCATTCAAATAATAATCTTCTTGTTATTTTTGCTACCAAAGTGGATAACCTCACATTTATCCATGTTACACTGCATTTGCCATACATATGCCCATTCACTCAGCCTGCCCAAATCCCACAAAGCATCTCTGCATTTCCCCACAGCTCAGCCTCCCACCCAACTTTGTATCATCTGCAAATTTGGAGATAATACATTTAATTCCCTCATCCAAATTATTAATATATAACGTAAACAATTGGGGTCCTAGCACAGATCCCTATGGTACCCCACTAGTCACTGCCTAGCAATCGGAAAAAGATCCATTTATTCCAAATGTTTGCTTCCTGTCTGCCAAACAGCTTCCTAACCATCTCAAGACACTACCCGCAGTCCCATGTGCTTTAATTTTACGTAGTAATCTGCTCTGTGAAACCTTGTCGAAAGCTTTCTAAAAGTCTAAATAAACCACATCCACCGGTTATTGTTTGTCAACTCTACTAGTTACATTTGTTAAGATTTGTCAAGCATGATTTTCCTTTCATAAATCCATGCTGACTTTGTCTGATTATACCACTGCTTTCCAAATGCTGTGCTATGCAATCCTTGATAATGGACTCCAGCAACTTCCCTACAACCGACGTTAGGCTGACTGGTCTACTTCCCTTTTTGAATAACTGAGTTATATTTGCTACCCTCCAATTTGTAGGAACCATTCCAGAGTCCAAAGAATTTTAGAAAATTACCACCAATATATCTATTATTTCTAGTGCCACTTCTTTAAGTATTCTGGGACGAAGATTATCAGGGCCTGGAGATTTATCCACCATCAATCCCATTAATTTCCTCAAAACTATTTCTCTACTAATACTAATTTCCTTCAGCTTCTCACTAACACTTGTGTCATAGGTCATAGCTTCCTCAGAGTGGCAATCAGTGACGGGTTGCCACTCTGTACCGAAGTACATGTGCTAAACATTTGAAGTGCCTGTCTCGCCCGTCCTGACTGAGGCAGGGTGAGATTCAAGCAGCACAGAGCATCTCCAGCTACAGCAATGAGTGTAAAAGAAGTGAAGGTAAAGTCGACATAGGCCCAGATGACCATAAGCTGCTTTCCCCTTTGAGGGGCAAGAGCTCAAGTTGAAGGCAGGCCTTCATGAAAGTACAGCGAAGGAGGACGCGCATTCTTTGCAATTTAAATCACTTTGTGGAGCAGTTCGCAAAGCAGCGCAATGATCCGAGGAAAGTTAGTGCTTCGGGACAATTGTCACATAAAACTTACCTTGGAACTTCAGAAAGGAATCCCCCCCCCCCCCCCCCCCCCCCCCCCCCCCCCCGCCCCCCAAAATCAATGCAGGGGAGCCAGGAAAATACAGGCCATTGTTACGAGAAATTATTTTCTCGATCACCATAGAATACTGGTATTTATTGCAAATATTCAAGATCTCAGAAAGAAAAAGATAAACCCAACATAGGAAATTAATGTTACTGCGCCTCGAACTTCACCCAAGGTCTGTACTGTTTAAGTTCAAGAAAGCTGGAGTATTTGTACAGCCAGATGAAGAAAATGGAGGCTGATGTCTTTCCATTCAGTTCCCAACATAAGCAGCACTAAATAAGAACCTTCAAACTGGATGGGGAGTCTGGGGCAACCAAGTGCGATGAAGGAAAATCAGTTGAGACTCCTGCTCACAAGCTCTCTGCCAACATTTTGTAGCCAGTGACAGACAGGGTGTACTTGCAATAGGTTGTACTCCATTATGGCTTGAAATGTCAAATCAAGTGGGCAAAGATAACATTCATAAAAACAGAGACAACACAGGGAGTAAAACGTGAAAAATTGGGTGTTGAACAACAGCAGATCTTAAGGCCACAAACTTGGTGCAAAAGGGCTACAATACATTTTATTTAAAATCATTTTTAAAAGCTAGGCATTGTAAACAACAAAACTGACTTGCCTCAAGAGGAAGATACGTGTGTTTTTGCTCCTGGCCAACTTGTAGACACGGTAAATGAGGATAGCGAAGATTTAGTTTGTGCTTATCCTTGAAATATTGTGCCACAGTGCATTCAACAGTCTGTCCATTCTCTTGCTGAAGTGGGAATCTATGTAAATCCAACAGGGTAAAACAAAATTCAAAGTGTTACTTACAGACAATAAACATTTATTCTATAAATCTCATTTCATTTTTTTTTAAATACCAATCGAGGAGTCAGAAAAAATATTCTACTAACAAACAATACTTTTAGTAAAAGTCATCTTTGAATTAAAACGGTTCTAGGAATTAATGCAGCCAAGATTTTTTTCTTAAATTTCTAAATTTATCACACAATAGATTATAACACACCCAGCAATTAGCTAAGATGGTCAATTTTACTTTTACATTGGATGAGGCATTTGAGTTCAACAAATTTTCTTATTCAAGTAAAACTGTATAGTTCTACAATTTCTCAGGTGTACATGTTCATGCCTACAAACGGCCGAACAGACCAACATTTAAATCCACTAAATGCTGATTATTTGCGTTTAATTAAATTTCCACAAATTTGCCGCAACCTATACAATCTCCAAAATATTTTTTAAAACATAAATGCCTTACGTTTGATGGCTTGCAGGTCTTCTGGTAACATTGCACACTCTATATTTTCTCTTCATTTGTCCACAATGAGTTATCTCCACCTTGAGACCTGCAGAGAATGAAATCCAGTCTTTAATAGGCCAGGCCAAGTATTAATATTTCCACCGCTCTCATTACATAGAAAGGACACCACAGAATCACAAAACATAACAGTACACAACTATATTTTTTTTAAATTCAGACGGGATGCTTGTCTCACTGGTTGGGTCAGCATTTACTGTCCAGCCAAGGGGGCATTTGCTGTGGGGTCTGGAATCACATACAGGCCAGGCTGGGTACGGGTGGTAGATTTCCTTCCCTAACTGGCATGAGTGAACCAGATGGGGTTTTAAGACAATCGACAATGGCTCTCTGGCTATCATTAGATTTTTCATTGCAGAATTCAAATTTTACCATCTGCCATGGCGGGATTCGAACCCAGGTCCCCAGAGCATTACCCTGGGTCTCTGGATTATTAGCCAAGCGACAATACTACTACGTCACTGCCTCCCCACTATACAGCCCATCAGGGCCGGCCACACTTTTCCACAGTCCTAAAAATTCTTTCCCCTCATGTATTTGGGGCTGTTTAGCACACTGGGCTAAATTGCTGGCTTTGAAAGCAGACCAAGCAGGCCAGCAGCATGATTCGATTCCCGTAACAGCCTCCCCGAACAGGCGCCGGAATGTGGTGACTAGGGGCTTTTCACAGTAACTTCATTTGAAGCCTACTCGTGACAATAAGCGATTTTCATTTCATTTCATTTATCAAAGTCCTTTCAAAGTTACAGTTGAATCTGCTTCCACAACATTTTAGGCAGTGTGAGGCAGGTCCCTCGCTCTGTAAAAAAAAAAATTACCTTACATGACCTTGAAAATCACAGTAAACCTGAGCCCTCTTATTACTAAATCATCTGCCACTGGAGGAAATTTCTCCCAATTTATAAAAAACGTTCATGACTTTGAACAACTCCATCAAACTCCCCTTAACCTGCTCTGCTCCAAAGCAAACAATCCCAGCTTCTCCAAATCTTTTCATGTCACTGAAGCCCCTCAACACTGGTACTATTTTAGTAAATCTCTGCTGCACTGCCATTGAGGCCTTAACATAACTTCCTAAAATGTGCTGCCCGAAATGGAACACAACACTCTAGTTGAGGCTTAAACAGTGGTTTATAAAAACGTAACATTTGCATTCATCCATCTATTAATAATACCACTGATCGAGGCGGCATGGCAGCGCAGTGGTTAGCACTGCAGCCTCACGGTGTTGAGGACTCAGGTTCGATTACGGCTCCGGGTCAAACCCAAAGATGTGCCAAGTAGGCAAATTGGCCAAGCTAAATTGCCCCTTGATTGGAAAAAAAGAATTGGGTACTTTAAATTTATAAAGATAAAACAATGCCATGGATCCGTATGTTGTTTTAAGAAATCTTTTCAATTTGTTCTGACACCTTCAAAGATTTGTGTTCATGCAATCCCAGATCTCTCTGTTCTTGGACACTCTTTAAAATTGTATAATTTAGTTCATATTGCCTCTTCTAGTTCTTACCAAAATGAATCACTACCAACACTCTAAACCTGCATGGGCGCAAGCAGCACAGCAATCAATAATGTAGTGTACGGGGAACAGGGCTAGGCAAAAGTAACTTTCTCTTTTAAGGCGCTCGCCATGCATTGGTGTGCATTATATCTTAAAAGGGACTGCAAAGAGCAGCAGTGCACAGCATTTAGAGGACATGTTGCTCCCAACTTAACAATGCTGAATTTCATAATTTGTTCATGGGATGTTATCTAGCCTAATTGCCCTTTAAAAGGACATGGCGAGCTGCCGTCTTTAACTGCTGCAGCCCATGTGATGTAGTGATGTTAGGAAGGAAGTTATATAGTTATATAGTATCGACCCAGTGACAGTGAAGGAATGGCAATGTAGTTCCAAGTTATAATGGTGTGTCGCTTGGAGGAGAATTTCCAGGTGGTGGTGTTCCTCTGCATCTGCTGCCCTTATCCTTCCAGGTGGTAACGGTCACAGATTCAGAAAGTGCAGTCAAGGGAGACTCGACAGGTTTATGCAGCACAACCTGTGGATAAGACATTCTTCTGTGCCTGTGTGTCAGTGGTGGATGGGGTGCTGATCATGCCAACTGCTTTGTCCAGGATGGCGTTGAGCTCCTTGGACTCGAGTGTTGTTGGAGCCGCACTCATCCAGACAAGTGGAGAGTATTCCGTCAAATTACTGTCTTGTAGATGGTGGGCAAGCTTCGAGGAGTCAGGAGGTGAGCCACAGATTTCCTTGCCTCTGACCAGCTTGTAACAGAATAATTGAACGGTGGCATAAGAGACCATAAGACATAGGAGCAGAATTAGGCCACTCGGCCCATCGAGTCTGCTCCGCCATCCAATCATGGCTGATATTTTCTCATCCCCAGTCTCCTCCTGTCTTCTCCCCATAACCCCTTATTAATCAGGCCATTCGGCCTGTCATTTTCATGCCACCTCTCTGCAAGAGCAACTCAGCTAGTCTTGCCCACCTCAGTCTTTTCCCTATAGTTTTGCAATATTTTCCCTACTCAAATATTTATCAAATTCCCTTTTTGAAAGCCACAATTGAATCTGCCTCTATCACACTCCCAATCAGTGCAGGTTCTTGAATTAGGGGAGATGACAGAAGAGAAAAGAAAGAAAGTCATAAAATTATGCACTCGAGCACAATGCTGCCACGTGCTTTGGCAAAGTGGTCAGTTCAGTTAGACAGCCAATATTAATTACAAGGTGCCAACAAATTCTGGCTTCAGGTCCCAGGCAGAGACATTTCTTATTGTTTCAGCCAAGTAATCATTTTTATTTGTCAGTTGAAAAGGACCAAAAACTCAAAACAGCAGTAAAAAGCATGTGAATAAAAAATTCCAACAGCAGGTCCACTGCTGCCGCTGTTGCTGATCAACTTGCTGATCATATTACCTACCCTCGATTCATTAATACAGTGCAGCAGGCAGTTTTGAATTGTGCATATTCCACTACCACGAGGCACAGTAGAATGTGTATCACGACATGCTATTCTCAAATTAGATTTTGTTCTCTTCAGTTGCCCTGACCAACTCAGTGTATAGTGGATTTCTCTACATGCCTTTGATTCATTCTCACCCCATAATATGTTCCGTGCTTTCAAAATCATTCCTGATGGGCATTTAAATTGCACTGAATTACTGCCTTTACCTTTTTCCCCATTTATTTGTTGAAATTTGTTTATAGAGTTCACCGTACATAACAAATAGGAACAGGACGAGGCCATTTGGACTAAAGCCTTCTCATGGCTGATCGGATTGTGCTCAGAACTCCACTTTCCTGCCTCCCCACCACCACTTTAAACCCTCGAGTCTCTTCAAGATCAAAAAATCTGTCTACTCTGCCGATTCCTTAGATCAAAGTTAAGAAATTTGATAGAGATGCTCAAAACTGTGGACCATTTTAAAAGAGCAAATAAACAGTGGCAGCGGTTTCAGCAAATAACCAAAAGACACTGATCCATGACAAGCAAAACGTACCAGAGGTGACATGAGGGAACTTTGTTTTATAACCACAGTGTGCGCTGTGAAAACGTGTTGTGGAAGGAGACTCGATATAATAACAATCGTTATTGTCACAGGTAGGCTTACCCTAACACTGCAAAGAAGTTACTGTGAAAAGCCCCTAGTCACCAAATTCCACGCCTGTTCGGGTACACGAAGGGAGAATTCAGAATGTCCAATTCATCTAACAGCACGTCTTTCAGGACTTGCAGGAGGAAACCGGAGCATCCGGAGGATACCCCGCAGACATGGGGAGAACGTGCAGACTCCGCACAGTGACCAAGCCGGGAATCGAATCTGAGACCCTGGTGCTGTGAAGCAACAGTGCTAACCAGTGTGCTACCGCGCCACCCATAACAACTTTTAAAAATGGAAACAGATAAATACTTGGAGAATACATTTTCAGGACTATGAGGAAACAGCAGGGGAGAGAATGAGGTGAATAGCTTTATTCAAACGTCCAGTGCAAGCATGATGGGCTGAATTGCCTAATTCTATACTGTATCATTCTTTGATTCTATTTTAGAAAGTAATCTGTTGCAAAATCGGATTGTTTTAAAACAATGGCTTCTAGAGATAAACCACTGTCCTGTACAATTCGCTCCTATTCACAATATCAATCTCTAACATGGCAGTATTCAACTTTCAGTAACAGAAACAGTGCAAAATTAAAAAAATATATATTCAATTTTGGTATTTGGTGATGTTGGCACGATAGCATTTATTGCCAATCCCCACTTGCCCTGACAACTAGAGTAGATTCACAGCCAACCACAGCGTAGGATTACAGTCATGTGTAGACCAGACTAGCGAACCATGGGAAATTCCCTTTTCTGAAGAACAGTAGTGAACTGGGTAGGTGCATGTGACAGCACGGCAGCTTTCACCATTTTCTTTTGGTGTCAGTTTGCAAATTACTAAATCTATTAAATTGCATTGCACAACTATCCTCTCTACTATTTGAACGATCACCCGCTGGGTTGCAGGTCCAGAAGCATTGGATAGCTTGGCGAACTTACGGAAGACCTGGAACGACTGACAGGACAGGAACTCAGACACCTCCAAATGAAACACTTTCACCTCAAGGTGATGGCAAGATACCCCAGGGCCCCAAGAGACACACTACTAGAGGAACTGATAAACATGAACAGTTACTGGATAGGTTAAGACAACCGTTGGACGAAGTCAGATGGAAATGGGAGGATGAACTGGGGACGGAAGTCGGTTGGGGTCTCTGGAGGGAAGCACTGAGCAGGATCAACTCCACCTCCTCCTGCACAAGGCTCAGCTCATGCAGTTTAAAGTGGTGCACGTAGCGCACCTAACCAGAACCCTAATGAACAGGTTCCTCCCGGAGGTGAAGGATAAATTTGCCAGGGAGGCCGGCCAACCATGCCCACATGTTCTGGGCTTGCCCCAGCTTGTCAGGTTCTGGACAGCCTTCTTCAAGTAATATCTTCAAGGCGACGTCCAAGGTTGTGGGGGTGAGGGTGGAACCTTGCCCGAGAGTGGCAGTCTTCGGAGTATCAGCCCAGCCAGAACTACATAAGGGAAAGAGGGATGACACCCTTGCTTTTGCTCCCTTAATCGCACTCCAGAAAATCCTGCTCAGTTGGCGATCAGCAGCGCCACCCCAGCTGCAGACTGGCTGGCAAACCTTTCGGAATTTCTGCACCTGGAGAAGATTAAGTACAGCATCCAAGAGTCGGGCGAGAGCTTCCACAAAGCGCGGGGGCCATTCATCAGCTTGTTCCAAGACCTGTTCGAGGACAACAGCGACTAGGAAAAGAGGGAAACGGGGGAGAGCAAATAAGAATGCATGCAACAAGGAGGAGCAAAGGGGGAAGGTGGCAGGAGATGAGGAGCGAATCCAAGGGAGTCACAGAGAGAAACATGGGGGAAAAGGGATGAGGGGATGGAAGCCGTCCCCCCACCCCACCCACCCACACGGTCAACAACAAAAAACGCAGAAAAGAGGAGCGAGCTCAGTAGTATGACACCCAGGATGGAAGAGGGGGCTACCAACGGAGGGAATGTATGTTAAAAAGTTTGTAAATAAGAAACTACACAACATGTAAATATCAGGTGCATTATTAGGTAAATTGTTATTTTGTAAAAGTTGAAAAATGCCAATAAAAATATATTTTAAAAAAGCACTGTATTGCAATATCCCTAAGATCCCATGAGTTTTCAGCTACTATTGTGCAAAATTTTCAATTTGAAATGTATTCAGTCGAGTATAAAAAAAGAAAACACTGACAGCATGTTCAATACTAACATACTTAATACTGTAAAAATCAACAACTGTATTCAGTTTCTCACCTTTGATCTCCTTGGTGAACTTTACTCTCTGGGAGTCAGTTAATGGTTTTTGCTGTTCTTCAATATTTTTAAAATCCAAAACTTCACACATGAATTCAATCACTGGCTGGGCTTTATAAAACGCTGTCGCAGATACTGAAAACAGAAAGAAATTTGTAACACACATTCGCTCTGCCCCCCTTTTTTTAAAGCAAATATTTGCACTCAAAATAAGGACCATGAATGGCAGGGAATTAAATAGTTTACACTTTTTTGGCATCCAGAATTAGGATCTCACAACTGTAGATTTCAGTTACATGCAGAATAAAGCTCCATCTTCTCATTCTCAAAGTACACTGAAATCCAAACCTCAGAAGAACAAAACCTGAACAGGTGTCAAACAGCAGCATTATCTCACTAAACATAAGGGCCGAGATTCTCCAACCCCCTTATTTTTGAATTACTCACCTCTGACACCAGCAAGACCTGGCAGGTAAGTCGGCATGGGCGATCCTCGGGGGGATCTGACCCCGGGAGGACCCCACAGTCTGACCCGCTATCGGGGCCCACCGATCTGTGGGCGGGCCTGTTCTGGGGGGGCACTTATTCATTTTGCACCGTGCCCCTGTAGGGCTCCAGCATGGCCGGCGCGGAGAAGAAACCCTCCGCGCATGCGCCAAAATAAGACGGTCGGTCTGCGCATGCGCAAGATCACGACAGCCGTTCTGCGCATGCGTGAACCCGCGCAGTCTCTTCGGTGCTGTGAAGCAGCAGTGCTAATCATGGCACCATCATGCCACCCTTGCCAAAGGGATTTAAACATAGATTAGAACAGCTTGGCAAACTATGTTCGAGAGCCAGAAAGAACGAATGAGAAACAGGAAGAAATGGAGCAGGTAGCAAACTAAGACTTACAGCCTGGAAACATGGTAAATTTAAAGTATAACAACATTACTCCATACAAGCAGCTCAAGCCGCCACTGGAGGCAAACTGCCAGCCACATCTGGTCAATACAAGTTGTCATGCTCAGTTTCCTGGATTGTTAAAATCGCATCCATTATAAATGGATTATTTTCACACAAACAAATTAGCGCATTCTTTACGTGGCAAACACTAGCTGTGTTATGTCTCTTTAATGAAAGCTGGTCATCTGAAATGGAAACGATTTAGTTACATGTTCAAATCAATCATGATGTCATTGAATGGCGGAGCAGATTCAATGGGACAAGTGGCTTACTTCAGCTCCAGCATCTTATGGTCTTATTCAGCACTTTAGGCCTACACCTTTGTTTTATAGAACTGAGCTGCGCAAGTGGAATAAACGTAAAATATTGCAGATGCTAGGAATCGGATATAAAACAGAAAATATGTCACCCAGCATCCGTGTATGGGAAAAACAAAATTCTACATTATTACATTCTGGGTCTCCTGTTGTTCCCAAGTAAAGGAAAGAAAGGGTGATGGAAACGGGCGGCACGGTGGTGCAGTGGTTAGCACTGCTGCCTATGCTGCTGAGGATCCGAGTTCCAACCCGGTCCTGGGTCACTGTCCGTGTGGAGTTTGCACATTCTCTCCGTGTCTGCGCAGGTTTCATCCCCACAACCCAAAGATGTGCAGGTTAGGTGGATTGGCCATGCTAAATTGCCTCTTTAAAAATATTTGGGTACTCTAAATTTATTTATTTTTTTGAAAGGGTGAACGAAGAAAAGTTTGATGGATTTTTTATGAGGAAAATACAAGGTACTGCATACAGGGATAGAAAATATGAATCATGTACCAATAAAACAGTGACAAGGTATTCATTAACTGAAGTAGTAATGATTTGGATGGTATGAACCATGAATTATCTAGTTATTTGGAAGGTGTCAACAATGAGCTACACTTTGTTGGCATTTGATCAGAAGTCTAAGCAAATCATTTTAATCTTGCAAAGATTATTGGTGAGGACACATCTACAATGGTATGTAATTTTCAATAGCATAATTTTGAGAAAGATACCAATTGTGTGGAAGAGCTCCACCAGATTTGAAAGAGAATACAATCCTGGCCTTGAAAATGTTGCATTTAATGAAGCATTTGTGATTAGAATTACACAATTCTAAAGCAAGTTAATGTAATAGCCCTACACTGATTCCAGCAGCTCATAATTTTGGGTTACGATGGACTAAATCTTATTTTTTAATTTTCATGCTTCAACTGGAAGTTTAAACTTGGCTTGAATATATGAATATACCATAATAACTGCATGCACAAACACAAATTCATCAAATTGCACTATTTGGCTGTAATATTTTTATTACACATGCATGTCACTGCATAATGCATTTGTACATTTGGCTTCTGGGGGGCCTATGTGCGTGGAAGTTACAATACAAGGATGTTAACTCTGCCAAAGTTACAAGCTCCACAAGTTTACATACTGAGTAGGACGGCACGGTGGCGCAGTGGTTAGCACTGTTGCCTCGCGGCCCTGAGGCAGCGGGTTCGATCCCCACCACCGGTCACTGTCCATGTGGAGTTTGCACATTCTACCTGTGTTTACGTGGGTCTCACCTCCCACAACCCGAATATGTGCAGGGTAGGTGGATTGGGCACACTAAATTGCCCCTTAATTGGGGAAAAAAAACCAGAATTGGATACTCTAAACTTATTTTTTAAAAGTTTACATACTGACTCAAATATGGAACTTTAAAACTGCAATTGGTCGTTCTAGCATGTACACATTTAAGGACAACACTAATTAAACACAGAAATCAGTGTCAAATTTCCTACGTTAAGCTTCGACAAATTTGCATAGATTTTAAATTCCAGTGCCATATTGAATCCAGCCTGCCATCTCAGATTAATGGAAGAAAAATACACAGAATTTGAAAAGCAGGAAAACTCTTGCTCGTTATTTCTCTCAATCACAATTTCCACAAAAAACAGATTTATTTGATCACATTGATTCTGGTTGTGGTACTTTCCTTTGTGAAAATTGTCCATAGTGCAAGAGTGATTACACTTTAGAATTACTTGATTGGCTGGAAAGCACTGTGGTTGTGAAAGGTGCTACACAAACGCAAGTTTGTTATTCCTTCCTGTTGCAAAAAAATTCACCAATGTAATCACAGTCATTTTTTTTCCAGAATTCTCAGCGATGCCTTGCAAAGCTCATTAATTAATGTAATTAATAAAACTCTAGAAGGCAGGCACTTCAAAACTAGATCAATTAAAGGGCCGGTGCAGACTCGATGGGCCGAATTGCCTCCTTCTGCACTGTAAATTCTATGATTCTATAAGAGTGCAGTGAAAATTTCCAAATTTCTTAAAAGGCAAGAATAAATTCGCACATGTTAACCTCTGAAACCTACCATCAATATTGAGCATCATTTTCCATAATGAAGGTCTGACAGACTGGTGAAATCCAAACCATACTTCCCTGCCCCCTCCCAAGGGATTAGAGCAACCCTCAGACGGTGTAAAGAATGAACGGCCTACTGGAGTGTACCTGAAAGAAAAATATATATATTTTAATTAACTGGACGGAGAACACCAATTTAGTAAACATTTCTTAGAGCAACTCCCGCAGTTTTAAAGAAATATTCAGTCAATCGCACAGTGGTTAGCAGTGTTGCCACACAGCACCAGGGAACCCGTTCAATTCTGGCCTTGGGGAACTGTCTGTTTGGAGTTTACACGTTCTCCCCTTGCCTGCGTGGGTTTCCTCTGGGTGCTCCGGTTTCCTCCCACAGTTCAAAGATGTGCAGGTTAGGTGGATTAGCCAAGCTGAATTGCCCCATGGGGTCCAAAAGGTTCTGTGGGATTCTCTTTCGGAGGGTCAGTGCAGACTCGATGGGCCAAATGGCCTACTTCTGCATTGTAGGAATTCTAATTCTTACAAATATGATGACTGAGTGGATTGCTAGGCCATTTCAGAGAGCATTTTAAGAGTCAACCAAATTGTGGTCTGGAATCACATGTAGACCAGACCAAGTAAGGATGGCAGATTTCCTTCCCAGAGTGAAGTTCATGTGCTTTTTTTCCCCCTTTCACTGGGTAGAACAGCATTTGTTGCTTCTTGAACCTGTTATGATCCAAGCTGATGTTACTATCGGACAAGTCCAATCTCCGTGTGGTACCCAGTTTGATAGATCCTAACTTTTATTTGTTGGTTTAGAAAAATGGAGGACGGCTATTGAACAGGGTCACAGGAATCTGATCAACTTTTAACAGAGTAAAACATTTGTTAAACAAGATGAACTGCACCACAAGACTCCTTCACTGCAACTATACCTTTACAGGTTTATACAAATTAACACAAGTTACAAAATCTATCTTATGCTCTAATGTTCACAGTAAGTACATAGTCCATGTAAACCAACAGGCAATCTGCAGTCAAGCGCATCACACTCCAAAACCAAGTGATAGACACCACCCAAAGTCATCAACTCCCCCAACCCCTACACACCCGTCATACTGTAAGCCAACTGGTCTTATGGAAACTGAGTTTTCCACAAGGCTTTTCTGTCTCCGCACTCTGATCTCGTCTTGGAATTTTCTCCCAAACATTGCTTACTCGCAGACATCTTCAACCAGGATCCACCTCCAAGGTTTCGATCCCTCCGTCTAATGTTCCTCTCTTCTGAATTGCCACGCTTCACATTCCACGGACTCTCTCAGGTATTTAGCCGGGACTAACAGAACTCCATTGCTTCACAGACCCATGGGTAAGGAGTCACCAACCTTTAGCTGTCTCTTCTGGCTTCGCATCAGCCCACATGCTGGCATCTATGTCTCTTTATTTTGGAGTCTTTCCCTCTACTACTTACTTTCAATTCCACTGAACAGAACTTTTCCCCCCCAGATTCCTGTTCTTTATTTAGTTTCTTGAGATTCATTTAATTCCCATTCCCTGGTTTCCTGGAATTTCTTCTTTTCTTTTCGGAAATCTGCTCTCTGCAGCTCCCGCCCTGCCTATTCTGGCACCTTGTTTATCTTCTTGGTCACCTTGCATCTGGTCGATCTCGCTCTAATTTCATGTTGCTAAGCAACAAAACTGTTTCCTACTTGTTTTTTTTTAATTTCCCTAAACTACTAACCCTCTTGATAACACAGCTCTTCATTCAAGAGTCATAAAATCTCAGGTATACAAACAGGGCTCAGATATATCTCAGCTTCATTTCACAGAATTAAACCAGATTGATGGGTTTGTGTTGAGTGAGGTGGTGAAGGGGATGGTGCAGGCAAAAAATATTTATGAAGAAACTCCACAGAAGGATGCATGTGCAATATTTTCCATTTCATACATTTGCAGCACACGTGGGGAACCAAAACTGGGAGTTATAAAGAGACAATGGGGAGATAAGGAATCAGCAAAGCAATGCTTTATAGGCTTCTGCAGAATTGTAATTAAAACTGAAATCTGACACTAGAAAGGAGAGCTTTTATTGGACAAGTTTATATGGGAAACTGAAAAATCATCTAGCTGACCCAAGTTTAATTTGGTTAGCAAATGAAAACAATAAGAAATATTCATGTCACCAAACTGGTTTGCAGTGGTTTAAGATTACAATTTAAGTTTAATTTATTATTTTGTGTGGGCCAGCACGATGGCACACTGGCTAGAATCACAGCATTTACAGTGTTTAAGGGCGCCATTCGGCCCATCTCATCTGCACTGGGCCTTGGAAAGAACACCATTTAAATGCACACTTCCAACTTATCCACGAAACCCAATAATCCCAGCCAACACCTTAGCACTGCTGCCTCCGCCACCAAGGACCCGGGTTCAATCCCAACCCCGGGTCACTGTCCGAGGGGAGTTTGCACATTTCTCTCGTGTCTGGGTGGGTCTCACCCTCACAAATCTAAAGATGTGCAGGATAGGTAGATTGGCCACGCTAAATTGCCCCTTAATTAGGAATAAAACATTAGGTACTTTAACTTTATATTTTTAATTATTTTGTGTTGAGAAAGACGAGTCCTGGGTTTTCTTTCATTTTAGAGGCTCTGTGAAATGGAGCCGAGAAATCTCTAGGGTCTGTTTGTACACCTGACGTTTTATGATTCTTGAAGTGAAGAGCTGCGCTATCAACAGGGCTAGTAGCTTAGGGAAGTTTTTTTTTAAAAACACCCAAGTAGATTTTTAAAAACTGTGCTATTGCTTAGCAACAGGGAATCAGAGATACGCACAATGTACAATTTGAACACCAGCACGTCTGGAGATTTGAAGCTGAGCAGCAACTGCAGACAAATGGAAAGTCAGGAAGATCTGAGCAGGAATCTCGTGATGCAGAGACAAAGAAAAACAAGACAGCAGAACTGACACAGCAGGTACAGTCGCTCCAGAGGGACTGTATTACTACAAGCCTCAATGATTACTGAATATACAGCTCCTCACAAATAATCCACACGACTGAACATTTCTTCCTTTATGCAGCTACACAAAATCATGAACTATGACAATAATACCAAATATGTTCCAAACCATTTGGATTACGCAATCACAAGACTTTATTAAAATATAACAATGAACTAATTAGATAACTAGTTGTTTAGATTTAAAATAACCGAGAGAGAAGAACCGAGTGAGGTGCGTTAAGATACACCAGTAACCCAGAATTACAATTCAAGGTAATTGATTTTGCAGAGGACATCAAGCCATAGAGATTTGTGGACCAAGTAATGCAGCCAAACTCTAAAAAAGGAAGCTGAACGAACGTTGCACTTGGGCTAAGGACACTGCAAGGTACTACATAGTGCAGTTAAAAATAATGAGCTATTTTGGTATATGAATGTCAGGGGAAAAGTAACACCTGAGGGTACTAGTTTGCTCATTAGTAAGTAGTGTTTAGAAATAGGATTTAGTAGTAGATTGTGCATGGCCATTCAAAGTCTTTTAAGATGATTTTCCAAAGTGGCAAGCTTCGAGAAGGCCCAAGTATTCTTCAGGGATTCCTTTAAAAAAATAGTAATCAAGGGCAAGTAACTGGCTAAAGGACACATAGGGTATTTCTGAGGGTGTCGCTGACTGCAGTGGGAGATTTCATTTATAGCATACTCTTGGTCAGGGTTGAATCCCATCTGGAGTTATTATCTCAAGTTCAAAAGCTATAGGTATTAATCAACACATCACTCACCAGCATGGGTTGGCTATAAACAAAGCAAATACTATATACAAACATACATAGGGGCTAGGAGCAGAAAGTAGGCCATTCAACCCCTCAATAAGATCATGGCTGATTTGTTGTGATTCAAGTTCTACATTCCTACCTACCCCCGATAACCTTGCTTTCCCCTGCTCAACAGGAATTTACTTCCACCTTTAAAAAATTCAATAATCCCACCGCCATCGCCTACTGAGGCAGTGTTCCATGGTCACACAACCCTCAGAGAAAACATCTCTCCTCATCTGTCCTCAAGGGCAAGCCCTCATTTTAAAACAGTGTCCCGTCCCCCCCGGCCCAAAGTTCTGGACTCACCCTCAAGTGGAAACATCATTTCCATGTTCATCTTGTCAAGACTGTTCAAGATCTTCTATACTTCAATCAAGTCACCCCTCAAGCTTCTAAACTCTTGTGGAAACAAGTCCCGCTTTCCTCATAAGATAACCCACTCATCCCTGATATCCGCCTGAATACCCCTGACCCGTCTCCAATGCATTTACATCCTTCCGTAAATCAGGAGATCAAAACTGTACTCCGTACTCGAGATGTGGTCTCACCAATGCCCTGGATAAATTAAGCAGAACGTCTAATTTTCTGTTCAATTCCTCTTGTAATAAAGGATAGCATTCCATTAACCTTCTTAATTACCTGTGGTCCTGCATACCAACCTTTTGGGACTCATACATTGCAGCACCTAGATCCCTCTGCATCGCGGGATTCTGTAGTTGTTCACTATTTAAGTAATACTCTGCTTTTTATTCTTCCTGTTAAACTAAACAACTTACATTTTCCCCACAATATACTCCATCTGCCAAATTTATTCCCCACTCACAACCTATCCACAACCGTCTGCAAACTCATGCCCTCTTCACGATACTTCCTACCTATCTTTGTCTCAACTGTAAATTTAGCTACCATGCCCTTCGCTACCCTCATCTAAGTTATTGATATAAATTACAAAAAGTTGAGGTCCCCTCACAGACTCCACTCATCACATCCTGCCAATCAGAAAAGGGTCCATTTATGCATTCTCTGTTTTCTGCCAGCCAATCTTCTACCTATGCCAATATGTTACACCCTGCACCATAACTTTTATTGCCCACAACAACATTTGATGTGATTCCTTTATCAAATGCCTTCTGGAAATCTGTCTACAGGCTCCCCTTTCTCCACAATGCCTGCTACTCCTTCAAAGGCGGCCAATAAATTGGTGAAACAAGATTTCCTTTTTGCAAAACCATACATATAGAGCAATGTTGATTAGGCCGAATCTATAGTATAATTCCGGTTACTGAAACATAATGGGTGCAGACAGGCCCTACAGGCAATGTAGATGAGAGTAAAAAAAAGGTTGATCCCTAGTGCAACAGCAAAATACTAAAAATTGCATCAGAGAGAACGTCAAAACATTTACTGGAATAGAAGATGTACCCAAAACATTATTCGCAAACAATGCCAAGGAAGAATGTAGGCATTACACAGGCTACACAAGGGTATGGGTAGAAAGAGGCATGCAAGGGAATGCCCACACCTGGAGCATGAGGGGACTCAACGGACCAGTAAAAAGATACCGAGTCTCCACCCATCTGGAAAGCCTGAGAGCCAAAGACCAGATGAGAGTAAAGAAGAGCTGGGTGGGACAAGAATATCAACTTAGCTTCAGCGCAAGGGCAAGCAGGTTGGCAATTCTATTTAGCAAGGGGTTAGCCTTCACGGCGACCAACACAGTGACAGACCCGGAGGGGTTCTGGAAGGGGCCCCGTTGGTACTGGTAAATGTGTACATCCGAACTGGAATGATGCCAAGTTCATCAAGACAACATTGGCAGAGATCCCCAAACTCAATTCTCACAAATGATCATGGGGGAGACTGTTGGAGCTGAGGGTGGACACATCATGCTCCAGATCTGGTGCAAAGTCAGGAATAGCAAAGGAACTGACTGTCTTCATGGATCAGATGAGGGGACCCTAGAGGTTCAGCCACCCGAGGGAGGAGTTCTCCTTCTTTACCCATGTCGACAAGGCCTACTCCCGAATAAACATCTTTGTGGTGGGGAAATCAGGGCTTCCAGGGATAGTAGAAGCGGAATAGTCAGCAATAGCTATCTCCGACCATGCACCTCACTGCGTGGATGAGAGGTTGTAGGCCAGGTGGGCACAGAGCCCCTCCCCTCCCCCATGGAGGCTGGCACGGACCTCCTCACTAACAAGGCCTTTTTGAAAGGATCGCACTGATCATCGACAAGTATGTAAGCAGTAACCAGAATGGGAGGCGCTGAAGGCAGACGGGAGATAGTAGCATTCAGGGCACATAGGGTTAGGAGGGGAGAGGGGAGTTAGACAGCGGTTGATCGACTCCATACTGGAGGTGGATTGTCAGTACTCCACGGTCCTGACAGTGATCTTGACCTTCATGTGGGTGGGGAAGAACCCCAGGATCTGTAGAACTGTCCTGCAAAGAGGGCGGCATTTGGCGTGTCTGGTACTGCCAAACATCCTGTGCTACTACAGGGTTGGCTGAGGAAGTCGGGGTGGAGTGGGTACAGATAGAAAAGGTTTAGTCTGTAGGGACGTCCTTGCGGGCACTGGTCACTGCCCCACTCCCATTCTCCTCGGCCAAGTACTCGATGAGCCTGGTGGTGGCAGCATCACTGAAAGCCTGGAACCAGCTATGGCATCATTTCAAGCTGAGAGACATGGCCGTCTCGGGCCCCATTTGCAATAACCATAGATTCAACCCGGCCAGAATGGAGGCCACATACAAGACTTGGAAAATGGAAGACGGTGTGTTTGAGGTTCAGGGACATGTAAAACGATGGCAAGTGGCAACCCGGGCAGAACAAACAAAGCAGTTCCAACCTCTGAAAGGGAGTATGCACCCATCCCTCTGCAAGGAGGTTCCAGTACTCCCCCAGTTATTCAGACACAACCTTCTAGATCAGGGGTGGGCAAACTACGGCCCGCGGGCCGCATGCGGCCCGCCAAAGGTATTTCTGCGGCCCACCAAGTCATTAAAAAAAAAAAAAAAAAAAAAATTTTTTTTTTTTTTTTAAGGTTAATGCGGGGGGGCTGTTGGGTTACTTACTGGTATAGGGTGGATACGTTGACTTGAGTAGGGTGATCATTGCTCGGCACAACGTCGAGGGCCGAAGGGCCTGTTCTGTGCTGTTCTATGTTCTATATGAGGCGCCCAGAATCATAACCGGGTGAAGTAATTATTTTACTTAATATACTATGCGGCCCTTTGTGAATTGTGAATTTCTGAATGTGGCCCTTGCACGGAAAAGTTTGCCCACCCCTGTTCTAGATCGACTAATATCACTGGACAAATAAGGGGAGGGAAAGAGCGCAGACATATATGGACGACTGCTAGACGAAGTATAGGCCTCACTGAATGAAATAAGTGAGAGGTGGGAAGAGGAGCTAGGCTAGCGGGGAGACTCTGGAGCGAGATCTCATACAGAGTGAACTCCACCACCTCGTGCGCAAGGCTGGGCCTAATGTAACTAAAGGTGGTGCACAGGGCACAACTGACTAGGACACGCATGAGCAGATTCTTCTCGAGGTGGAAGACAGCTTTGGGCGATGCCAACCACGCCCAGTTGTGCAAAATCCTAAACATATGATTAAGTCATTCCTTGTGCAGAGTGCAATCAATTGTTGGAATAGATCATCAGAAAAGATCAGAGGGCAAGTCATTCATGTAAAAAAAAAAGCTAAATTCTATTAACAGGGCACACAGTTGAGTATTCTCAAAGGATGAAATCAAATTCACTTCAGGACCTTACTCCTCCAAACGTTTATCTATTACTGATAGAATTTTCAGGTTGAGGTTGCAAATTGCAAACATCTGATCAGGTTCTATGAAACAGAATGTGTGCAACTCCCAAATTGGCAGTGAAGGAGTTTACCACCGCAAATGTGAAAATAGTTCTCTCTAGTTGATAGAGTCAGTATTCCTTAAGAAGGATCAAATTTGTTGTTAAATTTTAGAATCCAACATCAAAACGATAAATTTTTGACGAACGGTGCACTAGTAAAGTACTTCATCAGTCATTCTGCCAGTTATGTCTCGCATGCAGAAACCCAAAAATCTGTGTGAGAAATTATTTACTAAATGCTACATTTAGGCACTAGATGGCTCCTCTCACCTCATGGAGGGTAGATGTCGCATCACTACATCTAGTGCTTGAATAGATTCAAAAGGAATAGCTGGGAGTCGACCCGAAAGTGCATCATGCAAGGCTTGGAGACTGACACATGCCACCCACTTTATCACCACCTTAAATATTCTGTCCTTTCCTTCCCCTGGTAGAGTTACTTCCAGCTCCACCTATTTAAAAGAGAGAAAAAAAAAATCAAAAACTGAACATGACTAAACAGATAATATAGATATTAACATACAAAGGAATAGAAGTACTTATTTGTGAGCTATATCAACCAAAAACCACATTGAACTAATATCAGGTCATAAACTTCAACATTCTCCATCAATAATCACCATTAAAAGTGGCAAGCACCTGAGATTATAAAACATACAATTATTTATCTGATTAATAATCTTCAGTAAAATAGTCACAATGGAAATTTGAGGGAGTTCTCCCTCACGTTAATTTATTCGTATCTCAGGATAGAAAAATAGGTTAACACAAACTTCTGCATTCTCAGGAGAATTGATATGGTGATAAAATTGGATAGGCTATCTGTACTTCAAGATAAGGCACCAGGACACTGGATGAGATGCATCCAAGGATACTGAGGAAGTGAGGGTGGAAATGTGAGGGGTGGGGGGGTGGCCATAATTTCTTCCTTGGACTCAAAGAGGTCATACCAGAGGACCGAAGAATTGCAAATCTTGCACCCTTGTTCAAAAAAAAGGTATACCACATTAGCCCAACAACTACAGCCCAGTCAGTTTAACTTAAGTGGTGGGGGAAACTTCTGAAAAATAATTTGGGACAAAATAAATAGTCACATGCGGTAAGGAAAGCTATTTCTTAAGGGAAAATCATGTTTAACTGACCTGGAATTTTTTGAAGCGGTAAGAGAGTTTTTTTTTTAAATAATTTTTATTGGAATTTTTTACAGAAAATATAACACAAACAATGAAATGCAACAAAATGACCCATAATAACTGTAACACCCCCAAACCGTATCAACGCATGTATCACATCCCCCCCCCCACCCCCAATGAACAAGAGAACTTAAAAATAAATTAAAATTAAATAAACATAGTCATCGTCCCCCCCCATTTTCCTCCCCTTCCCCGCCCCTTTTCCTCCCCCTTCCCCCCATTTTCCTCCCCCTTTTTCCTCCCACTTCCCCCCCATTTTCCTCCCCCTTCCCCCCCATTTTCCAACCCCTTCCCCCCCCCCTTTTTCCTCCCCCTTCCCCCCCATTTCCTCCCCCTTTTTCCTCCCCCTTCCCCCCCATTTTCCTCCCCCTTTTTGCTCCACCTCCCCCCCGTTTGTCCTCCCCCTCCCCCCCCGTTTTTCCTCCCCCTCCCCCCCCGTTTTTCCTCCCCCTCCCCCCCCCGTTTTTCCTCCCCCCCCCCCCCCCGTTTTTTCCTCCCCCCCCCCCCCCCCGTTTTTCCTCCCCTTCCCCCCCCCGTTTTTCCTCCCCTTCCCCCCTTTTTCCTCCCCTTCCCCTCTCCCCATCCCCTCTCCCCCTTTCTCCCCCTTCTCCCCCTCCCCCTCCCCTTCTCCCCCTTCTCCCCCTCCCTCCCCCTCCCCTTCTCCCCCTCCCCTCCTCCCCTTTCTCCCCCTCCCCCTCCCTCCCCCTCCTTCCCCCTTTCTCCCCCTCCCCTTTCTCCCCCTCCCCCTCCCTCCCCTTCTCCCCTTTCTCCCCCCTCCCCCTCCCTCCCCTTCCCCCCTCCCTTTCCCCCTTTCTCCCCCTCCCCCTTCTCCCCCCTCCCCCTCCCTCCCCCTCCCTCCCCCTCCCTCCCCCTCCCCTTCCCCCCCTCCCCTTCCCCCTTTCTCCCCCTCCCCTTTCTCCCCCTCCCCCTCCCTCCCCTCCCCTTCTCCCCCTTTCTCCCCCTCCCCTTTCTCCCCCCTCCCCCTCCCTCCCCCTCCCCCCCTCCTCTCCCCCTCCCCTTTCTCCCCCCTCCCCTTTCCCCCTCTCTCCCCCTCCCCCCTTTCTCCCCCTCCCCCCTTTCTCCCCCCCTCCCCCTCCCCTTTCTCCCCCTCCCCTTTCTCCCCCTCCCCCTACCCTTTCTCCCCCTCCCCTTTCTCCCCCCTTTATTCTCCCTCCCCCTCCCCGTTCTCCCCCCTCCCCCTTCCCTTTCTCCCCCCCTCCCCTTTCTCCCCCTTCCCCTTTCTCTTTCTCCCCCCCTCCCCTTCCCCCCTCCCCCTCTTCTCCTCCCCTTTCCCCCCTCTTCCCCCTCCCCTTTCCCCCTCCTCCCTCTCTCCCCTTTCTCCCCCCTTCTCCCCCCTTCCCCTTTCTCCCCTTTTCCTCCCCCCCTCCCCTTTCTTCCCCCCTCCCCCTCCCCGTTCTCCCCCCTTTCTCTCCCCCCCTCCCCTCCCCTTTCTCCCCCCCCCTCTCCCCCTCCCCCCTCCCCTTCCCCCCCTTCTCCTCCCCTTTCCCCCTCTTCCCCCCCTATCCCCCTCCTCCCCTTTCCCCCCCTCCTCCCTCTCTCCCCTTTCTCCCCCCTTCCCCTTTCTCCCCCCTTCCCCTTTCTCCCCTTTCCCCCCTCCTCCCCTTTCCCCCCTCCCCCCCTCCCTCGCCTCCCCCTTCCCCTTTTCCCCCCCTCCCCTTTTCCTCCCCCCCTCCCCTTTCCCAGGTCTCCACGTTTGGGGGCCTCGCATCCTTCCATTGTAGCAAGATCCTTCGCCGGGCTACTAGGGACGCAAAGGCCAGCACACCGGCCTCTTTTGCCTCCTGCACTCCCGGCTCCACCCCAACCCCAAAAATCGCGAGTCCCCATCCTGGCTTGACCCTGGATCCTACCACCCTCGACACCGTCCTCGCCACCCCCTTCCAGAACTCCTCCAGTGCCGGGCATGCCCAGAACATGTGGGCATGGTTCGCTGGACTCCCCGAACACCTGACACACCTGTCTTCGCCCCCAAAGAACCTACTCATCCTAGACCCGGACATGTGGGCCCGGTGCAGCACCTTGAATTGGATGAGGCTAAGCCGCGCACATGAGGAGGAAGAATTAACCCTCTCCAGGGCATCAGCCCATGTCCCGTCTTTGATCTGTTCCCCCAGTTCCCCCTCAGCTTTCAGCTCCTCAACTGACGCCTCCTCCCCCTCCTGCATAACCTTGTAGATATCAGATATCTTCCCCTCTCCGACCCAGACCCCCGAAAGCACCCTGTCACTCACCCCCCTCGCGGGAAGCGAAGCGAATCCCTCCACCTGCCGTCTAGCAAACGCCTTTACCTGCAGATACTTGAACATGTTCCCCGGGGGAGCCCAAATTTCTCCTCCAACTCCCCCAGGCTCGCAAACCTCCCATCAATAAACAGGTCCCTCAGCTGTCTGATGCCCGCTCTGTGCCAACCCTGAAATCCCCCATCAATGTTCCCCGGGACGAACCGATGGTTCCCCCTTAACGGAGCCTCCATCGAGCCCCCCACTTCTCCCCTGTGTCGCCTCCACTGCCCCTCAAAACTTGAGGGTAGCCGCCACCACCACCACCCAGGCTTGTATCTCCACAGGATGCCCTCTCCATCCGTTTCCATGCTGCCCCCTCCATCACCCACTTGCGCACCATCGACACATTGGCCGCCCAATAATACCCCGAGAGATTGGGTAACGCCAGCCCCCCCCCCCCCATCTCTACCCTGCTCCAAGAAGACCCTCTTCACCCTCGGGGTCCCATGCGCCCCGGTAAGAGAGAGTTGATGAGCGAAGTGCTGTACATGGATTTCCAAAAGGCATTTGATATAATGCCACACAACAGGCTGGAGCAAAGTTATAGCTCATGGAATAAAAGGGACAAGAGCAATATGAATACTGGTATGTATCTGGGAATACATTCCTGTTCTGCGTCATGTGAGTGTAGTGAGGCCAGCTGTGTGTTTGCGTGTGCTGTGGGCAGATCACCATCTTGATTGTATGAGAACCACTCAATACAGCTCTCATCATGTTTTACAAGAATCCTGAGTGGGGAACCTCCATAACCTTTCTCTTGGTGGCAACAAAAAGTTATGAAATTGCTGAGTGACAGGAAACAAGAGAGTAGTGGTTATAATGGTTTTTCAGGTTGGAGAATCTCGGGTTAGTGTTGGGACCCTTGCTTTTCCTGATATACATGAATTAACGTGGATGACATGAAGCTTGGAAGCATTATGAATTGAGGATGAAAATGCAGAACTTCAGAACTTCAAAAGGATAAAGATAAGTTGGTGGCGGATAGGCAAACAGGTTGCAGTCTGTTCGGGTAAGTCGGTACGGGAATTGAACCCGCGTTGCTGGCCTTGTTCTGCATTACAAACCAGCTGTCTAGCCCACTGAGCTAAACCAGCCCATAATGACTTGGGCATGTTCTAAACTGAGCTGCAATACCTTAGTGTAGTAGAAGCAGATTAAATAAAAACTTCCAACAATTTATATTGATAAGAATATCTCTAATGGAATAAAACACCAAAAGGCACTTCACAGAAGAATTATATGTACAAAAACACCATGCCTCTTGAGATATCAGGTCAGATGAACGCACGTTTGGCCATAGAGCTGGGTGGGGGGGGTGGGATTCGCCTTGGCATAGCGAGGAGTCACTACTGCCCGAGTGGACTTTGCTCCTGGAACCAGATTCAGGGATTCTCATGGAGGAGAGACTTTTGGAGGAGGTTGGACATTGGTTGTTATGACCCAACAAAACAGGGAGAAGAGAGCAACTTTGGACTTGTTCCAACAAAGATGACAGCGGAGCATGTGGTATAATCTATAAATATGATGTATAAGTATTTGGCCATGCTGGGGGAGGCTATATTTTCTGCACAGTATCAGTTGCCTACTAAGTAATGTTTAGTCTATGTTGATTTTAGTTTGTTTGTTACAGTGAAAGGTCTAAACCTTTTCAGCTGGTCAGAGGGAATTACAGAGCTGAAGGCGGGAAGGTGAAGCAATTAAAATCAGGAATGCTTAAGAGCCCAAAATTTGATGGATAGACATAGAGCTGAAGGGTAAGAGACACAAAGAAATTACAGAGTTGGGGAGGGACATAATGATGGAGGAATTTGAAAGCAAGGTGCAGGGTAGGTGGATTGGGCACGCTAAATTGCGCCTTAATTGGAAAAAAAGAACTGGATACCTATACAGAAATTTGCACTTGCTAGAGGCCACTCACAGGTCTCCCCAGGACAGTGGGCTTCAGATTGAAACTGAACATTAGTAGCAGACTCAGGGGCGCCTATTCACCTTATTTGGGAGTGCCTACGTGCCTTGGACAATAACAACTAGGATCCGCCCAGCCATCAAGGTATCCGCCCTTAATTGGCCAGAATCGATCAGGGTGATTGAAATCCTATCGATCCATTGGACCCCTACCTGGGACCGCCCAAAAGAGCGTGAAAGATCGGAGGATAAGAACAACTGCGCGACCAACATTCTGTCTCTTTTGGGGCCGGCATCTGTCTACCAACTGCAACAAATCGACCAGGCAAGTTCAAGGACCCGCGATCTCCACCTAAAAGATGACACTCAGGTTAGACGCACCAGAAGACCTCCAGCCGCCACACGTGGGGAACCAGATAAAGACCTTATCTAACCTACACAGAGCCAGTCACTTGGAAGTTATGTAAAGGTCATTTAAACTGCTTGATATAGTCTAATGTGCAGTAGCATATAAGTTATTAAGTACAGAACCGATCCTATGTTTTTAAAAATAAATTTAGATGACCCAATTATTTTTTCCAATTAAGGGGCAATTTAGTGTGGCCAATCCACCTACTCTGCACATTTTTGGGTTGTGGGGGCGAAACCCATGCAGACATGGGGAGAATGTGCAAATTCCACACGGACAGTGATCCAGAGCCGCGATCGAACCTGGGACCTCAGCGCCGTGAGGCAGCTGTGCTAACCACTAGGCCACCGTGCTGCCCTTCCGATCCTATGTTTAATAATAAACTATAATCGGCTTGTGATCATTTGTCCAATACACGGAGCGCACTCGCATATTGTGGTTAATAGTAATAAAGATAGAAGTCAGCAACAAAAGGAACCAATCTAGGTCAGTGATACAGGGGTGATAAGTGAACTTGGCTTGGTAACAGTTAGGATACAGGCAGGAGATTTTGGGTGAACTCAAATTTACACGGGTAGAATTGTGGGAAACCATCCAGGAAGGATTAGTTAAGTCAGGAGGCAATGGAAGCAAATATGAACTTAACAAGGAAAAAGGGACAGAGCTACATAGAATGAACAGGGAAGAAGAGATAATTGAATAGCTATTTCAAAGAACTAGCACAAACATAGGGGCCAATCACATGCAGTACAATCCGCCAATTATAAAGTCAAGACCCTTATTAAAGGATTTGCATTTATAAAGCACCTTTCATGACCTCGGGGCATTCAAAAGCACTGAAACCCTCATTATGCCCACAAAACCTCTAAACCTAGTTATTCTAAAGTTTTCCTGCCCAATCTCCCACCTTACAGCCTCCATAAAATAGATTTACATTTATATTGTGCCTTTCATGACCATAAGACATCCTAAAGCTTCATCCCCCATTCAAATCCCTTTGTGTCTTTGCCCCCTGCCTATCTTGGTAACCGCATCCGACCCTGCAACATTCCTGAGATCTCAGCATTCCTACAATTCTGGCCTCCTGCACATAGGCAATTTTCATTGTTCCACCATTGACGGCCTTGCCTGTCTACTGAATCAGCTGCTGATTCTTAGAATCCAAGTGTTTACAGTCAATAATTTACTTTCCCAGCCTGGAAAATTTAAAATTCCAGAACTGTCCATCATGGCGCAACTTTTCCTGGCGACTGCTCCCTTTACCTAAAGCTAGGCAAATCTTCCAGCCTCGTTTTAACCCAAATTTCGTCTTTCAAATCCGAGCACCAGCTCCTACTCACATTCCTGTGCAAAGAATCTCACCACCTTGCTACCTAAAACTTCTTTTTCTCTCCCAGTCTAAGGCAGACTAACGTAGTCTGAACATTTTCAGAGGTATCTTAGAAAACCGTCCTCTCTCAAAGCCATGCTAATGTAGTTTGCCCACCACCTATACAGTTTGCCTTTATCTCTATGAACATCGCCTACTTTTACTGAACCCATTAATACCTTCCAGGTTTGACTTTGTAACGCCCGGCTATCCTGAGAATTAATCTAACGAGCTCCTCCTCCCTACTTGCTTTTAACCAATTTGCTCTTATCCATCTTCCACTGGTTCGTTAGTCCCTCAATACATCGTTTAAAAATATTTTTTAAATCAAACACAAATCCCCGAAAGATCTTGTCTCAATCCATAGTAGCAATCTTCTGCAGCCCTACCTTTTAAATTCATTTCACCGGATTTAGGCGGCACTGGCTAGACCAGCATTTGCTGCCCATCCCTAATGTACCTTGAGAAGGTGGTGGTGGGCTGCCTTCTTGAACCGCGGCAGTCCATGTGGTGCAGGTGCACCCACTGTGCCTTGGTAAAAGTGGAGTCTTACTTTCAGTTTAATGTGAGATTTATTCTAGAATGTGTACCACGAATATGAAAACCACAAATATATGTGTGCAACATGGAACCTGTGAATTTTTAGAGTCAAAAATCATTTTGTTTTGATATAAACATGAACAAAATGCAACTATTTCTGAAAGAAAAATATTTCATTTAGCTCAACAATGCCTACTAGCAATCAATGTCATTTTGCAAATATTTAGAACATAGTGATTTGATAATCCAGAAACTTGAGTATTGTTTTCCATCCTGAACTCACGGGACATTTACAAGAATACAATGCAAGGGAAACCAACACATTTCTACTGTGGATTAGTTGGCAAGCGGACTCTGATTGGTAGAGGTGTTGCCATAGAGGATGCACCAGTTCCCTTGCATTGTATTCTTGTGAATGGCCAGATGAGTGTACGGCAAAAGGCTTCAACAAAAAACTGTTTTTTTTCGCATACTCTATTTAGAAGAGTGTGACAGAAAAATCAGCACTCTACATTTTCACACCTTTATATATTAAATGGCAACATTTGGGCTGACCATAACTTAAATCTTACTTACCCTATCTCGCCCTATAGGAAGAGGCATTGCTGTATAAAGGTTCTTCCTTCCATCAAACACAGGCTTCCGATCACCAAAGATCTGATTTTTAAAATGCTGAACCATGTGTTCAACGATTTCCCTGAAATGTAAAACATTTATTTTACCTCTGCAGCCGACTCTATAAAGGCGTCTTTTATCCAAGCATTCAAACAAAATGCTCCAAGCTGGTTTAAAATCATTCCTATTATACAAATGTTTTCCAATTAATCCTTTTTTCAAGCACAATGAAATTCCAGTTGATATAGTAGCATTCTTTAGAATCACGCATGTGGCACCTTTCTACAATGTTAAACATTAGAAAGCAATTTCACACAATGAACTATTGATGGAGAATATTGTCTTATGAAACAAACCATTGAATCATAGGTGCACATATTTAAATTATGCTTCAATGTGTTTAGAATGTTGAAACAAAGTGATTTTAGTTCAAAGCTGCAAATATTAATCAATTTATTTGAAGTTCGCAAACAATGTTGGCACAAAAGTGTCTCATTTGGGCAATTGTGCAGTTATTAACTAGCACTATTTACTAACAAAATAAGCAGTTGTGCCAGCTTCAGGTTAGCACTGGGATTCAAATTTCATGGCTTGTTATATTAAATCCTAAATGCAGAATTTGATGCTGTATTTATTGCACATTCCTAATTGCCCTGGCTCCTTCAAAGAACTCCAATAAATTGGTTAAACATATTTCACTTTCACACAAAAACATGTGATTCTGCTGTACTGCCCTGCCTTTTCCAAGTGTCCTGCTATTACCTCTTTTGTTATATATTTATATTGAGTATTAGTAGTTGCAGTATGCACCGTGTACTAACCCATGCATATCATCACCAGAAGTAATGTCACAGATCGCTAGCGCAGGAAACCGCTAGAGTGAAGAAGCAGCCTGTAGTGAACACACCTTGTAAATAAAGCTCCATTAGTTTTTGACCCTCTGCTTTCTAGCGGCAGTTCTCCACAATACAGAACGCAAAACTGGCGACCGGGTTTGGAACGGCGCTTGCTAGCCACCCGGGAGGAAAACAAAAATAAATAAAAGTCGGGAAAGACTTAGAAGGACTCTTGCATGCGCTCGAGACATAACAGACGAGGTGGTCGTGAATACCAATCCACTGCAGAGCAATATAGAGCTAGGTGCGTTTTAAAAAAATAAACCGCTGGAGCTTAGATTTTTGCCTTGTTTAAATGAGAAAAGCAAGGTAGCTGTTGAAAACATGTTGCAAAGTGTACATATATTAGAACGGACATGATGGGAGCTTTCAGTGCCGTGGGACCCTTCAATGAAAACGTGGAGCACTCCGCTCCTATACTGAACATTTTGAATATTTTGTGCAGATAAACAAAATAGAAGATATTAGGGCTCTCACATTCCTGAGCGTGATTTGGGGGGGGAGTGGAGAGGATCGTTCCATCTCCTCAGACGTTGCGAGCAACCGGAGAAGCCAGACACTAAAACATTATGAACAAATTGTAGAGATCCTCCAGGCACGATGTCCACTTTATCCTTTGGTGAGCGCTTCAGATTCCACAAAAGGCACCAAGAAGAGAGGGAATCAAATGCGCAATTCCTGGCTGTATTAAAAAGACTTGCAGAGTACTATGAGTGCTGAATGATACAATTCGGGACAGACTGGTCTGTGGGCTGCAAAGTGAGGCAATACAGAAGCAGTTGCTAACTGAGAGTAAACTTACTCAGAAGAAGGCCAAGGAAAATTGCTGTTTCGATGGTGCTGGCTGTGAAAGAAGCTCAGCAACTGAGTTTGAATGCTCGGATACACAAAATGCCTGCCTCATCGACATCCAAGAGTTTTGAAACTCCAATGCGCGGAACTGGGGCATTCAGCTGCAGAATGCTGTTGCAAGGATATAATATGCAGATGTGGAAAAAAGTTTAGAATATGCCTGCTGGAAGGAAAAGCAAGCTACGAGCAAAAAGAATAAGAGCAGCAAACCAAAATATTACGTAAATAGAATACATGAAGTACTCACGCTGTGCAAAAGGATCGAGAGAAACAAGGAGACTCAGTCTAAAAACGAATTGCCACTGAATGCACTAGCTATTGTTGGTGCTATGAATAGATACTGGGTCACTCTACTGCTGAATGGACAGCCAGCAAGGATGGAAGTCAACACTGGGGCAGCAATCTCGCTATTGCCAGAGCCGTTCTATAAGGAAAATCACAACCATTCCCTTGAAACCTTCAAGAAAAGTAAAGACATGCACTGAAGTGGTGCCATTGAAGGGCTGCATTGATGTAGCTGTACAACTGAACAGACAGACTTCAGAGTTGTCTTTACATACAGTAAATGGCACTTATCCAGCATTAATGAGTCGAACATGGTTAGAAAAGATTCGACTAAATCGGGCAAAAGTCAACCTGATGACAAATGAGAACTGGCGAGTATAAAAGACATCAGTTAAGGGTGGCACGGTAGACCAGTGGTTAGCTCAGTTGCTTCATCGTTCCAGAGTCCCAGGTTCAATTCCCGGCTTGGGTCACTGTGCGGAGTCTGCACCTTCTCCCCGTGTCTGTGTGGGCTTCCTCCGGGTGCTCCGGTTTCCTCCCACAGTCCAAAGATGTGCGGGTTAGGTGGATTGGTTATGGTAAATTGCCCTTAGTGTCCAAAAAGATTGGGTGGGGTTACTGGGTCGCGGGGATAGTGTGGAGGTGTGGGCTTAGGTAGAGTGCTTTTTCCAAGGGCCGGTGCAGGCTTAATGGGCCGAATGGCCTCCTTCTGCACGGTAAATTCTACGATTCTATGAAATTGAAGGTTAAAGGAGGAAGCTGAACAAAACACTTGATGGCAACGCCGGTACCCTAAGTCAGGCATTGTCAAACTCGGGGGTGCAACCCGCGGGTGGATCGGGGGCTGGTGTCGGGAGCGCCGCAGACTGTCCTTCACGGCGCTGACGATTGCGCAAATCTGCGCACAACATCCGACTGTCCTAGGTCATCAGGCCGAAAGTGGAGGCTGACATGGAATGACTGGTGAAGACAGGAGTCTTGGAACCTGCCAGTATTAGTGAATGGTCTACACCAAGAGTATCAATCATCAAAAAGGATAGATTTATACAGATTTGTGGAGACTTCAAAGTCATCCTTAATCCAGTGCTGTGTGCAGAACAATGCACACTACCCCACATTAATGACCTCTTTGCAGGATTGTCAGGAGGCCAACATTTTTAGCAAAATCAATCTTGAGCCAGACATATTACAGATGAATGTAGACCAGAAGTCACAGGAACTTCTGACAATTTTGAAGCACAATTGTTTGTTTTGGTACCCAAGATAATAGTTTTGTTTATCAGTTCCGCCATTGTTTCAAAGAGCAATGGACCAAATCCTGAGTGGACTAAGTGGAGTCAGTGCTATCTAGATGACATCCTCGTCACTAGACAAGACAAAGAGGAACATCTTCGGAATTTGGATGGCACTTTTCAAAGACCGGAAGAATATGGGCAGACTCTGCAAGGAGGGGTGAGACTTCTTCCAGTCTGCCGTTGAGTGTTTGAGATATGACATCAATGCCACGGGCCTTTACAAATCTTCTTTGAAAGCAAAGACGCCTGCACCTCAGAAAAAAAATCTGACGTTCTTGCGCATTTTGATCCTACTCTACAGTTGCCGTGTGACGCATCTCCATATGATGTTGGAGCAGTGGTATCCCACATCATGCCTTAAGGTGAAGACATTCGAACATGGAGCAAAGCTGAAAGTAACAACCCACAAATCGAAAGGCAAATCTTAGGGCTTATCTTGGAGTAATCTTTGGTGTGAAGAGATTTCATCAATTCTTGTCCGGAAGAAAGTTCACACTGTTGGGCCATTGTCCATTAAGGTCATTTGGGCCACACACAGCAATTCCATTACATGCAGCAAGTAGAATGCAGAGATGGGCACTGCCTGCACACGCTTATCCCATCAAGTATCAACAAGCAAGTTTCCACTGTAATGCAGGTGGCCTCTCACGATTACCACTATCGAGTAGTTTGCCAAACTACTCGAGCGGAAGTATCTTCTACTTTGAATAGGTAGTCAGGACATGCGTCACTGCAGGACAAGTGGGGTAGTACACTCAGAGTGGTCCAATACTGTCCAATGTAATGGATAAGCTTACTACGAGCCAAGCCTCTGAACTAAAACCTGATTTAAAACTGTACTCCACATGATAACCGGAGCTGACTGTACAGTCAGGACATCTTCTTTGGGGGTTCAGAGCGGTCACTGCACCACCATTGAGAAGTCAAGTGTTAAAAAAATTGCACGAGAGCCATTGTGGAATTATGCGCATGAAAAAATAGCGAGGAATTATTTCTGGTGGTCTGGTTTGGGCATGGAGATTGAAGAGAAAGCTGAACGTGTTCATGTGTGAAGCTGTGAAACCGGGTCCTCGTCGACCTTGCAGAATCTTTTGAAGGACATATATTCTTAGTAAAAATGGATGTTCATTAAAAGTGACCAAAACTCAACATAATGAAGTCAACTGCATCAGAAAAGATGATCGAGACACTAGGGGAAGTCTTTACTAAGTTTGGTTCCCTGACAGCAACCAAGGACCGAGTTTCACTATTTAAACACCTTAATCAATTCCTACTGTTAAATAGGAATAACAATTATTCAATGACTAAAATCTGTCCTGCGGGACTTCCAGTAACATCACAAAAGATGGCTCCCACCAGGGTACTTGTTTTTCAATCCCTTTTGACCATTATTTAGTGGATTTATGTGTTTAAACCCAGCCAGTCGAACTGTGTAGCGGTTAGTCAAAAATTTCATCGGGAAACCTTACTGGAAAAAAGTCTGCCGAGGGAACCTGAGGGACAGAAGAGGGTGGAGGCGGCCACGCCGATTACTGTAGACACATTGGCTGTGGTGATGGCCCAGGAACTAGAGACATTCGGGAAGCAGATGGATGGACAGTTTGTCAAGGAGTCTTTCAAAGCTACCTTCAAAGGAGGCATTGGGCCCGGTCTGAAAGTAGCTGGGTAAGACATCAAAAGCAGTGAAGGAGCAAAGTAAAACGCTGAAGGTCGTGGAGAAGGCCATGTCGCAGCATGAGGGCCAGCTCGCTTTCCTGGAAGCAGAAATAGTGCTCGTGGCAGAGAGCAACAAGGGGTGAGAGCAAAAGTTGAAATCTTGGTAAACAGGCCGGGGATATTAAATCTCAGGATGGTGGGGTTGCCGGAGGGAGTGGAGTGCTCGTGGCCAACCAAGTAACCTTAACCGAATGAGCCACCATGGTCAGTGATTATTCGCTTCCATATCTTTCTGATGATGGACCGAGGCCTGGAGTGGGCCAAGAAGAGCCTCAATATTGACTGGGCAGACACACAGTTCAGATCTATCAGGACATCAGGGCGAAGCTGGGAAAGAGGTTTATAGGACCTGTTCGGGCAAGGCATAATAAGACCATAGGAGCAGAATTAGGCCACTTGGGTCATCGAGTCTGCTCTGCCATTCAATCGTAGCTGATACTTTTTTCATCTCCATTCTCCTGCCTTCTCCCCATAACCCCTGATCCCCTTATTGATCAAAAACCTATCTTTCTCTGTCTTAAAGACACTCAGGATTTGACCTCCAAAGCCTTCTGCGGCAAAGAGTTTCACAGATTCACCACCCTCTGGCTGAAGAAATTCCTCCTCATCTCAGTTTTAAAGGATCGGCCCTTTAGTCTGAGATGGGTGTCTTCTGGTTCTAGTTTTTCCTACAAGTGGAAACATCCTCTCCACGTCCACTCTATCCAGGTCTCACAGTATCCTGTAAGTTTCAATAAGATCCCCCCTCAATCTTCTAAACTCCAGCGAGTACAGACCCAGAGTCCTCAACCGTTCCTCATACGACAAGCTCTTCATTCCAGGGATCATTTTTGTGAACCTCCTCTGGACCCTTTCCAAGGCCACCACATCCTTCCTTAGGTACAGGGCCTAAAACTGATCACAATACTCCAAATGGGGTCTGACCAGAGCCTTATATAGCCTCAGAGGTATATGCCTGGTCTTGTATTCTAGCCCTCTCGACATGAATGCTAACATTGCAATTGCCTTCCGAACTGCCGACTGAACCTGCACGTTAACCTCAAGAGAGTCGTGAACAAGGACTCCCAAGTCCCTTTGTGCTTGATTTTCTAAGCACCTTCCCATTTCGAAAATAGTCTATGACTCCATTTCTCCTTCCAAAGTGCATAACCTCACACTTTTCCACATTGTATTCCATCTGTCAATTCTTTGCCCACTCTCCTAGCTTGTCCAAGTCCTTCTGCAGCCCGCCTGCTTCCTCAATACTACCTGCCCCTCTACAGATCATTGTATCATCTGCAAACTTAGCAACAATGCCTTCAGTTCCTTCCTCCAGATCATTAACGTTTATTGTGAAAAGTTGTGGTCCCAGCACCACCCCTGAGGTACACCACTAGTCACCGGCTGCCATCCTGAAAAAGACCCCTTTATCCCCACTCTCTGAATGGAATTTCCTTTGTTTCACCCTTTGAGTGAGGCTTGTGGGCCGCTGACCGAGGAATATGCAATGACGGGATGGTTCATCACAGTGGTAATGGCTAACTCAAGGTGGGGGGGTGGTGAGAGACCTCCCCCACCTGGAATTTGCAGGGCATGGGAGGGGGCAGAGGATGGGGGTGTTGTGAAAAATGGCGCGGGTTTTTCTCATTTAAAGAATTTGGGGGCCGATGTCGTGCTTTTGTATCATCTGCAAACTTAGCAACAGTGCCTTCAGGTCCTTCCTCCAGATCATTAATGCATAATATTGTGCGGAACCAGACCAGGCTTCCGATGGCCTGCGTGAGGCCCAGGGGGTGGCGATTTAACTCAATAACAGGGTCCTCTTCCAAGCAGGGAAAGTCTTGACTGATCGGGGGGCTGGTGCACCCCAAATTGGGATGATGGAATGTTTATAAGGCAGCTGTTGGCCACAATACCGGATCCAGACTCTCACCAATTGATTCTGGGGGGAAATTTCAACTGTGTTTTCGACCAGAGGTTTGATCGCTCAAAGCCAATGTCTTATGTCATTGGCCCCTTCCGGGACGATGTAGATGCTTTCTGCGTTCATACAAGAGACAGTGGGTGCGGATTCGTGGTGGTTTATGCACCCTGGGGGTAAGGAGTTCTCATTTTTTTCCCCGGTGCACAAGGTGTAATCGAGAATAGATTACTTTGTTATGGGAAGACTCTTGTCTCCGGAGTGAGGAAGGTGGAATATTCGGCTGCGGTTATCCCAGACCATGTTCCGCATTCGGTAGAACGAGAGTTGGAGGTAGGCTGGACACAACGAATGGGATGATTTGATTTGATTTATTGCCACATGTACCGAAGTACAGTGAAAAGCATTTTTCTGCGGCTGAGGGAACGTACACAGTATGTATATAGTAGACAAAAAGAATAATCAACAGAGAACATTGACAAATGGTACAGCGACAGTGATTGGTTACAGTGCGGAACAAGGGGCCAAATAAAGCAAATACATGTGCAAGAGCAGCATAGGGCGTCGTGAATATTGTTCTTACAGGGAACAGATCAGTCCAAGGGAGAGTCATTGAGGAGTCTAGCAGCTGTGGGGAAGAGGCTGTTCCTATGTCTGGATGTGCGGGTCTTCAGACTTCTGTACCTTCTGCCTGATGGAAGGGTCTGGAAGGCGGCAATGCCTGGGTGGCAGGGATCTCTGTTAATGCTGTCTGCCTTCCTTTTTTTAAAAATATTTTTATTCTCCATTTTCACATTTTCTTCAAAATTTACATCCCACCAACAAACAGTAGATGGTAACGAATATGAGCCCGATCTAGTTGGCATCAAGAGGGAACGTCCCCCTCCCCCAATAGCTCTGCCAACATCGTGGCAAAATACTCCATCGGCCTCGGGCCTGGCACCCCTTCGGGCAAACCAACGATCCTCAATCTCTGCCGCCTGGATCTGTTTTCCAGGTCTTCCATTTTGGCTCGCGGACCCTTGTTGGTCTCTATCACCCTCCGCAGCCCCTTCCCCATCGAGGTGAGTTGATCACTGTGCTGCGATAATGCCTCTTCCACTTCCTTCAATGTCTCGCCTGGCTCCCGCACCTCTGCCGCTGCACTCGATATCACCGCCCTCACTGTGGCAATCGCCTCCTCCACCAGCACTTTCAATACCGCCCCTATCTCCTTCTTCATCGCTTCCATGTGCTTTGTGAACTGTTTTTCAAGTTCCACGGCCATCACCTTGGTCATTTCTTCTGCCGTGAGCAATGCGGCCTCCCCTGGTGCCCCAGCCTCTGCTTTCCTTGCAGTCCCCGCGCTGACTTTCCACTCCCCGCGGCGGACTTCCATTAACCACTTTTTTCACGGCCGTTTTTTTTCCCCAACTTGGACATCTCTCCTCACTGAGCCTTCTTACTGCTTTTGCAGCCTCCATTGCCCCTGGGACCGGGAGTAAAGACCCTTTTCGGGGTCTTAATCCTCCAGTGTGCGGCTGCCTCCCGCCCGCCATCACCCACTGAGGCAGCTGAGGTGTATACCGAATCGATGTGGGGGTGGAAAGCTTGTGTGATGTGTTGAGCTGAGTTCACCACACTGCAGTTTCTTGCGATCTTGGACCGAGCTGTTGCCATACCAAGCTGTGATGCAGCCGGATAGGATGTTCTCTATCGCACATCTGTAGAGGTTTGTAAGAATCGATGCAGACATGCCAAATTTCTTTAGCTTCCGTAGGAAGTAGAGACGATGTTGAGCTTTCTTGACTGTTGCATCAACATGAGTGGACCAGGACAGACTGTTGGTGATGGTGACCCCCAGGAACTTAAAGCTATCGACCATCTCCACTTCGGAACCATTCATAGATCATAGAATTTACAGTGTAGAAGGTAATTCGGCCCATCTAATCTACACCGGCCTTTGGAAAGAGCACCCCACTTAAACCCACACCTCCACCCTATCCCTGTAAACCAGTAATCCCACCTTAACCAAGGGAAATTTAGCACAGCCAATCCACATAAACTGCACATCTTTGGACTGTGGGAGGAAACCAGAGCATCCGGAGGAAACCCACACAGACACGAGGAGAATGTGCAGACTCTGAACAGACAGTGACCCAAGCCGGGAATCGAACCTGGGACCCTGAAACTGTGAAGCAACTGTGCTAACCACTGTGCTACTGTACTGCCCCATTGATGCAGAAGGAGTGTGTGTCGTACTATACTACGTGCTACGGATGGATGATGAGAGTTTGGCTCAAGTTAGAATCAGAGCTTGATGGGAAATGTAATGAGAGTTTGGTCAAGTTAAAATCAGAGCTTGATGGGAAATGGAATGTCAAGTTTGTATACGTGCCTTGTGAAATGAATTGCTCCTGTGTTCGGCCTGGCACGGCCTTATCACGACCTTATCACGACCTTGACTGTCTGTGAGAATCTATGGCGGGAACGAAATGCAGCCGTGGGAAGAGTCACTCCTCGGGTCTTTGATAAAGAATTGCTACGCTATGCAACTAGCGAGCTAACTGTGTGATTAATGATGGGAAGAAATAATTATATGAAGGAGGGGTTTGATGAGCTAATTGCATGACTAATGATTGAAAGGTTTGAGGGGTTTTGTAATAATATATAGTCAACTGTAACTAAGAAAAAATTGCTTTTCACTTGCTGTAACTCAGTTACACTTGTACAGCAGCGCCGCGGTAAATAAAAGGTTCTTTGAAGTTATCTGGTGTTCGACTGATAATTACCTCCGGACTGAAAATTTAGAATTATCATGGACACAACGCACACGTTGGAGGTAGATGAAGGGCTTTTGTCAGATGTGGGCTTTTGTGGGCAGGATTCAAGAGCCATAGGCAAATACGTGGAGTTCATTGAGAATGGGATGTTTACCCTCTATTCTGTGGGAGGTGTTGATGGCAATGATTAAAGGAGAGATCGAAACATAGGAATTAGGAGAAGTAGGTAATTCAGCCCTTTGAGCCTGCTCTGCCATTCAATCAGAACATGGTTGATCTCTTTCTGGACTCAAATCCACCTCCCTGCATTTCCCCCATAACTCTTTAATCCATTTAAAATCCAAACGATATCTTTCTTAAAAACATTTAATGACTCAGATTCCACCGCACTGTGAGGCAGCGACTTCCACAATTAATAATAATTATTAGTGTCACAAGGAGGCTTACATTAACACTGCAATGCAGTTACTGTGAAAATCTCCTCGTCGCCACACTCGGGCGCCTGTTTGGATACACTGAGGGAGAATTCAGAATGTCCAATTCACCTAACCATGATGATCTTTCGGGACATGCGAGTAGAAACCGGAGCACCCGGAGGAAACCCACACAGACACGGGGAGAACATGCAGACTCCGCACAAACAGTGACCGAAGCTGGGAATTGAACTCAGGTCCCTTGTGCTGTGAAGCAACAATGCTAGCCACTGTGCTGCCATGCCGCCTTCACCACCTTCTGCTAGAAGTAGTTTCTCCTCATCTCAGTTCTAAATCTACCACCTCTCAACTTATACCCGTGACCTCTCGCTCTAGATTTCCCCACAAGGGGGAGGGTTTGGTCTATGTTTACTTTATCAATCCCATTTAGTGTTTTATATACCCCTCATCCTTCTGAGCCCCAGCAAGTATAAGCCCAAACTGTTTATCTCTCTTCATATGTCAACCCTTTCATCCCCAGATTCAATCTTTTGAACGTCCTTTGAACTGTCTCCAATGCCACCACATCCTTCCTCAAATAAGGAGAACAGAAGTGGACACAATACTCAAGATGTGGTCTCACCAACACCCTATACAACTGCAACAACACTTCTCTAATTCTATACTCCAGTCCTTTTGCAATAAACGCCAACATTCCATTTGCCTTTTTAATTACATGCTGTACTTGCATACCGACTTTCTATGATTCATAAACAAAGACATCCAGATCCCTCTACCCAGGCGCATCTTGAATCTGCTTTCCATATCCAAATAGCCCATGACTGGAAAGGGATCCACAAATGGAACCTCACCAGTCTGACGGAGGAAGTAAAAAAGGACCTGCAAAGATGGAACACACTCCCACTCTCCCTCGCGGGGAGAGTCCAGACGATCAAAATGAACGTACTCCCCAGGTTCCTCTTCCTGTTTAAATCCATTCCGATCTACATCCCCAAGGCCTTTTGCAAAGCGCTGGACAAACTAATCATGGCGTTCGTATGGGGGGGAGGGGAAATGCTAGGATCCCAAAGAAGGTCCTACAAAAAACAAAATCCAGGGGGGGGCTAGCCCTCCCAAACCTACAATTCTACCACTGGGCGGCAACAGCCGAGCGAGTAAGGGGATGGATCCAGGAGCCAGAGGCAGTGTGGGTGCGCGCGGAGGAGACCTCCTGCGTGGGGACCTCCCTCCGGGCCTTCGCCACGGCAGCACTCCCATCCCCACCCAAAAAACACTCCAGCAGCCCAGTGGTGACAGCCACCCTCCAATCCTGGAACCAACTGCGGCAGCAATTTGGCCTGACCAAAATGTCGGACAAGGCTCCCATCTGCAACAACCATAGGTTCACACCAGCACTGACTGATGCCACCTTCAAAAGGTGGAGGCAGGACGGAGGGACACCGACAGTCAGGGCCCTATACACGGACGGCAGGATCGCTACACTGGACGACTGACAGAGAAATTTCAGCTAGCCAGGGGGAACGAGCCACGGTATCTGCAGCTCAAAAACTTCTTACGAAAGGAGACAAGGACGTACCCACAACCGTCACGACAGACACTACTGGAAGACCTACTGGACGCAGGTATCCTAGAGAAAGGGAATTGTAGCGACATGTATGACCGACTGGTAGAAAGGGCCGACACCGTACTGGACGCAACAAGAAAGAAATGGGAGGAGGAACCTGGGGATTGAGATAGGGTGGGGACTCTGGAGCGAGGCACTGCATAGGGTCAACTCCACCGCCACGTGTACAAGGCTCAGACTGACACAACTAAAAGTGGTACATAGAGCCCACTGAACAAGAACCCGTATGAGTAGGTTCTTCCCGGAGGTGGAGGACAGATGTGAACGGTGCCAAAGAGGCCCGGCCAACCACACCCACATGTTCTGGTCTTGCCCCAGACTTGTGGAGTACTGGACAGCCTTCTTCGAGGCTATGTCCAAAGTGGTGGGGGTGAGAGTGGAGCCATGCCCGATAGTGGCGATCTTCGGGGTTTCAGACCAGCCAAATCTATTCCTGGGGAGGAGGGCGGACGCCCTTGCCTTTGCCTCCCTGATAGCCCGCCGTGGAATCCTGTTTGGCTGGCGGTCAGCAGCACCGCCCAGAGCTGCAGACTGGCTGTCCGACCTCTCGGAATCTCTCCAAATGGAGAAAATCAAATTCGCCATCCGAGGGTCAGACGACAGCTTCCACAGAACGTGGGAGCCATTCATGCAACTGTTCCGGGACCTGTTTGTGGCCAACGAACAAGAGGAAGAATAGACGGGTGGCCAAGAATCATGGGAAAATGGTCGGGAGTAGGGGGAAGGTAGCCGGGCCAGGGAGGGGAGAGATGGACTGGGAGGGAGGGGGGGGAAACGGTTAAACCTGAGGAGGGAGGGGCGTCTCCAGGAGCAGGGAACGAGGAAACTGGAGATGGACGACGGGAGGAGCGGCAGAAGCGGAGGCGAGCGTGGGACGGCAGCGAGACACGTCCGGGAAGGGCGGGCGACAGCAACACACAGCACAGCCAAATATCGCACACTGTGATTTTCTCCCCAGCACCCAAAGGTGTGCTTGCCCCCCCCAGTCCCAGCCCTCCCGCAGGCAGTCGCCTACTTACATGGGGTGGGTAATTTTGCCAGATGTACAGAGCTGCCGCTGTCGAGCTGGTGCACAATACCCCACCAGTTATTCCATTTCATATGTTATTGTATTTTTTTTTAATGTTGGGGTGTGCCCTTCTCCTCTAAATGTGTGTGTGTATATATATATATATATATATATATATATATATGCGTTTCTTATTCGGTGTACATAACGGTAATTATACCTTGTTCAAAAAAAAACAATAAATACATTTATTTTTTAAAAATCTGCTTTCCATTTAGATAATAATTTGCATTTAAATTTTTTTTCGTCCAAAATGGATAACCTCATACTTATCTACATTAAACTTCATCTGCCAAATTTTGGCACAATCTCCGAGCCTATCTACATCTGTCTGTAAAATCTTCATCGCCCCTTCACTGCCTGCTTTCCCAACTATTTTAGTATCATCTGCAAATTTTGCTATATTACACACTGTCCCTGCTTGCAGATCACTTGTATATCAAACCTCACATCATCTAAGGCACACATGGACAGGGAAGCTAGAAATGAATGCTAGAAGTTAATTGATGAGATCTTAAAAGTGGACTGTAGGCATGCGAGTGATGCAACTCCAGGACTTTTGGCATGCAGGAAAAAGCTGCAAATGCAGTTTGACCTACTGGCTACAGTAGGGTGGGGCGCCAGCGGAGGTGTTTGAGGGGGTGGCCTATGGGAATGGGGAGAAGGTCAACCGTCTCTTGACTCCCCAACAACCGCCCAGGAAATAAGGTTCCAGCCTCGGTACTTATTCAGATAATAAATTGAAAGCAGATTCAAGATGCGTTTGGGCAGAGGGATCTTCGCGTCTTTGTTTATGAATAGCAGAAAGTCACCCCAGGTGGCCCTGGCAAGATCATCATGGTTAGGGAGTTGGGAGATAGACTGGTGTCCACCCCAGACAATATGGTGTCCTTGGCATTGAGGCTTTTAGGAGAGGCTTTATAGTTTGGAGGTTCGAAGAGCATTGGGACAGATGCTGACAGGGAAGGCACCAAGGCCAGATGGATTCTCAGTGGAATTTAATAAGACGTTTGCAGAGCAGCTGTTTCCGGTATTGATGGGGATGTTTAATAACTCTCTGGCACAGGGTTCCCTCCCCAAGATATTTGGGCAGGCATCCATCTCCCTCCTCCTGAAGAAGGATAAGTATCCTGCAGAATGCGGGTCATGTCACCCGATTTCATTGCTTAACATAGATGCAAAGCTATTAGGTAAGATTCCAGCACCGAGTCTGGAACCTTATTTCCTGGGAGGTAGTTGCGGAGCACCAGACGGGATTTGTAAAAGGCTGAAAACGGTCATTCAATATGAGACGACTGACTTCCGGTTGCGGCTATGACCAGCTAAGTCGCACGTTTGGCGGCTCCTGCTACAAAGGTGTTTTCGGGCCGATTGGAGGGCCCCAACGGCGCTGTAAGGACAAATCCCGGTGGGGGAAGGCTCCCTGAGGAGAACCAGACCAACTTTATGGTCGGTACCCGGAGTGGGGTGGTAAAGAAAGCAACAGCAGCTCCTCAAAAAAAGCGGGGGAAGACGACCAAAATGGCGGCCGGTGGCGCACCCGAGGAATGGAGGAAATGGGCGGAGGAGCAGCAGGCCGCTCTCCTGCGCTTCTTTACGGAGCTGAAAATGGAGCTCTTGGAGTCAATGAATGCGACGACCACCAGGCTGATGGGAGCCCAGGCGACCCAAGAGGCGTCGATTCGGGAGCTGCAGCAGGAGATGACTGTGAGGGAGGAGGAGGCCACGGTCCTCGTGGGAAAGGTAGAGGTGCACGAGGCACTCCACCTGAAATGGCAGAGCCGTTTTGAGGAGCTGGATACCCGAATGAGGCGGAAGAACCTGAGGATCTTGGGCCTGGCAGAAGGCCTGGAGGGGTCAGACCTCCCGGGATACGTAGCAGAAATGCTGAGCTCCCTGATGGGGGCAGGGGCCGTCCCTTCGCCCCTGGAGCTGGAAGAGGCCTACAGGGTCATGGCTAGGAAGCCAAGAGCAAATGAGCCCCCGAGGGCGGTGCTGGTGCGGTTCCAGCGACTCAGCGATCGTGAGAGAGTGCTGGAGTGGGCCAAGAGGGAAAGGAGCAGCAAGTGGGAGAATTCGACGGTGAGGGTCTACCAGGACTGGAGTGCGGAGGTGGCTAAGCGGCGGGCCCGGTACAACCGGACGAAGGCGGTGCTACATGCAAAACGGATCAGGTTCGGAATGCTGCAGCCAGCGCGCTTGTGGGTCACCTACAGGAACCAACACCACTATTTTGAGTCCCCAGAGGAGGCGTGGGCCTTTGTACAGGAAGAGAAACTGGACTCGAATTAGACCCAGGGGATACTTGGCGGCCGTAGCCGCTCGGGTACTTTCAGCTGAACAAGCGGTTTTTTTTTTCGGCTGGGTCGGAACTGGGCAACTCTTATTGGAACGGTTTCCTTTTTTTTTTCTTCTTTCCTTGTTTGGATCTTGAACTCTTGCTTTGGGTTTTTCTTCTGATGTTTTTTTCCCCCCTTTGCCAACTTCCCTTAGTTATTGTTATTGTGGTTATTCATGGTTATTTATGGTTATATATACTGTTTGGTAGAGGGCGACTGTTAAGTACATTGTTATTTGTTATCTATCTGTTATTTATAATGTTAAGTTGGGGAGGCGGGACGGGGGGGGGGGAGAGCAGATCGGGGATATGGGCTCCTAGGGGGGGTTCTTTACAGGCATGGACGGGGACGGGGGTGGAACTGAAGATGGCGGGGTGGGGTGTGGCAGGGCGAAAGCGCGGGCTTTCCTCTGTTTTCCCGCGCGCGGGGCAGAGGAGGGGGGAGGGGAGGAGTGCGGGGCGTGGCTAGCAATGGCGACCTTTCCCGCGTTGGAGCGGGGCCAGGGAGGAGTGGCAAGGGGGGGGGGGGAGGCCCCCCCCCCCCGAGCCGGGGGGAGTCAGAGTGTGGCAGGAGCAGCCGGGTCAGCGTAAACCAGCTGACTTACGGGAGTACGATGGAGGGTACATCGCGGCTAGGAGGGGTCCTAGCCTGGGGGGGAGGGGGGTTAGGGAGGGACACCGGGTTGCTGCTGGAAAGACCAGAAACGGGAAGTGGAGGACTGGAGAGGTGGGGGGAGGGGGCCATCGCCATGGGGAGCGGGTCAGAAGGGGAGGGTCGACCCGGGGCGAGCAGGGAACAGGACATGGCTAATCGGCAGGGGAAGGGGGCGGGTCGTCCCGCGACCCGGCTGATCACTTGGAACGTGAGGGGGCTGAATGGGCCGGTCAAGAGATCAAGGGTATTCTCACACCTGAAGGGACTGAAGGCTGATGTAGCAATGTTACAGGAGACCCATTTGAAGGTAGTGGACCAGGTTCGCCTGAGAAGGGGGTGGGTGGGACAGGTGTTCCACTCTGGATTGGACGCAAAGAACCGGGGGGTGGCGATTCTGGTGGGAAAGAGGGTGTCGTTCGTGGCGGAGGAGGTGGTGGCGGACAAGGAGGGTAGGTATGTGATGGTGAAGGGTAAGCTGCAGGGGGAGAAAGTGGTGATGGTCAACGTATATGCCCCGAACTGGGATGACGCGGGTTTTATGAGGCGCCTATTGGGCCTCATTCCGGGACTGGAGGCAGGGGGCTTGATCATGGGGGGGGGACTTTAACACAGTGCTGGACCCCGGGCTAGACAGATCGAGCTCAAGGACCAATAGGAGGCCGGCAGCGGCAGAAGTGCTGAGGGGGGTACATGGAGCAGATGGGAGGAGTAGACCCATGGAGGTTTGGTAGGCCGAGGGCGAGGGAGTATTCCTTTTTCTCCCACGTCCATAGAGTGTACTCCAGAATCGATTTTTTCGTGTTGAGCAGGGGGCTGATCCCGAGGGTACGGGAAGCTGAGTACTCGGCCATTGCGATCTCTGATCATGCACCACATTGGGTGGATGTGGAAATGGGGGAGGCGCGGGACCAGCGCCCGCTGTGGCGGCTGGATGTGGGGCTGTTAGCGGACGACGAGGTGTGTAAAAGGGTCCGGAAGAGCATTGAGAGCTATCTGGACTTGAATGACACGGGTGAGGTGCAGGTGGGGATGGTCTGGGAGGCCCTGAAGGCAGTGATCAGGGGAGAGCTGATCTCCATAAGGGCACACAGAGAAAGAAAGGAGAGGCAGGAGAGGGAGAGGCTGGTGGGGGAGCTTTTGGAAGTGGATAGGAGATATGCGGAGGCACCAGAGGAGGGGCTGCTGGGAGAACGGCGCAGCCTGCAGGTCAAGTTCGACCTGCTGACCACCAGGAAGGCAGAGACGCAGTGGAGAAGGGCACAGGGCGCGGTCTATGAGTATGGGGAAAAGGCGAGCAGGATGCTGGCACACCAGCTTCGCAAACAAGATGCGGCTAGGGAGATTGGGGGAGTGAAGGAGAGGGGCGGGAAGGTAGTGCAGAAGGGGCAAGAAGTGAATGGGGTCTTCAGGGATTTTTACAAGGAGTTGTATCAGTCTGAGCCGCCGACGAGGAGAGGGGGAATGGAGGACTTCCTAAACAAATTGAGGTTCCCAAGGGTCCAGGAGGGGCTGGTAGAAGGGCTGGGGGCGCCAATAGGGCTAGAGGAGCTAGTCAAGGGAATAGGTCAGATGCAAGCGGGGAAGGCGCCGGGGCCAGATGGGTTCCCGGTGGAATTCTACAAGAAAAATGTGGACTTGGTGGGACCGGTACTGGTACGAGCCTTTAATGAGGCGCGAGAGGGGGGGGGGGGGGGGGGTTCTGCCCCCGACAATGTCGCAGGCTCTGATCTCCCTGATATTGAAGCGGGATAAAGACCCCGTGCAGTGCGGGTCCTACAGGCCTATCTCGCTTCTGAACGTGGATGCCAAGTTGCTGGCAAAGATCCTGGCAGCTAGAATAGAGGATTGTGTGCCGGGGTAATCCATGAGGACCAGACGGGGTTCGTGAAGGGGCGGCAGCTCAACACGAACGTGCGGAGATTGCTGAATGTAATTATGATGCCGGCAGTGGAGGGGGAGGCTGAGATAGTGGTAGCGCTGGACGCGGAGAAGGCATTCGATAGGGTGGAGTGGGAGTACCTGTGGGAGACGTTGGAACGGTTTGGGTTTGGGGAAGGGTTTATTAAGTGGGTGAAGTTGCTCTACTCGGCCCCGACGGCGAGTGTAGTGACAAACGGGAGGAGGTCGGAGTATTTCGGGCTCCACCGAGGGACCAGGCAGGGATGTCCCCTATCCCCCCTACTTTTCGCACTGGCGATTGAACCGTTGGCGATGGCACTGAGGGGTTCAGGGGGGTGGAGAGGACTGACTAGGGGAGGGGAGGAACATCGAGTATCGCTGTATGCGGATGATCTACTGCTGTACGTGGCAGACCCAGAAGGGGGAATGCCGGAGATAATGGAACTATTAGCAGAGTTTGGGGACTTTTCGGGGTACAAACTAAATTTGGGCAAAAGCGAGGTTTTTGTGATACACCCGGGGGACCAGGGAGAGGGTATTGGGAGACTCCCCTTCAAGCGAGCAGGAAAGAGCTTTAGGTACTTAGGGGTGCAGGTGGCAAGGAACTGGGGGACCCTCCACAAGTTGAACTTTTCCAGGCTGGTGGAACAGATGGAGGAGGAATTTAAGAGGTGGGACATGGTACCGCTGTCGCTGGCGGGGAGGGTGCAGTCAATCAAAATGACGGTCCTCCCAAGGTTCCTGTTTTTATTTCAGTGCTTGCCCATCTTCCTCCCTAGGGCCTTCTTCAAAAAGGTGACGAGTAGCATTATGAGCTACGTGTGGGCGCACGGCACCCCAAGGGTGAGGAGGGTCTTTTTGGAGCGGAGTAGGGACAGTGGAGGGCTGGCACTACCCAATCTCTCGGGGTATTACTGGGCGGCAAATGTGTCAATGGTGCGCAAGTGGATGATGGAAGGGGAGGGGGCAGCTTGGAAACGAATGGAGAGGGCGTCCTGTGGCAACACAAGCCTGGGGGCCCTAGTAACGGCACCATGGCCGCTCCCCCCCACGAGGTACACCACGAGCCCGGTGGTGGCGGCCACCCTCAAGATATGGGGGCAGTGGAGGCGACACAGGGGGGAAAGGGGAGGTCTGTTGGCGGCGCCAATAAGAGGGAACCATAGATTCATCCCGGGGAACATCGACGGGGGATTTCAGAGCTGGTACAGGGTGGGCATACGGCAGCTGAAGGACCTGTTTATAGAGGGGAGGTTTGCGAGCCTGGGAGGGCTGGAGGAGAAGTTTGAGCTCCCCCGGGAAACATGTTCAGATATTTACAAGTGAAGGCATTTGCTAGGCGGCAGGTGGAGGGGTTCCCCCTGCTCCCCAGTAAGGGGGCGAGTGATAGGGTGCTCTCGGGGGTCTGGGTCGGAGGGGGGAAGATATCAGACATCTACAAGATAATGCAGGAGGCGGAAGAAGCATCAGGGGAGGAGCTGAAAGCCAAGTGGGAAGGGGAGCTGGGAGAGCAGATAGAAGTGGGACGTGGGCGGATGCACTGGAGAAGGTCAATTCTTCCTCCTCGTGTGCGAGGCTGAGCCTCATTCAATTTAAGGTGCTGCATAGAGCTCACATGACGGGGACAAGGATGAGCCGGTTCTTTGGGGGTGAGGACAGGTGTGTCAGATGTCTGGGAAGCCCAGCGAACCATGTGCATATGTTCTGGGCATGCCCGGTGCTGGAAGGGTTCTGGAAGGGGGTGGCAAGGACGGTGTCGAAGGTGGTGGGGTCCAGGGTCAAACCAGGATGGGGGCTTGCGATCTTTGGGGTCGGGGTAGAACCGGGGGTACAGGAGGCTAGGGAGGCCGGAATACTGGCCTTTGCGTCCCTAGTGGCTCGACGAAGGATATTAATTCAATGGAAGGACGCGAGGCCTCCAAGCGTTGAAACTTGGATTAACGATATGGCTAGCTATATTCAGCTAGAAAGGATCAAATTTGCCCTGAGAGGGTCGGTACAGGGATTCTCCAGGCGGTGGCAACCTTTCCTTGACTTTTTGGATCAGAGATAGACGTTCGGGGTCGTGGCAGCAGCAACCCCGGGGGGGGGGGGGGGGGGCAGCAAGGGTCGTGGGGGGGACATGCACGACTGTAACGCGGGCAAGTCTGCTCGCTGCTCATGTCTGAAACTGTAGGCTGCCTTGTTTGTTAAGTTGTTGCTGGGGGGGGGGGGGGAAGAGAGAGGAGGACTGGTGCGCGCGAGAGGGCGGGCGAGGGAGGGATATTTGCCTAGAGGGATTGTGTTGTAAATAATTAAAAAAATTAGTAGGGGTAAATGTTTGTATGGAAAAACTCTTTCAATAAAAATTATTCTAAAAAAAAAAATATGAGACGACTGCTGAATGTGGTTCTTACCCCAATGGTTGGTCTGGAGTCGGAGATAATTGTGTTGTTGGCGCAGAAAAAACATTCGACAGGGTCGAGTGGAGATACCACTTTGCGGTTTTAGAAAAGTTCAGGAGTGGCCTACGGTTTGCGTTGTGGATGTGTTTCTTGTACAAGGCTCCTTCCGTCAGTGTTTGTACCAACACCATGCGTTCGGGGTCTTTTCGGTTGCATAGGGGGACAAGGCTATGTCTCCCCTTCTGTTCACTTTAGATATGGAGTCATTGGCCATTGCCCGGAGGGCCTCAGACAAGTGGAACAGGCTAGTTAAGGGTAGAATTGAATACGTGTCCTCCTGTATGCAGATCTTTTGTTTCAGGGCCAGCTATGGGATACATAACGAGTATACTGAAGAACTTTGGCTCCTTCTTTGGATACAAGTTAAATCAAGAGAAGGGAGAGTATTATCTGGTCAACACTTCAGGGAAGGGAGCCGGTTTGGAGGGTTCTACCTTTCCACCTGGCTAGAACTAGTTCTCTGGCGGTCCAGTGCCTCGAGTTGAGGCTCAGCTCCATAAACTGAATTATACCAGCCTGGTGAGTAAGATTAAAGTTGGCTTACAACAGTGGGACAGCCTCCCTTTGACCTTAGCAGGTAGGTCCCAATCAATTAAGTTGAACATCTTGCCAAGATTCATGTTCCTATTCCACTGTCTTCTGGTATTTCTACTCAAGTCATTTTTTCGGGACGTTGAGCGGCTTATAATCAGGCTACATATGGGTAGCAATGTCTCTGATGATTCGAAGGCGTGTCCTGCAGAGAGATAGGCAGTCAGGGGGCTTTGTGCTGCCAAATTTGATATTGTATTACTGCGCTGCTAGCACAGAGAAGGTGTTGGGATGGTGTGGGGGCCCAGGGTCTACCTGGGTGCGGATGGAGGCAGGGTCGTGCAGAGGGTCCAGTTTGGTTGCACTAATGACAGCTTCTCTTCCATTTGCTCTGACAAAGTACTCGTCAAACCCGGTTGTTGTCTCCACTTTAAAATATGGAGGCAATTCCGTCAACATTCCAGGCTGAGGTCAGTGTCAAGGAGGCCCCTGTGTGTGTAAATCACCTGTTCGAGCCAGCACAGTTGGATGCTACTTTTCACACGTGGAAGGGGCTGGAGAGAGCGAGATTTCTATTCCTGGAAGTGCTTTTTGCCAGCCGGGAGGAATTGAAAGCGCTCAAAACAACCATGGAGGACATTCAATCAAAGCCGAAAACGCCAAAGGTTACGAGTGCAAATAAGCAGAGGTCCCCGTCAACCGCTCCAAGTGCGACGACCTCCAAACCATCTGATTTATTGATTGTTGTTCACGTTACATTTGTTAGAAATTGGTGGGAACGTACGATTTCAAGGGGGAGGAAATGTTATGTATTTATATTGAGTCTTAGTGGCTGCAGTAAGCACTGTACATTAATATATGCATGTCGTCACCAGAAGTGGGGCCTCACGGTAGCATGGTGGTTAGCATCAATGCTTCACAGCTCCAGGGTCCCAGGTTCGATTCCCGGCTGGGTCACTGTCTGTGTGGAGTCTGCACGTCCTCCCTGTGTGTGCGTGGGTTTCCTCCGGGTGCTCCGGTTTCCTCCCACAGTCCAAAGATGTGCGGGTTAGGTGGATTGGCCATGCTAAATTGCCAGTAGTGTAAGGTTAATGGGGGGATTGTTGGGTTACAGGTATACGGGTTACGTGGGTTTAAATAGGGTGATCATTGCTCGGCACAACATCGAGGGCCGAAGGGCCTGTTCTGTGCTGTACTGTTCTATAAAGTGATGTCGCAAGTCACTAGCGTAGAAAACTGCCAGAGTGAAGAAACAGTCTGTCGTGAACACATCTTGTAAATAAAGCTCCGTTAGTTTTTGACCCTCCGTGCTTTCTAGTGTAAATTCGCCATAATACACAACGATTTTAACAATGGCTTCTAACATTTCCCCTATGGCAGCTAAGCTAACTGGTCTGTAGTTACTGGTTTTGCCTCTTTCCGTTTCTGAATAAGGAGTTATATTTGCTAACTTCCAATCTTATGGAAGCTTCCACAAATCTAGGCAAATTTGGAAAATTAAAACCAATGCATTAAACTATTGCATTAGCCACTTCTTTCATGACATTAGGGAGCCAGGGATTTTTCAGATCATAGACCTAACAATTTGCTCAATACCACTTCCCTGGTCATTGTACGATTCCAGAGTACCTCCCTCCCATTTTGTGATTTACAGCTATTTCTGGGATGTGTACTGAAACCACATGCAAACTACCTGTTTAATTCACCCACCGTAGCCCTAAATTCCATTAGCAATTCCCCAGAAGGAGTTTCTATAGCACCAAGGCTCACTTTGTTAACTGGTATTTAAATATCTATGGAAATTCTTACTGTTCATCTTTATATTATTGTCTAGCTTTCTCTCATACTCCAGTTTGTCCCTCAATCAATTTTTTTGCCATTCAATTATGTTCTTTATACTCTGTCCAATCTTCTGACCAGCCACACATTTTTAAGCAAATATATGTTATTTCTTTAAATTTAATTCCCGTACCAGCCTCCCCGAACAGGCGCCGGAATGTAGCAACTAGGGGCTTTTCACAGTAACTTCATTTGAAGCCTACTTGTGACAATAAGCGATTTTCATTTAATTTAATTTAATTTAATTTAATTTAATACTGCCACAAGTGATGGGCCGTACCCATGGAATTTTTATTTCTCATTGAAATGTATCTATTCTGCGTATTCTGAAATACCCCTTAAATGTCTGCCACTGAACATCTGTTAACCTATCACTGAAGCATATCTGCCAGTTCACTTTAGCCCGCTCAGCATTCATGCACTCATAATTGCTCTTAATTAAAGTTTTAAATACTAGCCTTGGACATGTTCTCCTTTCCCTCAAACTGAATATAAAATTCAATTATATTATGCTCGCTATTACCTCGGGGTGCCTTCACTCTGAAGTTATTCATTAATCCCATCTCATAGCACCATACCAGGTCTAACATAGCCGACCCTGCGGTTGACTCCAGAACGTGTTGTTCTAAGAAACTACCCTGAAACTATTCCATTAACCCTGATCTCGGCTACCTCTGCCCACCTCATTTTTCCCAATCTCTACATAAATCAAAATTCCCCCATGACTATCGCAGTATCTTTCTAACGAGCTCCCGTTATTTCTTCTTTTACACTCTGTCCTACCGTGTAGTTACAATTACAGAGCCTGTACACCACTCCCACAAGTGACTTCTTGCCTTTATAATTTCTCATGTCAACCCAAACTACTTCCAAATCCTGGTTTCCTGAACTTCGGTCATCCTTCTCTAATATGCTCATACCATCATTATTTAACAAAGTCACCTCTCCACCTGTTCTCAACTTCCTGTTCTTCCCAAATGTCATGCCCGTCAATATTCAGCTCTCAAGCCATCCTGTAGCCATGTCTCTGCATCGCTCTCAGACTGTACTCATTAATTTCAATTGTGCTGTCATTTCATCTGTTTTGTTATGACCAAGTTTAGCCTCTGGACAAAATGTGATGAATGAAAGGGCATGGGATCAAGGAACCAGGTTACACAGGCTGAATTCAAGCATCTTAAAATTCACGCATCCCTGGAAAGAAAGGATTGCTTGCTGTGCTGGGTGTTGCATATTTCCAGTGAGATGAAAGATCATAAATCATTCACAGCATACTTTATCAGACTACATCATGTTCCATTCGAGAACAGTTTTCCACCTCGATAGAAACCAGAATTTTAAAAATCATATTCATTGTTCAATGCTTAATACTGCCTCCTTTTGGTGGTTTCCGATTGCCACAAATTAACGTGAGATTAACATGGCACATGCATTAGGAATAAGGGTCACGTGAAATCCCGGTTTCTGACGATGTAGGAAAGAAACTGGAAATATGTGAGATCAAAAGTGCTTAACACCATTCATTCAAATTTAATATGGCAATGATTCATGCCTCAAGAATTGGGTATGGTAAGAGAGTTGACACAAGGATAGTGTGGATGAGAGAGAGGGATAGAAAGGGAAGAAATTAAAAAATATATTTGAATTTTTATAGGGAAGAAACAGAATCCTCGAACTTTGAAAATAAAACCACAAGTTAGAAAAAGGAAAGGGATAAAAACAGACAGCAAAAATTACGTAAATGGAGAATAAGATGGCTTTGTAGCCGCTCTGAACATTCCCACTGTTTCAGAGGGGGACAGTAAAGGTGTCCACAGTGTGCACAGAAAATAGCTCAAGCCACCAGAATATGTAATTATAACACTTTTGGTTTTTTAAACGGTACTCAAAACATAATCTCATTGGCATTTATTTTCCTCTGGAAGTGTTTATCCACTGCAACACAAGATTGTTGATTATGATTACATTCAAGCAGCAGGCTACAATTTACAATGCCATTGTGCAGCTCCAGACTTCCTTGCCTCCACCTTAACCAGCACCTATATTTGTTACTTTTTCTTCCCCTGGACAATGGGACAACTTCCCACTCAGAAAAACATTTCCTCATTTGCAAATTTATCAATCTAGGCCTCAGTGCCACCGCTACTTCAGCTCCTGCACTCAATGCCAACATTACCTATTCCTTCCTTCAGGTCCTAGACAGGCTAAAGAATGAAATAATTTTCACTTCAATTGGTTCACAGACCAAATCTTTGCATGGTCCTCTGAGCAATTGTTTAATATTAAGACCCTCAGTAGGACAGTTACACAGTTCTGACTTAAGTAACAGAAGTTTCCCATTTCCGACATATTTGACATTACAAAACAAAATATTATTTCACACTACCTGTTTACTCTTCTTGGGCATTTATCTGGTTTTATGTCTATATCATAATGGTAGATTTCAATTTTTGGAATGTCCACTTCAAAGAAGTTGGCCTGTAACTTGATTGGTCGACCCATTGTTCCAAAATCAGGTCTCACAGGTGGCTTGAAAGTCGACAGCGTTTGCACTGGCGGCGTTGGCGAAGCCACATCTAAAAGAAAGTATTTACACAAGAATTAAAAATAGATTCTACACATAATATAACACCTACAGTTACACCATAATTTCTAGCATTTACAGAAAGACACCAAGTTGAAGAATTCTTGCCAAATCAATAATTGTGAGCACGTTAAGTAGCTCCTATAACATGTATGTTTTCAAACCCAAACAGCAAAGAATGGTGCCCATTCATCCCATCATGCCTATTGCTGGCTTTTTGCAAAATCTAATTAGTCACATTTCCTGCTCTTTTCCCATAGCCTCATGATTTTGTGCTTTTTCAAATATATATTCAATTTCATTTTGCAATTGTGTCAGGAAAGTGCATATTCATATTATCATGTAAAGTGTGTCTCTCCTCTTTAGCTCTTCCATCAATTATCCAGAATCTGGCTACAGACTCTCCCACCAGTAACAACAGTTTCTCCTTAGGTTACTTTGTGGGCAGCACGGTAGCATGGTGGTTAGCATAAATGCTTCACAGCTCCAGGGTCCCAGGTTTGATTCCCGGCTGGGTCACTGTCTGTGTGGAGTCTGCACGTTCTCCCCGTGTGTGCGTGGGTTTCCTCCGGGAGCTCCGGTTTCCTCCCACAGTCCAAAGATGTGCGGGTTAGGTGGATTGGTCATGCTAAATTGCCCGTAGTGTCCTAATAAAGTAAGGTTAAGGGGGGGTTATTGGGTTACGGGTATAGGGTGGTCACGTGGGTTTGAGTAGGGTGATCATGGCTCGGCACAACATCGAGGGCCGAAGGGCCTGTTCTGTGCTGTACTGTTCTATGTTCTATGTACTCAAAATGTCCCACAATAATCAACATCGAAATGTTAATTTTCACTTTCATGTTCTCTGCTGCTCTAAGGAGTACAATACCAGCTTCTCCTGTCTCTCATTCTTATTATATGGATCAAATGCAGGCATGTGGAGTTAGGCCATAGATCAGCCTGAACTCATTGAATGGCAGAGCAGGTTTGAGGGGCTGAATGGCCTAATTCTGTTCCTATCTTCAAGGATTTGTATGTATAAACCCCCAGGAATTTTGGGAGCACACAAACATCTATTAAATCAAATTATGATTACATTTTACCTTTGAACTATTAGCAATCCAACTAGCCATAATATACGGGTACAATTATGCTTGTCACAACGCAGAATTCTCCCAATGTGAGACTAAATCCCATGGTGGATTGGATTGGATTTGTTTATTGTCACATGTACTGAGGTACAGTGAAAAGTATTTTTCTGCGAGCAGCTCAACAGATCATTAAGTACATGGGAAGAGAAGGGAATAAAAGAAAATACATAATGGGGCAACACAAGATATACAATGTAACTACATAAGCACTGGCATCAGATGAAGAATACAGGGTGTAGTGTTAATGAGGTCAATCCATAAGAGGGTAATTTAGGAGTCTGGTGACAGTGGGGATGGAGCTGTTTTTGAGTCTGTTTGTGCATGTTCTCAGACTTCTGTATCTCCCGCCCGATGGAAGAAGTTGGATGAGTGAGTAAGCCGGGTGGGAGGGATCTTTGATTATGTTGCCCGCTTTCCCCAGGCAGCGGGAGGTGTAGATGGAGCCAATGGATGGGAGGCAGGTTCGTGTGATGGACTGGGCGGTATTCACAACTCTCTGAAGTTTCTTGTGGTCCTGGGCCATGCAGTTGCCATACCAGGCTGTGATGCAGCCCGATAGGATGCTTTCAATGGTGCATCTGTAAAAGTTGGTAAGGGTTAATGTGGACATGCCGAATTTCCTTAGTTTCCTGAGGAAGTATAGGCGCTGTTGTGCTTTCTTGGTGGTAGTGTCGACGTGGGTGGACCAGGACAGATTTTTGGAGATGTGCACCCCAAGGAATTTGGGAGAGAGAACAGAGTTTTCTCGTTGTGGTGAGAAAGCAGCCCAACAAGGGAAGGGGCTGTACTGGACCTGGTATTGGGGAATGAGCCCAGCCAGGTGGTAGAAGTTTCAGTAGGGGAGCATTACGGGAACAGTGACCACAATTCAGTAAGTTTTAAAGTGCTGATGGACAAGGATAAGAGTGGTCCCTAGGATGAATGTGCTAAATTGGGGGAAGGCTAATTATAACAATATTAGGCGGGAACTTAAGAACCTAGATTGGGGGCGGATGTTTGAGGGTAAATCAACATCTGACATGTGGGAGACTTTCAAGTGTCAGTTGAAAGGAATTCAGGACCGGCATGTTCCTGTGAGGAAGAAGGATAAATACGTCAAATTTCAGGAACCTTGGATAACGAGAGATATTGTAGGCATCGTCATTTGTCAGGGTAGAAGACTGGGAACAGACAAAGCCTGTGTGGAATATAAGCAAAGTAGGAAGGAACTTAAGCAAGGAGTCAGAAGGGCTAGAAGGGGTCACAAAAAGTCATTGACAAATAGGGTTAAGGAAAATCTCTCACTAGTACGTCCATTTGCTTCCAAATGGGAGTAGATCCGGTCTCGAAGAATTCTCTCCAGTAATTTCCCTACCACTGACGTAAGGCTCACCGGCCTGGATTATCCTTGCTACCCTTCTTAAACAAAGGAACAACATTGGCTCTTCTCCGGGACATCACCTGAAGACAATGAAGATCCAAAGATACTTTTTATACGTACATAAAAAGCAAGAGGGTAGCCAGGGAAAGGCTTGGCCCACTGAAGGATAGGCAAGGGAATCTATGTGCAGAGCCAGAGGAAATGGGTAAGGTACTAAATGAATACTTTGCATCAGTATTCACCAAAGAGAAGGAATTGGTGGATGTGGAGTCTGGAGAAGGGTGTGTAGATAGCCTGGGTCACATTGAGATCCAAAAAGACGAGGTGCTGGGCGTCTTGAAAAATATTACGGTAGATAAGTCCCCAGGGCCGGATGGGATCTACCCCAGAATACTGAAGGAGGCTAGAGAGGAAATTGCTGAGGCCTTGACAAAAATCTTTGGATCCTCATTGTCTTCAGGTGATGTCCCGGAGAAGAGCCAATGTTGTTCCTTTGTTTAAGAAGGGTAGCAAGGATAATCCAGGGAACTACAGGCCGGTGAGCCTTACGTCAGTGGTAGGGAAATTACTGGAGAGAATTCTTCGAGACCGGATCTACTCCCATTTGGAATGGATGTACTAGTGAGGCAGCATGGTTTTGTGAAGGGGAGGTCGTGTCTCACTAACTTGATTAAGTTTTTCGAAGAGGTCACAAAGATGATTGATGCAGGTAGGGCTATGGATGTTGTCTATATAGACTTCAGTAAGGCCTTTGACAAGATCCCTCATGGTAGACTGGCACAAAAGGTGAAGTCACACGGGATCAGGGGTGAGCTGGCAAGGTGGATACAGAACTGGCTGGGTCATAGAAGGCAGAGAGTAGCAATGGAAGGGTGCTTTTCTAATTGGAGGGCTGTGATTAGTGGTGTTTCGCAGGGATCAGTGCTGGGACCTTTGCTGTTTGTAGTATATATAAATGATTTGGAGGAAAATGTAACTGGTCTGATTAGTAAGTTTGCAGATGACACAAAGATTGGTGGAATTGCGGATAGCGATGAGGACTGTCAGAGGATACAGCAGGATTTAGATTTTGGGAGACTTGGGCGCAGAGATGGCAGATGGAGTTTGATCTGGACAAATGTGAGGTAATGCATTTTGGAGGGTCCAATGCAGGTAGGGAATATACAGTAAATGGTAGAACCCTTAAGAGTATTGAAAGTCAGAGAGATCTAGTTGTACAGGTCCACAGGTCACTGAAAGGTGCAACATAGATGGAGACGGTAGTCAAGAAGGCATACGGCATGCTGGACTTCATTGGCTGGGGCATTGAGTATAAGAATTGGCAAGTCATGTTGCAGCTGTATAGAACCTTAGTTAGGCCACACTTGAAGTATAGTGTTCAATTCTGGTCGCCACACTACCAGAAGGATGTGGAGGCTTTAGAGAGGGTGCAGAAGAGATTTACCAGGATGTTGCCTGGTATGGAGGGCATTAGCTATGAGGAGCGGTGAATAAACTCGGTTTGTTCTCACTAGAACGACGGAGGTTGAGGGGCGACCTGATAGAGGTCTACAAAATTATGAGGGGCATAGACAGAGTGGCTAGTCAGGCTTTTCCCCAGGGTAGAAGGGTCAATTACTAGGGGGCATAGGTTTAAGGTGCGAGGGGCAAGGTATAGAGGAGATGTACAAGGCAAGTTTTTTTTTTTACAGAGGGTAATGGGTGCCTGGAATTCGCTGCCGGAGGAGGTGGTGGAAGCAGGGACGATAGTGACATTTAAGGGGCATCTTGACAAATACATGAATAGGATGGGAATAGAGGGATACGGACCCAGGAAGTGTAGAAGATTGTAGTTTAGTCGGGCAGCATGGTCGGCACGGGCTTGGAGGGCTGAAGGGCCTGTTCCTGTGCTGTACTTTGTTCAAATCTTACAGCCCAAACCTCATTAATTATGCAACTGGGTGTTTCACGCTGTATTCAGTGGCGGGGCAGACCTTGATGGCATGTAGTCCATCGTATCCGGGTTCCTCATTCAAAAGGCATCTAACGTCACTGACCCACTATTGAAGGAACACGTTGGGGCCACCTGAACATGAATATGGATCCGGGAGTACTCTCGAGATTGGAAGATGGACCTCCTGAGAAAAAGGTGGATCTCCAGGAAGACTCGGGCTTGAAGATGGAGCCCTCTAGGACACCTGCAAATGCTCTCCTGCCCCGATCTGTGGTGTTCCAGGGTCCAGGATTGCGTGCTGCCCCCATCCTGAACTCTGGAGGTAGCCCCAGGTATTGTTCAGGTGAGTCCCAACATCTGCAAGCTACATTGTTCTGAACATTTTTTGTAAATTTAAAACTAAAGAGGATTTATTATCACACACTGGCCCTGGAGATTAAAAATGTAACATGTCCCACATAACCACACACACAAAATGCAGATATAGATGAAAGAAAGCAATATTACAAATGGTGGTTATTTCAGACTCTTTTCCAACAGGCCTGTAATGTTTTAGGAAAATTAATGCTTTGCCTGGAGTGGAGGTCTTGTAAAGCAGAGGATTCTCAATAAGCTGTGAAGCTTCTTGTAGTTGAATTGCTGAGGTAGTCTGTTCTCAGGAACTTTGAGATTGAACAGGTTGGGGGAAGAATCTTTCTCCCACTTTCAAGATGCAGCTTTTTTACCTTGGCTACATGGTTAGCTCTCAGCTGGTTCAATGGTTTTTCAAATGACGGAAGCTGTTCAGAATCGGTAGAAAACATGGTTGCCTTAATAATGTGACTAGTTAACAGGTCCAAACTTCTCCTTCCAAATGGTGGAATGAGTTGGTCCAATACACATCCTGTGATGTAGCCTTTTGCACTGAGCATCTTTGATAATGGCTTTATAATTGAATGGTCCCATTTAATTTAAATTACCCTTTAATTAACCTCTGGAGACAGCAAGGTTTCATAAGAACTAGGAGCAGGAGTAGGCCATCTGGCCCCTCGAGCCTGCTCAATCCACAAAAGAAAACCAGGCGATCCGTGGACGGCGAGTCTTTTTGCTTCACCCTTAACCTCGGAGGAGCCGTCGACAATGACCTGCAGCTTAGTTTGAGTGAGCGCACACGCAAATGTTTTGGAAATGTTTTTTAATTGAGTTTTCATATTTTATATCCAACAAATTACAAATTATTAGAAAAAAAACACGCAAAAATTAACATGTATATTTACAGGTAAGCATCTTCATAATAACAACTGTGGCCGCCCCCTTTAACCGGCATACATATTTTACATTCCCCAATATGGCCGAGGCACATGTTTATAGGCATTTATTTACAATTTGGTTTTGGGCCTTAGCTTGCCATCAGACTGTCGCTTGCGGCTTTGTCCTTCCTTTTTTTTTCTTGGAATAATTTTTATTCAAGTTTTCAACAACAAATTTTATCACAACAGAGAAAAACAGTAACCCCTCCCCTCCAATACAAAAACAATAAATTAACAAGAAAAAGAAATAAGCGTAAAACCATGAGAACAAACCCCCATAACGAACCCGTAGCCCCCCCCCCCCCCCCCCCCCCCCCCCGGCTACCTTCCCCCGATTCCCGACCATTTTCCCATGATTCTTGGCCACCCGACTATTCTTCCTCTTGTTCGTTGGCCACAAACAGGTCCCGGAACAATTGCATGAATGGCTCCCACGTTCTGTGGAAGCCGTCGTCTGACCCTCGGATGGCGAATTTGATTTTCTCCATTTGGAGAGATTCCGAGAGGTCGGACAGCCAGTCTGCAGCTCTGGGTGGTGCTGCTGACCGCCAGCCAAACAGGATTCTACGGCGGGCGATCAGGGAGGCAAAGGCAAGGGCGTCCGCCCTCCTCCCCAGGAATAGATCTGGCTGGTCTGAAACCCCGAAGACCGCCACTATCGGGCATGGCTCCACTCTCACCCCCACCACTTTGGACACAGCCTCAAAGAAGGCTGTCCAGTACTCCACAAGTCTGGGGCAAGACCAGAACATGTGGGTGTGGTTGGCCGGGCCTCTTTGGCACCGTTCACATCTGTCCTCCACCTCCGGAAAGAACCTACTCATACGGTTTCTTGTTAAGTGGGCTCTATGTACCACTTTTAGTTGCGTCAGGCTGAGCCTTGCGCATGTGGAGGTGACCCTATGCAATGCTTCGCTCCAGAGTCCCCACCCTATCTCAATCCCCAGGTCATCCTCCCATTTCTTTCTTGTTGCGTCCAGTACGGTGTCGGCCCTTTCTACCAGTCGGTCATACATGTCGCTACAGTTCCCTTTCTCTAGGATACCTGCGTCCAGTAGGTCTTCCAGTAGTGTCTGTCGTGGCGGTTGTGGGTACGTCCTTGTATCCTTTCGTAAGAGGTTTTTGAGCTGCAGGTACCGTAGCTCGTTCCCCCTGGCTAGCTGAAATTTCTCTGTCAGTTCGTCCAGTGTTGCGATCCTGCCGTCCGTGTATAGGTCCCTGACTGTCAGTGTCCCTCCGTCCTGCCTCCACCTTTTGAAGGTGGCGTCAGTCAGTGCTGGTGTGAACCTAAGGTTGTTGTAGATGGGAGCCTTGTCCGACATTTTGGTCAGGCCAAATTGCTGCCGCAGTTGGTTCCAGGATTGGAGGGTGGCTGTCACCACTGGGCTGCTGGAGTGTTTTTTGGGTGGGGATGGGAGTGCTGTCGTGGCGAAGGCCCGGAGGGAGGTCCCCATGCAGGAGGCCTCCTCCGCACACACCCACTCGGTTTCTGGCTCCTGGATCCATCCCCTTACTCGTTCGGCTGTTGCCGCCCAGTGGTAGAATTGTAGGTTTGGGAGGGCTAGCCCCCCCCTGGATTTTGTTTTTTGTAGGACCTTCTTTGGGATCCTAGCATTTTTACCCCCCCCCCATACGAACGCCATGATAAGTTTGTCCAGCACTTTGAAAAAGGCCTTGGGGATGTAGATCGGAATGGATCTAAACAGGAAGAGGAACCTGGGCAGTATGTTCATTTTGATCATCTGGACTCTCCCCGCGAGGGAGAGTGGGAGTGTGTTCCATCTTTGCAGGTCCTTTTTTACTTCTTCCGTCAGGCTGGTGAGGTTCCATTTGTGGATCCCTTTCCAGTCATGAGCTATTTGGATCCCCAGGTAGCGGAATTTGTGTCGGGCTTGTTTGAACGGCAGCCCCTTTAGTGCTGCCCCCCCCCCCCCCCCGGGTGTACAGGGAAGATCTCGCTTTTGCTCATGTTGAGTTTGTAGCCTGAGAAGGCTCCAAACTCTTTCAGGAGCGCGAGGATTCCGTCCAGGCTGCTTTGTGGGTCCGAGATATAGAGGAGCAGAACATCTGCATAGAGTGAGACTCTGTGCTCTCTGCCTCCCCTTCGGATCCCCCTCCAATTTTTTGCTGCCCTGAGCGCGATTGCTAGCGGTTCGATTGCTAGTGCGAACAGCAGCGGGGACAGTGGGCATCCTTGTCTGGTGCCCCTGTGCAGCTGGAAGTATTGGGAGTTGGCATTGTTGGTCCGTACACTCGCCATGGGAGCGTTGTATAGGAGCTTTAACCAAGCGGTGAACCCTGTTCCAAGCCCGAACCGCTCCAGTACCTCTAGGAGGTATTTCCATTCGATTCTGTCGAAGGCCTTTTCTGCGTCCAGGGAGACGATCACCTCTTGTGTTCTCTCCCCGGAGGGAGTCATTATCACGTTCAGCAGGCGCCTGATGTTCGAGGTAAGCTGTCTACCTTTGACGAAGCCCGTCTGGTGCACACGCAAATGTGACAGTAGGTGTAGGTTGATCAGTCTCCAATCTGTTCTGTAGATCATTTCCACACATTCGAGTAATTTGCTACTGGAGTTGAGGTTCAGTACCACAACAAGGAAGATGGAGAAAAGGGTTGGTGTGGTGGCAAAGCCTCGTTTGACCCGTCTTCATGAGATAGGGCCCGTGGTGGTTCCATTGGTGAAGATCATAGCTTGCATGACATCATGCAGTAGACAGAGGATGGTGACAAATTTGAGGGCAGCTGAATCTGAGGAGAATAAACCAGGTGACAGGGTCAAAGGCTTTTGTATGGTCAAGAAGGTAATGTCCAGCAGTTCCTGCTCGTCCTTGCTTTTTTCTTGAAATTACTGTGCAGTGAATCATGTGGGAAGAAAGGTAGTCCAACAGCAACAGCATCCTCTTCCAAGCTAATAAACACAGGATTGAGGCGCTAAGCATTCAAAGCCACCTCATTTGTGTGTCTGACACCAGTTTCCCAAGCAACGGTTCTAGTCAGAACACGATGATGGCAGAACACTCCCAAGAGGATAACAGAAAGGTTTTGGAGATATGCTGAAAGCATCCATGAAGAAATCAAACATGCCTGGCTCACGGGATTCCTTGGCTTGTGACCGACTGAAAGGGAGAACATTCATTTGGGAGGACACCAAACACATTGAGACTCATGCAGAGGCAAAGTCAAGGTGTCGGAGAGAGCGCACAAACATCTGAATATCTCATCTGACTGACCCTTCAAGCACCACCTGCCTGAAATCCAAGCCATTTCAGACCCCATCACATCTGAGTGGAAGCGAGTCATCCTTGATCGTGAGAAGCTGCCCAAGAAGAAACAGCAATATTTATCCTCATGTAACTTAGCTCCAAATGGACACAAGGAGTTGGGAGAATAAAATCCACAATCTGACCATGTGCTGTGGGTTTTCTACAGTTTTTTAAAATAAATTTAGAATACCCAATTCATTTTCTCCAATTAAGGGGCAATTTAATGTGGCCAATTGACCTACCCTGCACATCTTTGGGTTGTGGGGGCGAAACCCACGCAGACACGGGGAGAATGTGCAAACTCCACACGGACAGTGAACCAGAGCCGGGATCGAACCTGGGACCTCGGCGCCGTGAGGCAGCAGGGCTAACCCACTGCGCCACCGTGCTGCCCTGGGTTTTCTACAGTTAAAGTGAATATGAAAATCTAAAACACTTTACCTAAATCTGAGTTGAATAAACATCCAGAATTTGTTTGAGAAATTTCAAACTTACCATTATACCTGCCAAAAGTCATAATAAATAAACATTTTTTGTTGTCAAAAATAATGATACTTGCCAACTATTAAAGATGATACATATATGTGAAAAGAAAAATATAAAGAATAAAAACACATTAGAATGCATCATGCAATTAGTGCGGCTCATTTATAAATAGTGGCTATCTACTTTGGAAACACTCTTCACTGGTCCTTATCTAGCTTAAAAGACATGCTCCTCCTAGAAAAACCTTGCCTTATATACAATGATAAACAAATTAGGAAATTTGATCAAGCAAGCTAAAGAACCAAGGAAGCAAGCTAAAGAACCAAGTTAGTGTAAATGTACTATGTGGCTGTTTACACCGCCATGTACAATACCCTCGACCAGGAACCTATCTTTGTGTCCCCTTCCTCCACCTCACCAAGCTTTGCACAATTCTCTATTCTTTCATCCATCTGTATATCAAGGGGCAGTCTATTCCCATGCTCCTTCTCCCTGGATATTCACATGGAGGTACACAAGAGTAACTTCAATATTCACTCCCAATGCATTCAACTCTCCAGATTGAGATGGAGTTAACTGAAGTAATCAACAACACAAACTAACATTACAGAACTGGTTCTGTCATGTGATGTTTTACGAGTGCAGTGGCATCCACCCTATTTAACCTGCATGGCAGATTTCAAATCACCAGATAGCAATTGAAAAACCGTGCAAGTTCAACTTTCAAGCACGAAGTACAATACTTTAAAACGTGAGATCTGCAACTTTTTTTTAAATTTAGAGTACCCAAATCTTCTTTTCCAATTAAGGGGAAATTTAGGGGGGCCAATCCACTACCCTGCACATCTTTGTGTTGTGGGGGTGAGACCCACGCAGACACATGGAGAAATGTGCAAACTCCACACGGACAGTGCTCCGGGGCCGGGACCGAACCCGGGTCCTCGGTGCCATGAGGCAGCAGTGCTAACCACTGCGCCACCCTGCCGCCCAAATCTGCAACTTTTATATTTGACCACAAAGGTGCAGGGATAGCTTTGGGTGGTTGGATCCATATGGGCTGAAAAAGCAAAAATAGTTTCTATGGAATGCAAGAACTGGCCGAGTAGTCAAACTTTCCTGTCATCAGTAAAAAGTGGCAATGTGCATTTGTCGTTGCCTCCTGCAGAAGACAGACGAAACACCACATCAGACTTCCCAGTTCCTGAAATGCCATCGGTGCCACATTTACATCACAGCGCTACCAGAAATTCCATAATGCAAATCAGGTACAATACAAGTCCAATATACAGCACTGGAAAATTCAGAGTTCCAAGCAGGAACACCTCATCAGCACTTCCATACAACACTAAAGATTGAAATTATTCACAGTGCACAGTATGTTTATTCAAATTTTTAGCATTTTAACATTTTACAAAACAAGACAAAAACATTACACCCCCAAATACAATAAACCCTGCAATAACCCCCCCCCCCCCCCCCCCCCCCAACAGTTGACTAGCTCTCCAAAATGCAAAATAAACAAACCCCATCTCTTGTGGGACCCCTCATCTGTTCCCCTTAGGCAAAATTCACCATCTCAAGAGTTAAGAACACCATTAGATCCCCCAGCCACATAGAGTCTCAGGGTGGAGAAGCTGACCTCCACCCCAACATAGAACATACAGTGCAGAAGGAGGCCATTCAGCCCATCAAGTCTGCAACCCATCTGTGAGCGATCAACGAGGTGAAGGCTAAAATATCTGCCCCCGCTCCAGAGTGCAATTCCGGCAGGTCCGACACCCCAACTATGGCCCCCAGGGGACCCGGCTCCAAATCCACATGCAGGATCGCCAACATGGTGCTGAAAAACGCTCACAAAGTTTCTCCAACTTCGGGCAGGACCAGAACATGTGCACATGATTAGCCGGGCCTCTCCCACACCGTCCGCAAGTATCCTCTACCCCCCTCAAACAGCCGGCTCATCCTTGACTTCGTCAAATGCGCTCTGTGGACCACCTTCAACTCTTATCAACTCCAGCCTCACGTATGAGGTTGAGACATTCACCCTAAGCAGCGCCTCGCACCAGTTCCTCCCTCCAGCACCATCCCCAACTCCTCTTCCCACTTGGCCCTAACCCCCTCCATAAACATCTTATCCTCCACAATCTTCCCATAAATTGCCAAGATGACTCCACCTTTCAACCTCATTACCGACAGCACCTCAGCACCTGCTCTAACAACGAGGAGGCAGGCGCTATCGGTAAGGTCAGAAACCCCCTTCTAGCAAAGTCTCGCACCTCCACAATATTGCAAGGGAACCATCTATATACGCTGAGATATGCTCAAGGACTTTCACATTCACTGCAAATTTTATTTACTCAAGCAATTTCATATTGATAATACAAATCTACAGAGGCATGGTACAAAAGGTTATCTAATTGTTAATTTTAGAATGAAATCAGTGAAAGGAGTGTGGCTCATTAAATAAACGATCCTATCTAACAACACATTCCAGGACATGGCATAGCAATGTGCAAGAGACCGTGTGTACCGTTCTGCCACACAAAATGCTGTCTTCAAGTTCTAATTCTATTTGTGGTCAAAGTAATTAAGAAAAAAAAACAACAAAAAATGAAGCCAATTAAGAACATTTTGATCACAGGACAGCACGGTGGCGCAGTGGTTAGCACTGCTGCCTCATGGCACAAAGGACCCGGGTCCGATCCGATCCCAGCCCCGGGTCACTGTCCGTGTGGAGCTTGCACATTTTCCCCGTGTCTGCGTGGGTCTCACCCCCACAACCCCAAGATGTGCAGGTAGGTAGATTGGTTACGCCAAAATTGCCTCTTGGAAAAAAAAAAAGAATTGGGCACTTTAAAGTTCAAAAAAACATTTTGATCCGGCATAAAAAGATTTGTTTGGAACATGCTTTTTTTTAAAAATAATTTTTATTCAAGTTTTTCAACAACAAATTTTCTCCCCACGGTTACAGTAAACAAGGTGTAAATCTACACAGAAACAGAAAAAGAAATCCCCCCAATACAAAGTAATAAACTAATAACGAACAACAATACAAGAAAGAAGAAAATAACAAGCGCACCATCGCAAAAACAAACCCCCTTAACAAGCCCCGAACCCACCCACCCCCCCGTACCATCCCCCCCTTCTTCCCCCTCCCCCAGGTTGCTGCAGAGACTGACCACCCTCTAATCCAGGGGTGGGCAAACTTTTCCATGCAAGGGCCACATTCAGAAATTCACAATTTTAAAGGGCCGCATAGTATATTAAGTAAAATAATTAATATTTAAAATAGCCAAAATAAAAGGTTTTTAAAGGAAAAAAAAGCAATTAATTTTTATTAATTAATATTTTGAAGTAGAAACTTTACATGAAACACATTTATTTGAAAAACAAAGTAACTCAGTTTAAAGAAAAAAAAGCAATTAATTTTTATTAATTAATATTTTAAAGTAGAAACTTCACATGAAACACATGTTGTGCCGAGCAATGATCACCCTACTCAAGTCAACGTATCCACCCTATACCAGTAACCCAACAGCCCCCCCATTAACCTTAAAATTAAAAAAATTTTAAAACATTTTTTTTTTGATGACTTGATCTTGGTGGGCCGCATAAAGACCTTTGGCGGGCCGCATGCTGCCCGCGGGCCGTAGTTTGCCCACCCCTGCTCTAATCCTTCGCCAGGAAATCGAGAAAAGGTTGCCACCGCCGGAAGAACCCTTGTAAGGAACATGCTTTTTAAATTACATTTCAATACTATATCTCAAAGTACAAATAGGAATGCAGGAAACAGACTGCAGATCTATTAACTTCTATAAGGACAAGAAATATGTCTACCAAAAAAGTTCAAATAATTTAACTTCGAAGGTTAGCTGTCCGATGCAATATTCTAACTTTTTAGATGCTGATGAATCCATTTACTATATATGTCTTGCAGTTTTAGATTCGGCACAGTGGCTCAGAACTTAGACTGCAAGCTGTCAGAATGTTGTAACCAAATCATTGGAAGTTTTTTACCCCAAATATTTCGAAACAAAATTAATTTTTATAACCTGAATTTTACGGATAACATGAAGTTTCATACTAAATTTGATCATTGTTAATCTAAAATCAATGGCTGAAAAAGTAAAAATCAAAATGAGATTCTGCCAGCGTAGAATGGGTAAATAGCACAAAATAGCATATTTGATAACGAATCAATGGAAAAAGTCTTGAATGTTGTTAACTGTGGTCATAAAAGGAGGCCACGGTTGGGATTGAAAACCAGTGTGTCTGTCTGACACAGGTAAAAATTTTATTCATACCACAGTTACCATTCTGCAATCAGCTCGCCGATTCCAAAATAATTTTCATTGCAATGCATAAAAAACAGTGCCAATATAAAAAGGTTTACATTTATTTGCTTCAATTGTAAAAACATAGCATAATGCAAGGAATAGACTGTACGAACACACCCCAACCTTCAATAAGATCATGGCAGATTCGAGGCAGCAACTTCATTTTCCCCCAACTGATTCTGATATCCCTGGATACCTTTCGCTTCCACCCTTCAACGTACGAGATGAACAACCCCCTTGGGGTAGAAAATTCCAAAGATTCACAACCGTAGTGAAAACATTTCTCAATTCAGTCCTTAATGACAGACCCCTAGTTCTAGGCTCTCTAGTCAGGGAAAACAGCCTTCAGCATTTATCCTTGCAAGACCTTTCAGAACCTTGTATATTCTAATGAGATCACCTCTAATCTTTCAAAATTCCAGCCAGTAAAGGCCCATTTAATACACACTTTGTTGGGCTTCTCATCCCAGAAATGAATAGTTAATTTTCACTGCACCTCTTCTATTTCGAGCATCCACTTCCCTAGTTATAGAAACTAACACAGTACTCCCTCACCAAAGCTTTCTTCAATTGCAATATGACTTCCTTGCTCTTCGAGTCTTTATTGCAAGCCAATAAAGGCCAACCATTTGCATCTGTAACTGCTTGCTGCACCTGCATGTACAAAGACATCAAAAACCCTCTGAACATCAACATTTAATCATTTCTAACTTTGAAAATATTAAAATTTTCAATTCTTCCTACCAAAATAAATTATTTCACAATGTCCCACATTATACTCCATCTGCCACCTTCTTCCCCTTCCTGCCTATATTATACCTGGTAGAGACCAAGAAAGTGTTTATTTAGAACCCAAAAATTGAAGTATTTACTAAAGAAATGAAGCCACAAGATCCATGATTAAAATCAAAATAATTTTACTGCACAAAAATCAAAGAACATTAATAATACCTACACTCATTCTGAAATAGTCAATTACCTTAAAGCTATTAAAAATACAATGAACAGTTACTTATTCACTAAACCAAACTTTCCAACTCACTTTTCCTTCTACATCTGACTTGTACCCCAAATAAACTCAAGTCAACTCTAATAAACTTATTTAAAATTGGAAGATGCGCCATTTGGTCTAAGTACTGCTTCAAAGATTTGTATTAGAGTGGCAATTTCTTAGGCCTTTTGCTTCCTTCCAGCAAGTTTGTCCGTTCAAATCTTCTCCAACCATCTCACGTTTCACACTGGAAATCGCGGGGATCTTAAGTATAGCCACCTCGGGTCAGAGCTCTCTTGGTTTGAGTGTTCTTTAACAAAGGAGTCTTGCTTCTGAAACACACCATATCCTCAGCTTGGTTGGCCCAGAAGGCCAATTCATTATTAGAAATCATTGAAGTTAAGAGGTTTAAACTCTTGTGGCCAGCAAACAAAATTTCAACTGAACTCTGCTTTGCAGTCAGATTGTTCGAAACCCAAAAAATCTGCTTAAAATACCCCCACCCCGACAGTTTTCTCCCCCTATAATTAACTTCTTATTGACCCTTTTTCTATCATTCATCTACCAGGAAATTAGACAACATGATGATTTACTAGAATCAGGTTGTTCTTCTTACAATAAATCTTTCAGAGACATCTAGTTTTTAAAGGGACCAATCACCTCAACAGAAAATATAATTTTGTCCCTCACCATACATGGGCCATCACAATATCTCTTTGTACATCCAGCCCTCCTCGGAGTTTACTTTCTCACCTAGCTTTGCATCATCAGAAAACTCAGTTCTTTTATCAAAATCATGAATATAGTTTGTAAATAGCCGAAGCCCCAACAATGAACCTTGCAATATCGCACTAGGAACAGCCTGCCTGTCTGAAAATGACCTGTTTATTCCAACCTTGTTTTCTGCCCTTTAACCAATGCTCTACATATTGGCATCTTACCCCCAACCCCGAGCCCTTAGCTTTGGCAGTAGATGCTCCTGTGCGACCTCATCAAATGCCTTTGAAAATCCAAATATACTACATCCACTGGTTCCCCTGCCAATTATATCCTCAGAAAGACCTAATTAATTTGTCAAACGAGATTTTCCTTTCATAAACCATGTTGTCTCTGTCTAATCATATGATTTCCTCGGAGTCCTATTATCACTGCTTTAACAATGCATTCCAGCAATTTTCCAATGGACATCAAAATAACTGGCTTGTGGGTCCCATTTTCTCTGTCCTTACTTTCTTGAATAGCACTATTTGAATAGCTACCTTGACTTTAAAAACATATTTGTTTAAAAGATTTACTACAAAAGCAAAAGACTGTTAGAAATATGAAATAAAACCAGAAAATGCTGGATATAATCAGATTGTGCAGGACCTGTAGTGTATTCTAGCACTTTTTTTTAATACTAGCTCTATTGGTTGTTTGTTGACAGGGATAGGGCCAGGCTGTACATATGATATGCACAAATCCCAATTCAGTCTTTAGCAAACATCAGTTTGATCCAAAGACAAAACAAAACATTGATCCATGCTACAGAATAAGCAACGGGCAATGGGAGTCCTGTAGTCAATGCTACAACATTCACTGAGCTGATGGGTTTGCTGTTATGTAATACTGAGCTTGCAGTAGAGGATGAACTCAAGTTGACAAGGAACATGCCCACTGCCCTTGCTGGTTTGTAATCTGATTGTTCCCCAACTGTGTAAAGGAAAGCAAGACCAATACAATACTATCAATGTGGGGAGGAGGTGGTGTTGTCACTGGTATTGTCACTGGACTAGTAATCCAGAGACCCAGAGGACTGCTCTGGTGTCCCAGGTTCAAATCCCGTCACTGCAGATGGTAAAATTTGAATTCAATTAAAATTTGGAATTAAAAGTCTAGTGATGATAAGTCAACTGTTGATTGTTGTATAAAGTCCTTTAGGGGAGGAAATCTGCCATCCTTACCTGGTTGTGGCCTATATGTGACTTCAGACCCACAGCAATCTGGTTGACCCTTAACTGCCCCTCAAGGGCAATTAGGGATGGGCAATAAATGCTGGCACAGCCTGCGATGCCCCGTCCCTTGAGCAAATAATATTTTAAAAATCACCCATGTATTTCCACTACAGTAAATATATGCAAATCGAAAATTGGAAGCTCAATTTACTTTCCCTAGTCCAGCAATCACATAAAACTATCCCACTGTTAATTATAAGGGTAATGGGGGTGGGGCGGGGGCGGGGCGGGGGGGTGGAAATCATTTCCTCAACTTAAAATTGCAAGAATTTCCATAATTGTCAACATCTGTTCACTTCAGCTTCAGAACTCAGTTGTGGATTTGAACACTTAACCCACTAAAGTCGATGAGTTTTCATAAACCAGACATTTTTTCACAATATCATCAGTGATGCAGTGTTTGTGATGAAGTCTCATTTCCACCTGGAAGACATACTCCATTGTGCAGAGCAGACAACCTTAGGATCGATAATGCAAACCAAAGCTGGGCATCCAGAAGTTACCAATACATTTTAGAAGAGGCAAGCTATTTCTGGAGTGAGAACTGTCTGCTACAAAGATGGCTGGTCATAGGGTGGCGCGGTGGCTAGCACTGCTGCCTACGGCGTTGAGGACCCATGTTCGATCCCTGTCCCCTGTCCGTGTGAAGTGTGCACATTCTCCCCGTAACTGCGTGGGTCTCACCCCCACAACACAAAGATGTGCAGGGTAGGTGGATTGGTCACTCTACATTGCCCCTTAGTTGAGGGGGAAATAAATAAATAAATGGGTACTCTAAATTTAAAGAGAAAAAAAAGATGGCTGGTCACTGTGGTATGCTACAAATTAATTTTGTTTCCTATGGCATACAGTCAAATGGTTTTCAAAACGAATTATTGCCTTTTATGACCCCAGTTGACAATATTAAAGACACTTCTCACAGAAACAAAGATGTTAGCTTGTGCAACCATTTGCCCATTCTATAACGGCAGGGCTTCATTTCAATTTTTCTCTCACTGGCCCTTCTCAGCCACTTATTTTTAGATTAATAATGACCAAATGTTGTAACACATCAGTACCTATTGAGCAAATTCAAACTTAATTCTATCACTTTTCCTAGAAAACAAATTTATCTCCACAGAACACAGTTTGTGAATTTTGATTCAGCCAACAACCACGACAAAAATCAAGTTTTACATTCCCTCCAGACCCCAGGAGGAAATTGCTCACTTCACTAACTGCAATTATCAAACTACAAAGGTAACAATGGACATCAAATCCCATACATGCTGTATTTCTATTTTAGCACTTTCTTCCCCCCTTATCGCAATCTCAAACATCCCCTGCCCAAAAACAGCTACTGGGAGAAGCGTCAGTTCAAGTGGGACGAAAGCGCAAAACAGAGCTAACTCTGAATGGTCCAGGAATTATAGCCTGGTTAGATGAACAATGTTCTAGCCAGGCTGTTGTGTATCCAGGTTAGCATTACATAAGTGCACCATTTGGGTCAGATAATTGAAATGAGTGAGATTTTAGAGGGAGGAGAAGACGTATAACTGAAATTACGTATAATTGTTATTTATTCTTATTTTTTTTCATTTCATATTTTAAGCACAATTTAAACTTTTTGTATCAAAATATATTTATGATAACTTTACATGTATTATAATAACACACGGTGGGGCAGTGGTTAGCACTGCTGTGTACACGCAGATGACTCGGGTTCAATCCAGGCCCTGGGTCACTGTCGACCTTTTTCAGACTTTTGCTATCAAAGGGGCGGCACAGTGGTGAGCAGTGCTGCCTCACGACACCAAGGATCGGTTTCAATCCTGGGTCACTTTCCGTGTGGAGTTTGCACATTCTCCCAGTGTCTGTGTGGGTTTTACCTCCACAACCCAAAGTTGTGCAGGGTAGGTGGATTGGCCATGCTAAATTCCCCCTTAATCGGAAAAATAAAGAATTGGGTACTCTAAATTTATATTAACATATAAAGTTACCTCCAGCAAAAAAATTGTCACTTAAGCAGCCACTCAATAACCCAATTCCAAAATATCAACCAAACAAATCTCTAGTATAAAATACATTATACCAGAGTATTTTCTGCTGAAGTAAATGTTCTATTTTAAGTAGCAGCAAAAAAAAACCTTGAACCAGAATTTCCTGGCAAAATAACAGCAAATTTACCGGCAAAATAACAGCAAATTTACTGCCCACAGCTACTGAGTCTGAATTTACTGCAACAAAATAGCAGTGAGGCTAACACTGCTCATTTGACTTGTATGCAAAACAGACAACAACTTCAGGGAAGCACAGAGACATAATTAAATGCAAAAATCTGAAAGATGCTGTTCAATTTATGCTGCTCCACCGTAAAATGTGTGAAAACTGCATCTTGCTCGTTAACTCTCCATTCAGAGATATTGAATGGCATATAGTTACTACAGTATTCTTACGTCATAGACGTGGATTAACCTCACCACAGAAAGTTTAGGCTCGTCAACTTCGGCCTATGTGGTTTAATGATATGATGTCTTAATTACTGAGAATCAACCTATCACACAGAAAATTAACTTTTACAATTGTGTATGTCACTTTCCTTCGGATTTCAACCGACAATACTTATGATTTAACTTTTCCTGTTTTTCTCTCAATCTAATCTTTCACTTTCCAATTAACTTCCCAGATCTAATTTGACACTGAATTCACCATTCAACTTGCTTCCTAATTTGGACTGCCACTCATTAACATTCCAATCTGATTGGACAACAATTGTATGTAGAGAGTTCCTCGAAGCTTGCATCTCTAATTTACAGTAAGTTCCATATTTTGCTCACTTGTCTGCAGTAAATTCTGCCCCAAAAGAATAAGAAAATGACCCTCGGGGTGGCATGCTGGCACAGTGGTTTGCATTGCTGCCTCACAGCGCCACGGATCCGGGTTCAATTCCAGCCTGCGTGGAGTTTGGACGTTCTCCCTGTGTCCACCTGGGTTTCCTCCGGGTGCTCCGGTTTCCTCCCACAGCCTAAAGATGTGCCTGTTAGGTGGATTGGCCAGGATAAATTGCCCCTAGAAAGGTTAGGTAGAGTGACAGGGATAGGGTGGGGGATGGGGATAGGGTGGGGGGTGGGCATAGGTAGGGTGCTCTCTCAGTGAATCGGTGCAGACTCGATGGGCTGAATAGCCTACTTCTACACTATGATAGAAGAAATAAAAATGTCCTGCCTGGAATTTTTTTTTTTTTAAATTAATTTACAGGATGTGAGCATCGCTGGTTAGGCCAGCATTTATTGCCCATCAGAAGGTGGTGGTGAGTTCCCTTCTTGAGCCGCTTGAGGTGTAGGTACATCCACAGAGCTGTTAGGGAGGGTGTTCCAGGATGCTGCCCCAGCGACAGTGAAGCAACGGCGATATATTTCCCAAGTCAGGGTGGTGAGTAACTTGGAGGAGAACCTCCAGATGGTGGAGTTTGCAGGTATTTGCTGCTCTTGTTCTTCTAGACAGTAATGGTCATGGGTTTGGAAAGTGTTGTCAGAGGAACCTTGGTGAGTTACTACAGTGGATCTTGCAGATGGTACACATGGCTGCCACTGTTCATCAGTGGTGGATGGTTTGAATGTTTGTCGAACGGGGAGCAATCAAGCAGGTTGCTTTGTCCTGGATGGTGTCAAGCTTCTCGAGTGTTGTTGGAGCTGCACTCATCCAGGTAAGTGGGTGTATTCCATTACACTCCTGACTTGTGCCTTGCGGATGGTGAACAGGCTTTGGAGGTCATGAGGCGAGTTACTCGCTGTAGGATTCCTAGTCTTTGACCTGCCCTGGTAGCCACAGTACTTATTTTTAAAATATTTTTATTCTCCTCCTTTTTCACATTTTCTCCCAAATTTACACCCACCAACAATAAACAATATTCAGTAACGAATGCAATGTCAAGGCCCATATCAATAACAACGATCCCATCCTCCCACCACCCCCAAACATTAGCCCGCATGTTAACATGAACAAATAACTAAAAAGGAATCAGGAATCACCCATAGTCACCATTATCACATACAGTCCCCCTCTCCCCCAATTCTCCCAACCGCACCCACCCCACCCAATGTTCGATGTAACTCAATTTGCGAAAGTGCATAATGAATAACGCCCATGAATTGTAGAACCCCTTAGTTCAAATTTGACCTTCTCAAGAGTCAAGAATTCCAGCAGGTTCCCCCGCCACGCCAGGGCACAGGGTGGAGGTTGATCCCCATCCCAACAGGATCCACCTTCAGGCGATCAACGAGGCGAAAATTACAACATCTGCCTCCGTACCAGTTTCCAACCCCGGCTGGTCCGACACGCTGAATATGGCTCACTGGGCTAAATCGCTGGATTTTAAAGCAGACTAAGCAGGCCAGCAGCACGGTTCAATTCCCGTACCAGCCTCCCCGGACAGGCGCCGGAATGTGGCAACTAAGGGCTTTTCACAGTAACTTCATTGAAGCCTACTCATGACAATAAAGCGATTTTCATTTTCATATGGCCTCCTGAGGGCCCGGGTCCAGTTTCACGTGCACCACTTTAGAGATTATCCTAAAAACCTCCTTCCAGTAATCCTCCAGCTTTGAACAGGACCAAAACATGGTGTGTGTGTGTCCACCCCCCCCCCCCCCCCCCCCCCCACCCCCCCCCCCCCCCCCGCCCAGGGCAACGTTCACACACATCGTTTCCCCCCTCAAAAAGCCGGCTCATCCTCGCCCTTGTGAGGTGTGCTATATATACCACCTTCAGCTGTATCAGCCCCAACCTCACGCACGAGGTAGGAGCCACAGTATTAACTTCGCTAGTCCAATTCAGTTTCTGATCAATGGTAACCCTCAGGATGTTGATTATGGGGATTCAGCAATGGTAATGCCATTGAATGTCATGGAGTGGAGATCAGATCCTCGCTTGCAGGAGATGGTCATTACTTGGCACTTGTGTGGCGCAAATATAACTGGCCACCTGTCAGCCCAAGCCTGGACATTGTCCAGGCCTTGCTGCATTTGGACATGGACTGCTTTATTGTCTGAGGAGCCACGAATGGTGCTGAACATTGTGCAGTCACCCGCAAACATCCCCACTTCTGACCTTATGATGGAAAGGAGGTCACTGATGAAGCAACTCAAGATGGTTGGGCCTAGGACACTACCCTGAGGAACTTTAGGATGCCCTAAAGTTATGACTGACCTCCAATTAATTAATCTTAATAATCTTCATTGTCACAAGTGGGCTTTCATTTACACTGCAATGAAGTTACTGTGAAAAGCCCCATCGTCACATTCCGGCACCTGTTCGGGTACACAGAGGGAGAATTCAGAATATCCAAATTACCTATTAGCACATCTTTCGGGACTTGTGGAAAGAAACCGGAGCACCCGGAGGAAACCCAGTGACCCAAGACGGGAATCGAACTTGGGACCCTGGCGATGTGAAGCCATAGTGCTAACCACTATGCTACCATGCTGCCCACGGTAGAATAGTGGATGATCAATCAACTACCACAACCATCTTCCTTTGTGCCAGGTATGATTCCAACCACTGGAGAGTTTTCCCCAGATTCCCATAGACTCCAGTTTAGCTAGGGCTCATCGATGCCATGCTCAGTCAAATGATGTCTTAATGACAACGGCAGTCACTCTCACCACATCTTTGGCGTTCAGCTCTTTTGTCCATGTTTGTTCCATGGCTGTAATAAAGTCAGGAGCTGAGTGACCCTGACGGAATCCAAACTGAGCTTCCATGGGCAGGTTATTGCTGAGTAAGTGCTGCTTGATAGCAATGTTGATGACTCCTTCCATCACTTTGCTGAAGACGGAGAGTAGACAGATAGGTGGTAATTGGCTGGGTTGGATTTGTCCTGTTTCTTGTGTACACGACACACCTGGGCAATTTTCCACATTGCTGAGTAGATGCCAGTGTTGTAGCTGTACTAGAACAGTTTGGCTAGGGGTGCAGCGAGTTCTGGAGCACAAGTCTTCAGTACTATTGCCAGGATTTTGTCAGGGCTCATAGCCTTTGCAGTATCCAGTGCCTTCAGTCATTTCTTGATACCATGTAGAGTGAATCATATTGGCTGAAGACTGATATCTGTGATGCTGGGGGCCCCAGAGGAGACCGAGATCGATTATCCACTAGGCATTTCTGGCTGAGGATTGTTTCGAATGCCTCAGCCTTGTCTTTTGCACATATGTGGATAAAAACAAGACAAATGTGGCAATGGTAATTCAATATTTATTGGGCTATCAGAATGGGTAAAATAATGGAAAGCTGTATTGCAATGACTGAACTAAAAAGATGTAGAACAGTTACAGGTCATTATTCTATTATCTGCCAAAGTGTGAAACCTTAATATCTTGCTTACTCGATTTCTTCAGCTTTATTAATTCCAATGAATTCGTTGAAATGGGTATCCCACTGTCACGACTATTCAAGTTACATTTCACGGATATTTCAGTTTCTCATGCATTTCAAGATCGAATAAATTCGACCAAAAAATGAAGGTTCAGCCTATTCAAAAGAAATTACTCAATTTTTGTGGACTCGCCCACTATAAACTGTTTGCAGTTCCCTTATACACACACTGCATTGGTTAGTATTTTACTTGCATTATTTTTACTTATGTGAATTACTTTTAATTATTTTTTTAAAACTTGATTAGTTTAGCCCATATGCAGTATTGATATTTTCTAGCTTTCTAAATGCCAAGATACACACAGCGGGCATTCTGCTCATTCTCCAGTAGTTTACTGAGATGGACGTTGCTTACTAGGACTGGGCTACACTGACTCAAAGTTTGAAAAAACATGGATTTTAAAAGATAGGAGAGGTGGTCAGCTCACAGAAATGAGAGTGCTATTTCCGTAAGAAAATATGCTCACGATAAAGGCATTTGATGAACTAGATTTAAAAAGAAAACTGATGTCAAATGGAGTAGCAGCACCCTGGCCGTCAAAGTCAGAGGGAGGACATCCCATCTTTTCAAGTCAGCCTTGACCCCATTCTCCAGACTCTAAATTTGTAAGCTTCTGGGTCTCCTTTTTCAGTCCCATGCTGAGGATTCTGGGTATTCAGCTGGATCTCATGCCCGTTGGTGGCTATTTTTGGTGCATCTGACTCACCGGTGCTGCAGACGGGGGTGAAGGCAGACGTCCTCGCCTTTGCCTCGGTAATAGCCCAAAGGAGACTTCTACTTGGGTGGAGGCCCCCGGGACCGTCCAATGTTGCAGTAATCTGATGGAATTTGTGGCCGAGTGATCTGATGGAATTTTTGTATCTTGCGATGGTTAAATATACCATGAGGGGGTCAGTGGAATGGTTCTACTCGAAGTGGCAGCTTTTCATCTCCTTTTGCATGGGATTGGTCACCATCAGCTGCTGGGGGAAGAGGGGGTGCATTTTGCTATGGTGTTTGGTATGTTATTGTCTTGTTTTACCTCATTATAATGAAAAACTTTGTTGAATAAAACTAAATATAATTCAAGGCTTTTACGGTTTACAGCAGTTTGGGATCAAAAAGGGAGAAAGAAACTCAGTGGTATTTCTTCGAGTAAATAGAAATCCCGCATAAATCTGTAACATTCAGGTAAACACAAGGTTAGGAGGATTTCAGTGAGTTTGATGGTCATAGAGTCATAGATGTTTACAGCATGGAAACAGGCCCTTCGGCCCAGTTTCTATCACTAAGCTAGTCCCACTTGCCCGCATTTGACCCACGTCCCTCTATACCCATCCTGCACATGTAACTGTCTAACTGTTTTTTAACGGAAAAATTGTACCCGCCTATACAATTGCCTCTGGCAGCTCGTTCCAGATGCTCACCACCCTCTGCGAAACAAATTCCCCTCTGGTCTCTTTTGTATCTCTGCCCTCTCACCTTAAACCTATGCCTTCTACAAATCAAAGAACAAAGAAAAGTATAGCACAGGAACAGGCCATTCGGTCATCCAAGCCTGCGCCGACCATGCTGCCCGTCTAAACTAAAATCTTCTACACTTCCAGGGTCGGTATCCGTATCTAGTTCTAGACTCCTCTATCTTTGGGAAATGCTGTTGACTATCTACCTTGTTTATGCTCCTCATTATTTAATAGACCTCTATAAGATCACCCATAAGCCTCCTAAACTCCAGGGAAAGAAGTCCCAGCCTATCCAGCCTCTCCTTATAACTCACACCATCAAGTCCTGGTAGCATCCTCGTAAATCTCTTCTGCACTCTTTCTAGTAAGAAGTCTTACAACACCAGGTTAAAGTCCAACAGGTTTGTTTCAAATCACTAGCTTTCGGAGCGCAGCTCGTTCCTCAGATGAATGAAGACATGGGTTCCAGAAACACATATATAGACAATGATGCAAGACGATACTGTGAATACGGGTCTTTGCAGGTAACTAAGTCTTTACAGGTCCAGATGGAGCGACTGGAGAGAGGGATAATCCCAGGTTAAAAAGGTGTGAATTGTCTCAAACCAGGACAGTTGGTAAGATTTCGCAAGCCCAGGCCAGACAGTGGGGGATGAATGTAATGTGACATGAATCAAAGGTCCCAGTTGAGGCCGTACTCATGTGTGCGGAACTTGGCTATCAGTTTCTACTTTTCTGCATTGTCAAGCGTCCTGAAGGCCGCCTTGGAAAACGCTTACCCGAAGATCAGAGGCTGAAATTCCCTCGGCTGCTGAAGTGTCCCTCGACTGGAAAGGAACATTCCTGCCTGCCGATTGTCACGCGATGTCTGTTCATCCGTTGTCACAGCATCTGCATGGTCTCGCCAATGTACCACACCTCAGGACATCCTTTCCTGCAGCGTATGAGGTAGGCAACATTGGCCGAGACGCACGAGTATGTACCATGTACCTGGAGGGTGGTGTTCTCACGTGTAATACTGGTACCCATGTCAATGATCTGGCACGTCTTGCAGAGGTTGCCATGGCAGGATTGTGTGGTGCCGTGGTCACTGTTCTCCTGAAGGCTGGGTCATTTGCTGCAAACAATGGTTTGTTTGAGGTTGCGCAGTTGTTTGAAGGCAAGTAGTGGGGACACGGGGGTGGCCTTGGCAAGATGTTCGTCTTCATCGATGATGTGTTGAAGGCTGTGAAGATGATGTTGTAGTTTCTCCGCGCCAGGGAAGTATTGGACGATGAAGTGTACTCTGTCGGTTGTGCCCCGTGTTTGTCTTCTGAGGAGGTCGGTGCGGTTTTTTGCTGTGGTGCATTGGAACTGTTGATCGACGAGTCGAGCGCCATATTCCGTTCGTACGAGGGCATCTTTCAGGATCTGTAGATGTCTGTTATGTTCCTCCTCGTCTGAGCAGATCCTGTGTATACGGAGGGCTTGTCCATAGGGGATGGCTTCTTTAAAATGTTTAGAGTGGAAGCTGGAGAAATGGAGCATCGTGAGGTTATCTGTGGGCTTGGGGTAAAGCGAAGTGCTGAGGTGACCATCCTTGATGGAGAGGAGTGTGTCCAAGGTTACAGCCTTGGTTCAAACATGGACAAAAAGCTGAATACCAGAGGTGAGAGTGACTGCCTCTGACATAAGGCAGCATTAGAGTGAGTAGGGAATCAAGGAGCCCCAGTAAAACTGGAGTTAATGAGAATCAGGGGGGAAACTCTCCACTGGTTGGAGGCATCTCTAGCCCAAAGGAAGATAATTGTGGTGATTGGAGGTCAATCATCTCAGCTCCAGGACTTCACTGCAGCAGTTCCTCAGGGTGGTGCCCAAGGCCCAACCATCTTTGGGTGCTTCATCAATGACCTTCTTCCATCACAAGGTAAGAAGTGTGAATATTCACTGATAACTGCACGATGTTCAGCACCATTCGCAACTCCTCAGATACTGAAGCAGTCCATGTCCAAATGCAGCAAAACCTGGACAATGTTAAGGCTTGGGCTGACAAACGGCAAGTTACATTTGTGCCACACAAGTGCCAGGCTATGACCAAATCCAACAAGCCAGGATCCAACCTTTACCCCTTGACATTCAAATGAAATAACCATCACTGAATCGCCCACTATCAACATTCCGGGGGTTATCATTGACCAGAAACTGAACTGGACTAGCCATATAACTTTTGTGGCTACCAAAGTAGATCAAAGATGAGGAACTCACCACCTGACTCCCCAAAGCGTGTCCACTATCTACAAGACACAAGTCAGAAGTGTAATGGAATACACTCCACTTCCCTGGGTGAGTGCATCTCCAACAACTTTCAGGAAGCTTGGCATCAGGGGCATGGTGGCACAGTGGTTAGAATACTCTAAATTAAAAAGAGAGCAGCTTGGCACCACCCAATCTCTTCCTCAAATATTCACTCCCGACACACAGTAGGAGCAGTGTGTACCATCTACAAGATGCACTGCCGAAACTCACCAAGGTTCCTTAGGCAGCACCTTCCAAACCTACATCCACTACCATCTCAATTCTAGAAGGACAAGAGCAGCACCCTGTTTCAATGTCCACATATCTATCCTTGGCCTGTTGCAATGTTCCAGTAAAGCTCAACGCAAACTGGAGGAGCAACATCTCATCTTCCGGTTAGGCACGCTACAGCCTTCCGGTATCAACATCGAATTCAACAACTTCAGATGATTAGCTCTACCCCACCTAGACCCATTTGTTTTCATCCCATTTCATTTCAACTATCTCTTACCGTTTCTTTCTTTCTTGTCTTTCTTAATATATATCAACCCCCCCCCCCCCACCATCTTATCCACCTTTCCTTACCCCTTCTCCCCTTTCTTTCCCTCTTCCCCTCCCCCCACATATCCATCTGTCACAGTTTAGCCTCTGATGTTAGTTTCTCTGCTGTTTGGCCTCTCACACCTTCTGTTCTCTCTGGGGACTGCCATTGACACTCTTTTCCCTTGGTTTCTGTGGCTATTAGCACCCCGTTTCCCTGGGTTTCTGTGGCTCTGACTCATCTTTCATTCTCACTCCACTGTATAAATATTCCCCACATTCTCTGGCTGTTAGCTTTGACAAAGAGTCATCGGACTTGAAATGTTAGCTCTTTTCTCTCCGTACAGATGCTGCCAGACCTGCTGAGATTTTCCAGCATTTCCTCTTTTGTTTCAGATTCTAGCATCCGTAGTAATTTGCTTTTATAAGCCATGATGTGGAGATGCCGGCGTTGGACTGGGGTGAGCACAGTAAGAAGTCTTAAAACACCAGGTTAAAGTCCAACAGGTTTGTTTCAAACACGAGCTTCCTCAGGTTCATATATTCACCTGAGGAAGGAGCAGTGCTCCGAAAGCTCGTGTTTGAAACAAACCTGTTGGACTTTAACCTGGTGTTGTAAGACTTCTTACTGTGCTTTTATAAGAGCAGCAAATCCATGGGAACACCACCTGGAGATTGCCCTCCAAGCCACTCACTATCCTGACTTCGAAATATATCACTGTTCCTTGTCACTGGTCAAAATTCTGGAACGCCCTCTAACAGCAGGGACCAGAGCAGATAAGGCAGCACCTCGCCACCACCTTCTCAAGAGCAACTAGAGATGGGCAATAAATGCTGGCCAGTTAATGAATTTAAAAAATTGTATTTTACAACTGGAGAAAGGTTTTTGAGTTAGCCACCATTTTGTTGAAGCAGTTGCAGAACAGCTGGTCTTGTGGGAGTGACAAATGATGAAAGGTGATGACTAGAAATATACATTGTTTTAAAATGCTATTTTCTTCTGTTGCACACCGGTGCTACTAAAGCAGCCCAATCATATGAGTGTCAGGACTTCAGATGTACATTCCTCCTCTCAGGTCAACAAAACAACAACGAATAAAACATATCCGCTCGAATTCTTGGAAGAATGATTCTGTATACCTTCGGATTTTACAGCTGCCTTAAGCACTCACGATAAACAAATGATTTGTAATGACAGACTTCACTAGCACGGTGGCGCAGTGGTTAGCACTGCTGCCTCACGGCACCAAGATCCCAGCCCAGGGTCATTGTCCATGTGGAGTTGGCATATTCTCTGTGTTTGCGTGAGTTTCGCCCCCATAACCCAAAGATGTGCAGGGTGGGTGGATTGAACACACTAAATTGCCCCTTAATTGGAAAAAATGAATTGGGTACTCTAATTTTTTTTAAAAAGGGGGGGAAATTACAGATTTCACTGATAAATAGAGATTACAAGCCTATTAAAACTGAAGAGGAGAAGAATTAGAATGATAAAAATGTGGTGAAAGAAAATTTGTTAATAAGCAGGTTAAGGATTTCTGAGGGATTGAGGAACTATTTCAAAAATTCAAAGAGTACCATAATGTATATATATCAAAAAGAATTGCTAAAAGCAAGGTCAATCCATTAAGAGGATCATCCATTTATAGATGATCAAATTGTGGCATAAGTATTCAAAAAGTACTTCACATCAGTCTATGCTGAAGAATTGGATTCCTAAGAGGAGGTAAATACTAAACTACTTGTGAGGACGGTGAGTTATAACTAAAAGGAAACCCTTAATTAATTGAGTCAGGCTAAATGAAAGACGAAATCTCAGGCCAATAAAATACATCTTCCAATCCAAGGGAAGGAAACTGATAGGGCCCTGGAAACAATATTTCAGGGATTGTTTGATTGCAGATTTGTACCAGAGGACTGAATATTGGTCAACCTGGTGATACAAAGAAATCAGAGTATTTACAGGTCAGTTTATTTAGCACGTTGCTTGGGTGACATTTTAGAGTTTTCAATTAAAGGATGGAATTACCACATATTTATATTATCAGAATTTACAAAAGGATTTTAAAAGGGACAATCTGGTTAATAAACCCCAATTTTATTTATGGCGCTAACAGACATGTTAAACGGGTGGAAGGGGACCTGTAATCAAAGGTCATTTTAGGAAAGTCTTCATACTAAACAGGGCAAGATTAAAGAGCTAGAAATAAAATTGTAGAAATCTAAATTATAAGTTGGTTGGGAAAGAGAAAATGAGAATAGGTTCAGCCTTCTCCTCTTCAGAATGCTTAGACATGCAACCGTGAATGTCCAACAAGGTTCAGTTCTGAGATTACTACTATTCACTATATGTGCGAATGGCTGGCTATATGCCAACAGGGAGTGGTGTCAAAAACTGCCAACGATATCACAACAGTAGGTATGGTTCAAGTGAATCATGAGATACTGATATATGGGGTTTTTAAAAAAAGGGCAGATGGATTCAATATGCATAATTGCAAAGTGATACATTTTTTGAAAAAAACTGACAGCAAATATATCCCGAATGGAAGTAGGTTTGCTGGGGAGGAGGAAAGAAGTTTTGAATGCAAACGCCATAGGGCAACACAAAACTGTTAATAAAACCCGGTTACGGTATCAGGAATTGGAGACCAGGCCGTATCGGGAGGTCAGAGGCTTTAAAGAGAGCACAATGTAGGATGCTGCCTGGAAATCATGAAATACAATAATATATATATATTTTTCTTTAATGAAACATTGGGGCTTCTTTCATCAGAACGGCAGACTACAGGGAAAATGACAAATGACTGAAGGATAGGACACGGTAGGAACAAAGGTATAGGAGTAGGCCATTTAGTTCCTTGAGCTTGATCCATCATTCAATGAGATCATCGCTGATCTGCTACCCAACTCCATATAACCACCTTTGCCCCTTTGGTGAACAAAATCTATCAATCACAAATTTAAATTTAACTGATGTCCCATCAATTTAGAGGAGGCAGCGGCATAGTGGTATTGTTACTGAACTAGTAATCCAGAGACATGCTCTGGGGAATGGGATTCAAACCACACCACGGCAGATGGTGGAATTTGAATTCAATAATAATCTGTAATTAAAGGTCGAACAATGACCATGAAACCATTGTTGACTGTCGTAAAAACCTCTCTGGTTCAGTAATGCCCTTGAGAGAAGGAAATCTGCCATCCTTACATGCGACTCGAGACCAACAGCAATATGGTTAACGCTTAACTGCCCTCTGAGGGCAATTAGGGATTAGCAACTACCAGTTGCTACACACACCCCATGAAAGAATAAAGAGGAAAAAAAGTTGCCATTTGTGGAAGAGAGTTCCAAAATTCAATCCTTTGAATGCAGAAGTGTTTCATTATTTACTGCTAAAAGCTCTGGCTCCTATTTTAAATTATAGCTCCACTCTTAGACTCGCCAGCCAGCAGAAACAGTTCCCCTTTGTTCCCAATGACATCTTGAAACTTTTGATCAAATTGTCCCAGAATCTTCTGAATTACAAAGAATACTATATTGGTTTATGTAATCTCTCCTTTGGAGTTCATGCATCATTCTGGTAAATCTACACTGCACTCCCTCCAAGGCCAACATATCCTAAGGCGTGGAGCCCAGCACTGTTTACAGTATTCCAGGTCTGGTCTAACCAGACCTTGCTCCCCCTTATATTCTAACCCTCAAGATATAAAAGCCAGCACCTCATTAGCAATTTTGATTGCTTTCTATGTTCATGACATTTTAATGATTCATTTGTTTTGACTTCAAATCTCTTTGGACCGTGATTTTTTTTTCTAGCTTTTAACAAGTCCATTGCCTCCCCTCAATTGACTCTGTCTGCACCTCCTGCTGCCTTGGGAAAGCAGGCAGCACAATTAAAGACCCCTTTCCCCCGGATTATTCTCTTCCAACCTCTTCTATTGGGCAGGACATACAAAAGTTTGAGAATACACACTAACAGATTCAAAAACAGCTTCTTCCCCACTGTTACCAGACTCCCGTATGACACTCTTGTGGACTGAACTGATCTCGCCACTCATCTTCTCTATTTAGTACAACACTAAATTGCTTCACCCAATGTTTATCTCCATGTATTTACATTGCATATATATTGTATGTCCTATGTTTTTCACATATAGAACAATCTGTCTGGACTGTACGCAGAACAACATTTTTCACTGTACCTCAGTGCACATGACAATAAATCCAAACTCATTTATAAAGTACCTTGTATACTCTTTGTAGGTCCAAAGTGGATGGCCTCACATTTGCCTACATTGAAATCCATTTGCCAGTTTCCCCCATTCACTTAATCAATACTTTTTCTGATCTTATTATTCCATCTACACAGAAACATAGAAAATAGGGGCAGGGAGGCCATTCGGCCCTACGAGCCTGCCCCATCATTCATTATGGCTGATCTTCCAACTCAATAGCCTAATCCTGCATTCTCCCCATATCCTTTGATCCCCTACGCCCCAAGTGCTATATCTAACTGCTTCTTAAAAACATACAATATTTTGACCTCAACTATTTCCTGTGGTAACAAACTCCACAGGCTCACCTCTCTCAGGATGAAGAAATTTCTTCTCACCTCTGTCCCGAACGGTCTACTCCATATTCTCAGACTGTGACCCCTGGTTCTGGACATCCCCACCATAGGGAATATCCTTTTTTACATCTACCCTGTTTAGTAGTTAGGATTTTACACGTTTCTGTTTGATCCCCTCCTTATTCTTCTGAACTCCAGCAAATACAATCCTAACCGACAATCTCTCCACATACGCTAGTCCCGCCGTACCAGGAATCAGTCAGGTAAACCTTTACTGCACTCCCTCTAGAGAAAGAACGTCCTTCCTCAGATAAGGAGACCAAAACTGTACACAATATTCCAGGTGTGGTCTCACCAAGGCCCTGTATAATCGCAGAAAGACATCCCGGCTCCTCAACTCAAATCCTCTCACAATGAAGGCCAGCAGACCATTTGCCTTCTTTACCGCCCACTATAACTGTATCCTTCAGTTACAGGTAACCTTCAGTTACAGGTGTACGAGGACATGTCTCATTGCAGGTTCTCCTCTCCTAATATATGGCCATTCAGCTAATAGTCTGACTTCTTGTTTTTGCTGCCTGCCAAAGTGGATAAACTCACATTTATCCAAAATATACTGCATTGCCATTCATTTGCCCACTCACTCAACTTGTCCAAATCACACTTGATCTCTACATCCTCCTCACAGCTCACCCTCCCACCCAACTTGGTGTCATTTGCAAATTTGGAGATGTTACATTTTGTGCCCTCATCTAAGTCATTGAGATATATATAAATAAATATATATATATATATATTATATATATAAATAAGTGAATAGCTGGGGTCCTAGCACCGATCTCTGCGGTACCCCACTAGTCAGTCTACCAATTTGAAAAAGACCTGTTAGTTCCTCCTCTTTTTTTTCCTGTCTCCCGACAAGTTTTCTATCCATCTCAATACACAACCCTAATCCCATTTAATTTTGCATGTTAGTCTCTTATGCGGGACTTTGTTAAAAGCCTTCTGAAAGTCCAAATAAGCCACATCCACTGACACCCCCTCATCAATTCTACCAGTTACATCCTTGAAGAATTCCAATAGATTTGTCAAGCATGATTTCCACTTCCTAAATCCATACATTGCTTACAATTCTGCCTATCTTTGTCACCAACAAATTTGAATACGTGGCGTTCTATTGCATAAATCATTAATAAATGTTATGAATATGGTTAGCACTGCTGCCTCACGGCGCCGTGGACCCTGGTTCGATCCCAGCCCCAGGTGTGGAGTTTGTACATTCTTCCAGTGTCTGCGTGGTCACCCCTAAAAACCCAAAAGATGTGCAGGGTAGGAGGATTGGCCAAGCTAAATTGCCCCTTAATTGGAAAAAAAATGAATGTTGAAGCCCCGATGCAGATACTAGTCACAATTTGCCGAATAGAGCTCCTGCCCATTATCCAGTTCCGTCTCCTGCCAAGATGCAGTTTCCAGTCTAGAGGAAAGGGCCATGATAGTGTTGGATGAAAGAAAGGCCCACCAAGTTCAGCATCCATTATCCTGCTGCTTACATGATACAAAGAATAAAAAACATTGACTAATCACTGCAATCAATATCAATTAGTCTACAACAGACCCAGACACAAGGCCAGCATGGCCTACCAGTAATGGTGTACTTTTGGGGCCAGTGGTTCAAAGTAATTTGTTCCGCACAGAAATTCTACAGTTACCACATGTTATACCTCAATTTACCAATGCTGTACCCCAAAGTATTCTTTATTGAAAGAAGTCTCATTTGCACCTGTATCAATCAACATTTTTATCTTCTGCTGTCCTCCATGGAGCCGGATCCATGCACTTACCACTCCCTCGCTGAAATAATGTTTCTGCACTTTGGTGTAGCACCTTTCATAGCAAGCTCTGTCCTATTCTACTATTCCAAAGAAAATCTAATTTTATAACATACAAAATCTAGTTCCATTAGAATCCTAAAAACTGCAACCGTACGACCTCTCAACCTTCTCTCCATCACTTTGGTTGCCTTTTTATGTATCCTCTCAATAACTGGAATTACCCAATTGGTATTACGGGGACAAGAATTATAGAGTATTCTAAAAGTAGTCACCATGATTTATAAAATGGCAGGACTACACCATCATTTTAGTTCAATGGTGACCTTAATGCACATCCTAACACCTGCCTTGTTTTGCATTCAACGGTACCGAATCTTAACATGACAGCTTTGCATCTATCAATCCTGCTTCTCAAGTCTCTTTGGACAACTTTCTTCTGGATATGTGAGGCAATGGACTGCACGTCTGTGGTTAAGGGTTGATGCGGCCATGGCATGCAAGGCTAGGATGGATGGGCGGACGGGCGGACAGATAGTAGAATGGGGGAAAGATAGAGTAAATATGATTAGGCCTACTTGCCTGCATGAGTGCTAAGGCCATGATGAAGAGCCTGTTCTGCAATAATTGACATAATTATTAATGTTTAATTTAGATTTTTAGTTGAGAGTGTTCCATACACATTCTACCCTGAAACAAGTTATTAAACCTTCATTCCACCACAGTAAATAATTCTCCAGACAGGATGAAAGCTTTTGCGGCTACTAGATCAACACTTATGTTTTAAGGTCCTGCTCTCCCGATCTTTATACCAAAGGCCTCTTTTTTGGAAAGTGGACACGATCATCTCGGACTTTGTATGGGCGGGGAAGGTGTCAAGGGTGGGGAGGACCCTGCAATAGAGGCAGAGGCAGTAGGGGGAGTTGGCATTGTCGAACTTGCTTCATAATTACTGGGCGGCAAATGTGGACAAGGTGCGGCGGTGGTGGGAAGGAGATGGGGTAGAGTGGGATAGGATGGAAGAGGAATCTTGGAAGGGGTCTAGTTTGAGAGCTATGGTGACAGCAGCGTTGTTAATGGCTCAGAGTAGGTATTCAGGGTGCCCAGTGGTGCAGTCCAGGGTGAAGATATGGAATCAACTGAGGAGGCATTTTAGGATGGAAGGGATGTCGGTGCTAACACCGCTGTGCGAGAATCATGGGTGTGAGCCGGGGGCGGGGGTAGTGTAGACAAGTGGTGGAGGGAAGTGGGGCTGGTCAAGGTGAGGGATTTGTATTTGGAGAAAGGATTCGCCAGTCTGGAGGAGCCAAGGGAGAGGGTAGAGCTGCCGAGGGCTAGTGAGTTCAGGTATCTGCAGGTGAGGGACTTTGCGCAAAAGGTTTGGAGGGTGTTCCCTAGGTTGCCGGAATACACCCTGCTGGAGCAACTGCTGCTTCCGGATGTGGAAGGGGAGGGAAGAATTGGGGATATATACAAGTGGCTGGGGGAGCAGGGAAGTGAGCGGGTGGTGAAGATCAAGGAGAAATAGGAAGGGAGTTGGGAGGGAAGATCAATTGGAGAGTATGCTTTGTGACATGTTTGTAAGAAAATACATTTAATAAAAACAAAATAAATTAAATTATAGCAAAACAATAAGAAAATAATTAATGACAAAGTCTTATTAGAACAAAGGAATAGATACTAAATAAGTAGTTTGCCTTGATTTGATGGAAGCAGTGGAAATTAATAGATACCAGAGGCAAAGTAATTAATATAGATCAGAGAATATTACCAAAAAGCGGAAAAGTGGTTGAGGCCTGAATCCTACAATACTGAAGGGGGACGGGGAGAAAAAACAGGGGCTCTGACAATAGATTATCAAATAACCTTAGATGTGTAAGCAGTACCACAGGATTGGAGAGCTCATGATATAACATCACTGTTCAAATAGGTAAAGGATAAACTGGGTATCTACAGACCAATCAGCCTAATTTGGCTCGTCTGGCAAGTTGTAGTGGCCAAAGTCAATACTCACTTAGATATACACAAGTTAATTACGATCAGTCAGCACAAATCTGACAAATTTCAGAGTTCTATGAAATGGTAACAGAATACATGATGAAGTAAGTTGTAGCAAATGAAAGTGATCAACATCTTTCTTACATGAGAGTAATGCAAACAGTGATGTCTCCAAGTTCATAATCTGGCTGTTGCATTTAACAATGTAATCTACATTTATCTAGCATCTTTAACATAGTAAGAACATCCCAGCAGAGCACAATCATAGAAAATTTACACTGAGCCAAGAAAGGAGGCATTAGGACAAGTGACCTAATAGGTAAATCAGCATCATAACGGAAGAGACACAAAGGGGCTTGCGGAGGGAAATCCAGGCCTTCAGGCCCAGACGGTTGAAAAAACCGCTGACAATGACGGGAAAGTGAAGAGGGGCTGCAAGAGTTGGAAGAAGAGGGATTTCTGAGGACTGAAAGACATTAGATGGGGAAGTGCAAGGCCCTGGAGAAATTTAAACAGGAGGACAAGATTTCAAAATCATAACATTGGTGAGCTAACAACCAATGTAGGTCAGTGAGCACAGGGATGATGGGCCAATGGGACATGACGTGTCCAACAGCAGATAGTGCTTTTTGAAAATCATTCATGGTTATGACGCTTTGGTTGTAGGAGGCAGAAGCTTGAAATCTACGGCATACAGAACCAAAAGTGTTTAATTTTAAGCAATTTCAGGGAAAAGGGTACGATTATAGACTGGCAAATGGGTAACTGATAAAACTTTTAATGCAGAAAAATGTATGGTGTGATACATCGCAGAAGAACAAGAGGAGAAAATATAAGTAAAAACTAATCAACCACACTTTTGAAGAACAGACATTTAGGAATGCAGATATCAAAATCATTAAAGTAGGATACATTTAGAAAACTTCTATCAAAGAGCATTTGGAATCCTAGGATATATAAATCATGGTATAGAGTACAAAAGCAAATAGAAAATGCCAAACCTTACCTTGGAGCTCACCTTGGATCGTATCTACTATTTTGAAAAGATATAGAAAATACAGTATTGAGAAAAGATGTTGTGGCCACAAAGGGATAAGAACATACAAATTGGGAAAAGGAGCAGACCATCAAGGCCTGCTCTACTATTCAATACGATCATGGCTGAACTTAGGCTTCAATTCCACTTTCCCACTTTTCCCTTGATTCCAAGACACCAGAAATCTCTCTATCTCAGCCTCAAGTACATTCAAAAATGGTGCATCCACAACCTTCTTGGGTAGTGAATTTGAAAGAGTCACAAGCCTTTTGAGTGAAGAAATTTCTCATCTCAGTCCCAAATGATCGCCTCACCCTGAAACTGTGAGCTTGTATGGGATTTCCCAATCAGGGGAAAATTTCTTAGCGTCCACCCTCTCAAGCCCATTCAGAATCTTAAATGCTTCAATGAGGTCACCTCTAATAGTCTGAACTATACTGCCCCATTTTACTCAGCCTCTCATCATAGGATGGCCAACTCGCCCCAAATCCTACCTAGTGAACTTCACTGCACTGCCTCCAATGTTATATCCTTCCTTAAATGTAACAACTAAAACCAGACACAGCATTCTACATGTAGTCTCGGTACAGCGTTGAAAGACTTTCTTATTCTTATATTCCAATCCTCTTGCAGTAATTGTCTGTTATATCTACATGCTAATTTTTTGTGTTCCTATTACAAGCGTACCCAAAATTCTCTGAACATCAACATTCGCAAGTTTTGCATCTATTAAAAAATATTTTGCTTTTCTATTTTTAAAGTGAATAATCTCACCCCAACCATTATAATCTGTCAACTTGTTGCCCACCCACTGTGGCCTGTGTCCCCCTCACAACTTGCATTCCCACCTATCTTTGCAACATCAGTAAATAGACAGATATGTTAATCTGTCGCTTCATCTCATTAACATAGGTTGATATAGATGAAGCCCCAGCACTGACCCTTGCAGCATTTTACTAGTCATGGCCTGCCAACTTGAATTGTATCATGTATCCCTGCTTCCTACCCATTAACCAATTCACTATGATACAAGACATTTAGTTTTGAGGAGACAGTACATGAGCACTGACAGCATTAAATAGGTACCTAAAATTATACTTGGCTTTGGTGAGGTAAAGAGAGGTGAACTATTGTGAGTCAATTACCATAAATTTAAGCTATCACTGAATTCCACACGCTGGACCCATAACTAAATTTATAAAATGAACTGGATAAATATTAATAACAATTTAAAAGGGTACAAGATTAAGTGAACGATTCTTTCAGAGTGTGCACAGATGGTCAAAATCACCCCCCATACTATAGCATTTTGCAGACATTTCAAAAACAGCAGCAAAGCCAGTTGCAGATCACTCTGGCATCATCCTAAAGAGTACAAGATCAAATTCAGAATGGATTTTTGTGGGTTTCATGAAAGGACGTGCACATTTCCCTCTGTTTAAAAAAAAACAAGCTCCCTGTTCCCAAACGTCAAGTTGAAAAGTGTGATGGTAGAAATTGGACTTCTGGTGCAACCTCCCTCATATTTACACACAGAGAGCAACCAACCACACTTGAGGCGACCTGCAATCGTGCATTCCTCTCCTTCACATGCTCCAGCAATTTCCAGCGAGCGGGTTGCCCACCCCTCCCTCCTCAAATCTTGCCAGTTATTATTTATTTTTTTTAAAGTTGAAATATTGGGCAAGTACCACCCGGGAGTCCACGCACTTACGAGGCTGGCAGCGTCGCAAGACTTTAGGGTGAACCCCTCACCCGCCCCCATTTAAAAGGGCAGAACCTCTCCCCTTCCCGATGGTGTGTAAGGAGGGAGATGGGGAAACTTTCCGAAGGCCCACAGTCAACCCACACGGAAGGCGGAAAGCCGGCGGCGAGCTCTCGGCCTGGGCTTTACAGCAGGCGCCAGCCCGGCCACACTGGCATGCTCGGGGGGCGCCTGGACTACCCGAGCCCGAGGATCGGGTGGGTGACGCCTAGAGCCAGGGGACGGCTTCCACCCCCCAAACACACACACACCGAGCTGGTCAAAGCGGCCAGGAACAGAACCATTTTAACAATCCACTTACCGGGCTCGGTAGTAGAAAACATCCTCGGTTCCAGGGGAGGAGGCAGCACAGAGACTATATTTATATATTATTAGATATATATCCTTCCCCCTCCCCGTGCTTATATAAATTTATATCACAAACGGGAACGCACATGAGGGGGGAGGGAGGGTGAAACACATGAACGATTCCCCGCTGGGCCGATAGGGGAATGGGGGGGTTGCGAGGCAGCGGCAGACCCCCACCCACACACAGACAGACAGATAGAGGCAGGCAGACAAACCCCCTCCCCCACCCCCCGGCCAGGCCGGGCCACACACTCTCTGAGGCTGCACACACGGGCCGGCCCCGTACGTACGCACGCAGACCGGCCCCTGCGTGCTGACGTCACCCCCTCACTCCCGGCAACTCTCACGCGCGCCCGCCATTCCAACCGGCGCCAAAGGGGACTGCGCATGTGCACGCTCCGGGGCGGGGAAGGCGGGAGTTGGTCTGCCGCTCGCGCAGCAACTGGGCGTCAATGTGTGTGCGCCCATTGTGTGTGGTTGGGAGTTGTGTGTGTGCGCGCCCATTGTGTGTGTGGTTAGGAGTTGTGTGTGTGCAGTGTGTGGGGTTGGGAGTTGTGTGTGTGCGCAGTGTGTGTGGTTGGGAGTTGTGTGCGCAGTGTGTGTGGTTAGGAGATGTGTGCGCAGTGTGTGTAGTTAGGAGATGTGTGTGCAGTTAGGAGTTGTGTGTGTGCAGTGTGTGGGGTTGGGAGTTGTGTGTGCGCAGTGTGGTTGGGAGTTGTGTGTGCGCAGTGTGTGGTTGGGAGTTGTGTGTGCGCGCGCAGTGTGTGGTTGGGAGTCGTGTGTGTGCGCAGTGTGTGTGGTTGGGAGTTGTGTGTGTGCGCAGTGTGTGTAGTTAGGAGTTGTGTGTGCAGTGGTGTGTGCAGTTAGGAGTTGTGTGTGGGGTTGGGAGTTTGTGTGTGTGTGGTTGGGAGTTGTGTGCGTGCAGTGTGTGGGGTTGGGAGTTGTGTGTGTGCAGTTAGGAGTTGTGTGTGTGCGCAGTGTGTGTGGTTGGGAGTTGTGTGTGTGCAGTGTGTGTGGTTGGGAGTTGTGTGTGTGCAGTGTGTGTGGTTGGGAGTTGTGTGTGTGCAGTGTGTGGGGTTGGGAGTTGTGTGTGTGTGTGTGCAGTATGTGGGGTAGGAGTTGTGTGTGTGCCCAGTGTGTGTGGTTGGGAGTTGTGTGTGCGCGCAGTGTGTGTGCAGTGTGTGGGGTTGGGAGTTGTGTGTGTGTGCAGTATGTGGGGTAGGAGTTGTGTGTGTGGTTGGGAGTTGTGTGTGTGCGCAGTGTGTGTGGTTGGGAGTTGTGTGTGTGCAGTGTGTGTGGTTGGGAGTTGTGTGTGTGCAGTGTGTGGGGTTGGGAGTTGTGTGTGTGTGCAGTGTGTGGGGTTGGGAGTTGTGTGTGTGTGCAGTATGTGGGGTGGGAGTTGTGTGTGCAGTGTGTGTGGTTGGGAGTTGTGTGTGGTTGGGAGTTGTGTGTGTGCAGTGTGTGGGGTTGGGAGTTGTGTGTGTGTGCAGTGTGTGTGGTTGGGAGTTGTGTGTGCCCAGTGTGTGTGGTTGGGAGTTGTGTGTGTGTGCAGTATGTGGGGTGGGAGTTGTGTGTGTGTGCAGTGTGTGTGGTTGGGAGTTGTGTGTGTGTGCAGTGTGTGTGGTTGGGAGTTGTGTGTGTGCAGTGTGTGGGGTTGGGAGTTGTGTGTGCCCAGTGTGTGGGGTTGGGAGTTGTGTGTGCCCAGTGTGTGGGGTTGGGAGTTGTGTGTGCCCAGTGTGTGGGGTTGGGAGTTGTGTGTGCCCAGTGTGTGGGGTTGGGAGTTGTGTGTGCCCAGTGTGTGTGGTTGGGAGTTGTGTGTGCCCAGTGTGTGGTTGGGAGTTGTGTGTGGTTGGGAGTTGTGTGTGGGGTTGGGAGTTGTGTGTGCCCAGTGTGTGGTTGGGAGTTGTGTGTGCGCAGTGTGTGGGGTTGGGAGTTTGTGTGTGTGATTGGGAGTTTATGTGTGTGCAGTGTGTGTGGTTGGGAGTTGAGTGTGCGCAGTTGGGAGTTTTGTGTGCGCAGTGTGTGGGGTTAGGAGTTGTGTGTGCGCAGTGTGTGGTTGGGAGTTTTGTGTGTGTATGCAGTGTGTGTGGTTGGGAGTTGTGTGCGTGCAGTGTGTGTGGTTGGGAGTTGTGTGTGTTTGCGGTTGGGAGTTGTGTGTGTGTGGGGTTGGGAGTTGTGTGTGTGGTTGGGAGTTTGTGTGCAGTTGGGTGTGTGTATGGTTGGGAGTTTTGTGTGTGTGTGTGGTTGGGAGTTGTGTGCGTGGTTGGGAATTGTGTGTGTGGTTGGGAATTGTGTGTGTGCCCAGTATGTGTGGTTGGGAGTTTGTGCGCAGTGTTTGTGGTTGAGATTTGTGTGTGCCCAGTGTGTGTGGTTGGGAGCTGTGTGTGCGTGCTGTGTGTGTAGTTATGAGTGTGTATGCGCAGTTTGTGAGCATGTGCAGTGTGGTTGTGTATGTGTGTGCATGGAGGGTGTGGTTGTGAGTGAGCGCGTGAATGCAGAACGTGGTGTGGGTGCAGAGTGTCTGCATGCTGTATGTGTGCAGAGTGTGATGTGTGCGTGTGGTTGAGTGAATTTCTGTGAATGTGTGTATATCATGGTAGCAAGTGGGAAAAAGAATGAAATTAAGATTTTGTGTTTATATGCACCTTCCACCTCTCCAAGAAACATTTTCTTGCCAGGGCCTGGTGCAAGTGTATTTCATGCCCACGGTGAACCTTCAGATTTCCTCCCACCACAATCAACGTTTGAAAATTAATACAGTAAAATGGTCCCACACAATCACTAAAAATTATCAGGCATCTCAGATTTTTGAATGGTGGAACTTTCGTTAAATATTTTAAACCAGTGGCACCACCCATTACTGACACATGAGGCCAGATAACAGCAATTAACTGTTAATTAACTACATATGAATACAAATTCTGGTTACATTACAATGCTTATCTCTGTCAACCAGGAATGAAAACAAACTTTGGGGTAGATGTAGGATAATGCAAATGGTCTTTATTAAGTTAAAGACTTGGAGGAGATGTCCCGTGGGGTGGGGAAATGTCTTGAAAGACGTGCTGTTAAGTAATTCGGACATTCTGAAATCTCCATCCATGGTGCCAGAATGTGGCGACTTGGGGCTTTTCACAGTAACATCATTGCAGTGTTATTGTAAGTCTACTTGAGACAATAAAGATTATTATGTAGTCTAAAGTGTTATATGTAAAATATGTAAGTATATGTTTTTTTTAAATAAATATTTTTATTCATTCTAACCTTTTCATCATAGTTACAACAAATAATTAATAACAACCAATACAATGGCAATCCCCCAACCACCAATCCCCTCATCCCACCCACCCTCAAACAGCTCCCAACATTTTGAATGAAAGACACCAATGAAAAAGAATAATCATTAATTTATACATTCCAAGCCCCCCCCCCCCCCCCCCCCCCACCACCACCACCAATGTTCGAAGTCACCCAATTCGTGAAAATGCATGATGAACAAGGCCCATGAGTTGTAGAACCCTTCCATCCTCCCCCTAAACTCGAACTTTACTTTCTCAAGCGTTAAGAACTCCAGCAGGTACCCCAGCCAGGCCGAATCATAGGGTGGAGAAGCCGACCTCCACCCCAACAGAATCCGCATTCGGGCAATCAGCGAGGCGAAGACTAAGACATCTGCCTCCGCACCTGTTTCCAACCCCGGCCGATCTGACACCCTTCTAGGGGACTTGATTCGAGTCTCACATGCACCACCCTTGAGATTACCCTGGTGACCTCCCTCCAATACCCTTCCAGTTTTGGACAAGGTCAAAACATATGAACATGATTTGCAGGCCCCCCCCCCCCCCACAGAATTTACAACCATCCTCCACCCCCTCAAAAAGTCAGCTCATCCTCTCCCTTGTGAGGTGCTCCCTATGCACCACCTTCAACTGTATCAGTCCCAACCTCACACACAAAGTTGAGGCATACACCCTCCGAAGCACCTCACACCACAGCCCCTCTTCCATGCCCTCAACCAACTCTTCCTCCCACTTTGCTTTAATCTCATCCAGTGATACCTTATCTTCTCACAGAATAACCCCATAAATCGCTGACACCACCTCTTTCTCCAATCGTCCCGCCATCAATATCTCTTCCAACAGTGTGGGGGCCGGTGCAATCGGAAAGCTCTGTACCTCCTTCCTGACAAAATTTTGGACCTGCGTATATATCTAAACATCTCCCCCTGCCCCAACCCATATTTCTTCCCCAGCTCCTCCAACTTCGCAAACCGGCCTCCCAGAAACAAATCCTTCAATACCTAACTCCCCACTCCTCCCATCTCAGAAAATTCCCATCCCACCTCCCTGTTTCAAATCTATAATTCCCTTGAATCGGCATTTCCCTTTCGCAACCCCCCCAACCTAAAGTGCTGGCACAACAGCCTCCAGATCCAGAGCATCGCCACTACCTCCCGACTCCCTGAGTATTTCCCTGGGGCCATCGGGAGCGACGCTGTTGCCAATGCCCTCAGCCCTGACCCCCTGCATAGACTCTCCTCCATTCTAACCCACTGGGAGTCTCCCACTCTCACCCAGCCCCGCAACTCCTCAGCATTCACCGCCCAGTAATAATACAATAAAATCAACCCCTCTGACTGCCGTCCTCTCTGCAATAGCACCTTCCTAATCATGGCTATCTCCCCCCTCCCCCCCTCAAATAAACAAGGTAATCATCTTTTCTACTTCCTTAAAAAACGCCTTTGATAAAAAGATCGGCAGGCATTGAAAAATGAACAAAAAACACGGCAATTCATTCATCTTGACTGCCCGCACCCGACCTGCCAGCGATAGAGGAAGACAATCCCATCTTGCCAAATCCGCTTTCACCCTCCCCACCAAACTAGTGATGTTATATCTACGGAGACCCCCCACCAATCTCGAGCCACCTGCACCCCCAGGTGTCTAAAGTGGGATGTAAATATATAGTTGACATTATTTTTAATGTAGGATCACATGATAACAGCATGGGTCGAGATAGTTCCATGTAGAGCAAAATGTAGAGACTACTTTGTAAATAATTACAATTCACCTGAGGAAGGAGCTGCGCTCCGAAAGCTCGTGTTTGAATCAAACCTGTTGGACTTTAACCTGGTGTTGTAAGACTTCTTACTGTGCTCACCCCAGTCCAACGCCGGCATCTCCACATCATGTAAATAATTAGCATAATGTTAAGTAAAAGAAACATTTGTTAACAGTACTGCCACCAGCGTCATCTGTAACTCCAGTCCAAGTCGAGCACATACCAGGCCAAAGACAACGCCCGCTCTCCCACTAAAAGGAGCACATCAATTTCAGAGTCGATTAAGGCTGGAGGATGTCACAGGAATCGTACCCCTATACTTAGCTGAGTTGGGGTACGTGGCAAATAACTGATGTGTTGGGTAAGCTGGGTCGACGAGGACTGCGTTCACTGCAGTGGTGAGAGAGACAGGCTTCCAACACTTGAAGAAATGCAACTCGATTTTATTGAACACTTAACTATAATACACACTTTAACTGTGGGTTGACACTATGCTGACTTGATTGGAGACCTGAGGCTAACCTGACCAGACCCTTCTCCAGTATATATACATCCATTGATTTTCTCGTATTGATTTATGGGATTAGACGTTGCTGGCTAGGCCAGTCTTCATTGCCCATCCATAGTTTCCCTTTAGAAGGTGGCAGTGAACTGCAGTCACTCAGGTGTAAATACACCCACTGTGCTACTACGAAGGGGGTTCCAGGATTTCGACCCAGCGACAGTGAAGGAACTGCGATACATGTCCAAGTCAGGATGGTGAGTGTCTTGGAGGGGAACCTCCAGGTGCTGGTGTTTCCAGATATCTGCTGCTCCTGACCTTCTAGATGGTAGTGTCTGTGGGTTTGGAAGATGCTGCCGAAGGAACCTTGGTGAGTTGCTGCAGCGCATCTTGTAGATGGTACACATGGCTGTTACTCTGTGTTGGCGATGGAGGGATTGAATGTTTCTGGAAGGGTTAGCACTCAAGCAAGCTGCTTTGTCATGGATGGTGCCGAGCTTTTTGTGTGTTGTTGGAGCTGTACTCATCCAGGCAAGTGGAGAGTATTTCATTACACTCCTGACTTGTGCCTTGTAAATGGTGGACAGGCTTTGGGGAGCCAGGAGGTGAGTTAATCGCCACGGGATTTCTAACTTTTGACCTGCTCTGGTGGCCCAGGATGTTGATAGTGGGGGATTCAGAGAAGGTAATGTCGTTGAATGTCAAGGATGATGGTTAGATCCTCTCTACTTGAAGATGGTCATTTCCTGACACTTGTGTTCTGTGAATGTCAATTGCCACTTGTCAGCTCAAGCCTGGATATTGTCCAGGTCTTGCTGCATTTGGACATGGACAGTTTCAGTATCTGAGGAGTCAGGAATGGTGCTGAACATTGTGCAGTCATCAGCGGAAGTCGCCACTTCAGACCTTATGATGGAAGGAAGGTCATTGATGAAGCAGCTGAAGATGGTTGGGCCTAGGACACTACCCTGAGGAACACCAGATGTGATGCCCTGGAGCTGAGATGATTGGCCTCCAACCACCAAAACTATCTTCCTTTGTGCCAGGTATGATTCCCACCAACAGAAGGTTTTGTCTGATTCCCATGAACTTCAGTTTTGCTAGGGCTCTTTGATGCCAAGGGCAGTCACTAACCTTTGTTATTGAGTTATTTTGTCTATGCCTGCATCAGGAGCTGAGTGACCCTGGAGGAACCCAAACTGAGCATCCGTGAGCAGGTTATTGCTGAGTAAGTGCTGCTTGATAGCACTGCTGATTACTCTTTCCATCACTTTACTGATGATTGGGAGTAGACTGATGGGGCGGTAATTGGCCGGGTTGGATCTGTCCTGTTTCTTGTGTACAGGAATACCTAGGTAATTATCCATATTGTCGGGTAGATGCCAATGTTGTAACTGTACTGGAACAGCTTGGCTAGGGGTGCAGCAAGTTCTGGAGCACAAGTACAATTGCTGGGATATTGTCATGGCGAATAGCCTTTCAATGTCCAATACCATCAGCCGTTTCTTGATATCAAGTGGAGTGAGTTGAATTGGCTAAAAAGTGACATCTGTGATGCTGAGGACCTCCAGAGGAGGTCAAAATGGATCATCCACTCGGTACTTCTGGCTAAAGATTGTTGTGAATGCGTCAACCTTATCTTTTACGTATAAGTGCTGGGCCCCGCTATCGTTGAGGATAGGGATACTTGTAGAGCTTCCCACTCCAGTGAGTTGTTTAATTGCCCACCACCATTCACGGCTGAGTGTGGCAGGATCTTCAATCTGATCCATTAGTTGTGGAATTTCTTAGCTCTATCTATCACATGCTACTTATGCTGTTTGGCACACAAGTAGTCCTGTGTTGTAGCTTCACCAGGTTGATGCTCATTTGGAGATAGGCTTGGTGCTGTTCCTTACAAGCCCTCCTGGCTCTTCAGTGAACCAGGGTTGATCCCCTGGCATTGTGGTCATGGTAGAGTGGGGGATATGCCGGGGCATGAGGTGACAGATTGTGGTCGAGTACGACTCTGCTGCTGCTGATGGCCCACAGTGCCTCATGGATGCCCAACCTTCAGTTGCTCGACCTGTTCAAAGTCTATCCCATTTAGCACAGTGGTAGTACCATACAACATGATGGAGGGTATCCTCAACGTAAAGATGGGACTTTGTCTCCACAAGAACTGTGCGGTGGTCACTTTTACCGATACTGTCATAGACAGTTGTATCGGCAGCAGGCAGGTTGGTGAGGATATGGTCAGTATGCTTTTCCCTCTTGTTGGTTCCCTCACCACCTGCTGCAGTCCCAATCTAGCATCTATGTCATTAGGGCCCAGCCAGCTCAGTTAGTGGTGGTACTACCGAGCCACTCTTGATGATGGATATTGAAGTCCCCCACCAGAGTGTATGCTGCACCCTTGTCACCCTCAGTGCTTCCTCCAAGTGGCGTTCAACATGGAGGAGTATTGATTCATCAGCTGAGGGAGATGGTTCGTGGTAATCAGCAGGAGGTCGCCCATGTTTAACCTGGTGCCACGAGACTTGATGGGGTCCAGAATCAATGTTGAGGACTCCCAGGGCAACTCCCTCCTGAGTCTATATCACTGTAACCACTGTGCTGCCACCACTGCTGGGTCTGTCCGGCCATACCCAGGGATGGCGGTGTCTGGGGATTATCTGTAAGGTATGATTCCGTGTGTATGGCTGTGTCAGGCTGTTGCTTGATTCATGAGAATACATGCTCTGAGCCAATTAAACATTGAATTCTTCTTTAATTGAGTCCAGAGGTGACAAAAAATATCAAATTCTTCACCTGTTGTGATTGGTGTGAATTTTCTTTACAAGAAAATAATTCAATACTGTCATGGAAACTTGGACCAAACAAATAAACCTCGACCAAACAAAGGGCTGGTTATTTGTATATTGTTGAATAGGTTTGCTCTAAAACACAATGCAGATGATTTGGTTTCACGTGGAATGCGTTATACTTTGGTGACCGAATAAAGAGAAGGAAACAGGTCGCAAAAGATTGCGGTGAATTAGTCTTAATATTAAATTACCCCCTAATTGGCCAATTAGACAAATTGCAGTAACTACAATGGAAACTAACAAATGAAGAGATAAATTAATAACGTTTATAAAATATCACAAAGAAAAGTACAGCACAGGGACCAGGCCCTTCAGCCCTCCAAGCCTGCGCCGACCATGTTGCCCGTCTCATCTAAAACCTTCTACACTTCCGGGGTCCGTATCCCTCCAATCCCATCCTATTCAAAGGATATGTTTATTGTCATGTGTACCAAGGTACAGTGAAAAGTATTTTTCTGCGAGCAGCTCAAACAGATCATTTGGTACATGAAAAGAAAGAAAATACATATTACGGCAACACAAGGTACACAATGTAAATACCTAGACACCTGCATCGGGTGAAGCATACAGGAGTGTAGTATTAATCAGGTCAGTCCACAAGAGGGTCGTTAAGGAGTCTGGTAACAGCGGGGAAGAAGCTGTGTTTGAGTCTGTTCGTGCGTGTTCTCAGACTTTTGTATCTCCTGCCCAATGCAAGAAGTTGAAAGGGTGAGTAAGCCGGGTAGGAGGGGTCTTTGATTATGCTGCCCGCTTTCCTAAGGTAGAGGGAGGTATAGATAGAGTCAGTGGATGGGTGGCGCGTTCGTGTGATGGACTGGGCAGTGTTCATGACACTCTGAAGTTTCTTGTGGTCTTGGGTCGAGCAGTTGCCATACCAGGCGGTTATGCAGCCTGATAGGACACTTTCTATAATGCACCTGCAGAAGTTGGTAAGAGTCAGTGTGGACATGCCAAATTTCCTTAGTTTCTTGAGAAAGTATAGGCACTGTTGTGCTTTCTTGGTGGTAGCGTCAACATGGGTGGACCAGGACAGATTTTTGGTGATAGAACGATAGAATGTACAGTGCAGAAGAAGGCCATTCAGCCCATCGGGTCTGCACCAGCTCTTGCAAAGAGCACCCTACTTAAGCCCACACCTCCACCCTATCCCTGTAACCCAGCTACCCCACCTAACCTAAGGGCAATTTAGTATGGTCAATCCACCTAACCTGCACATCTTTGGGCTGTGGGAGGAAACCGGAGCACTCGGAGGAAACTCACGCAGACATGGGGAGAACGTGCAGGCTCCACACAGACATTGACCTAAGCCGGGAATTGAACCTGGGACCCTGTGGCTGTGAAGTAACTGTGCTAACCACTGTGCTACCGTGCTGCCCGTCCCATGATGTGCACACCTAGGAATTTGAAGCTGTCAACCATCTCCACCTCGGCCTCGTTGATGCAGACAGGGTGTGTACAGTATTTTTCTTCCTGAAGTCAATGACCAGCTCTTTAGTTTTGCTGACATTGAGGGAGAGATTGTTGTCGCTACACCACTCCACTAGGTTCTCTATCTCCCTCCTGTATTCTGACTCGTCGTTATTCGAGATCCGACCCACTAAGGTCGTGTCATCAGCAAACCTGTAGATGGAGTTGGAATTAAATTTTGCCACGCAGTCGTATGTGTATCGGGAATATGATAGGGAGCTAAGCATGCAGCCTTGCGGGGCCCCAGTAGAGGACTATCGTGGAGGAGGTGTTGTTGTTCATTCTTACTGATTGTTGGTCAGAAAGTCGAGGATCCAGTTGCAGAGTGAGGAGCCATGTCCTAAGTTTTGGAACTTTGATATGAGCTTGGCTGGGATTATGGTGTTGAAGGCGGAGCTTTAGTCAATGAATAGGAGTCTGATGTAGGAGTCCTTGTGGTCGAGATGCTACAGGGATGAGTGTAGGGCCAGGGAGATGACGTCTGCTGTGGACCGCCTGCGGCAGTATACAAATTTCAGTGGATCTAGGCATCCTGGAAGTATGGAGTTGATGTGTTTCATTTTTTTTTAATATAATTTTTATTGGAATTTTTTACAGAAAATATAAAACATAACGACAAACAATGAAATGCAACAAAATAACCCATAATAACTGTGACACCCCCAGACCGTATCGGCGCATGTACCACATCCCCCCACCCCCCAACCCTAATGAACAACAAAAGAACTTTAAAAATATTAAAATTAAATAAACAAACATAGTCATTGTCGGCCCCCCCGTTTTCCCTCCCCTTTTCCCTCCCCGGGTTGCTGCTGCTGCTGTCCCCGTACCCTATCGTTGAGCCAGAAAGTCGAGAAAAGGCTGCCACCGCCTAAAGAACCCTTGTACCAACCCTCTCAGGGCGAATTTGACCTTCTCTAGCTTAATGAAACCCGCCATGTCATTGATCCAGGTCTCCACGCTTGGGGGCCTCGCATCCTTCCATTGTAGCAAGATCCTTCGCCGGGCTACTAGGGACGCAAAGGCCAGCACACCGGCCTCTTTCGCCTCCTGCACTCCCGGCTCCACCCCAACCCCAAAGATCGCGAGTCCCCATCCTGGCTTGACCCTGGATCCCACCACCCTCGACACCATCCTCGCCACCCCCTTCCAGAACTCCTCCAGAACATATGGGCATGGTTCGCTGGACTCCCCGAGCACCTGACACACCTGTCCTCACCCCCAAAGAACCTACTCATCCTCGTCCCAGTCATGTGGGCCCGGTGCAGCACCTTGAATTGGATGAGGCTAAGCCGCGCACACGAGGAGGAAGAATTAACCCTCTCCAGGGCATCAGCCCATGTCCCGTCTTCGATCTGTTCCCCCAGTTCCCCCTCCCACTTCGTTTTCAGCTCCTCTACTGATGCCTCCTCCGCCTCCTGCATAACCTTGTAGATATCAGATATCTTCCCCTCTCCGACCCAGACCCCCGAAAGCACCCTGTCGCTCACCCCCCTCGCGGGAAGCGAAGGGAATCCCTCCACCTGCCGCCTAGCAAATGCCTTTACCTGCAGGTACCTGAACATGTTCCCCGGGGGAGCCCAAATTTCTCATCCAACTCCCCCAGGCTCGCAAACCTCCCATTAATAAACAGGTCCCTCAGCTGTCTGATGCCCGCTCTGTACCAACCCTGAAATCCCCCATCAATGTTCCCTGGGACGAACCTATGGTTCCCCCTTAACGGAGCCTCCATCGAGCCCCCCACTTCTCCCCTATGTCGCCTCCACTGCCCCCAAATCTTGAGGGTAGCCGCCACCACCGGACTCGTGGTATACCTCGTAGGAGGGAACGGCCACGGCGCCGTTATCAGGGCCCCCAGGCTTGTATCGCCACAGGACGCCCTCTCCATCCGTTTCCATGCTGCCCCCTCCCCCTCCATTACCCACTTGCGCACCATCGACACATTGGCCGCCCAATAATACGGAGTTGATGTGTTTCATGACCAACCTTTCGGAGCACTTCATTACGATTGATGGCAGGGCCACCGGACGGTAGTCATTGAGGCACGTTGCCTGGTTCTTCTTTGGCACGGTATGATGGTGGTCTTCTTGAAGAAGATGGGGACCTCGGAGCAGAGTAGGAAGAGATTGGAGATATCCACGAACACATCTTCCAGCTGATGCGCGCAGACTCTGAGTGCATGACCAGGGACCCTGTCTGGACCCATCGCCTTCCGAGGGTTTACTTACAGGAAGGCCGATCTGACTTTGGAAGCTGTGACAGTGGGTATGGGTGTGTCTGGGGCTGCTGGGGCAGTCGACAGTGGATTGATGGTTTGCTGCTCGAACCGAGCATAGAATGCATTGAGTTCATCAGGGAGGGATGCGCTGCTTCCGGAAATACTGCTCGGCTTCGCTTTGTAGCCCATTATGTTGTTTAGGCCTTGCCACAACCACTGAGAGTCTGTAACGCTAGTCTGTGACTCTAGCTTGATCTGATATTGGATTTCTTGTATAGGTCAGGGAAGCCTGACTTGAACAAATCAAACCTGTCCTTCAGTAGGAAGTTAATTTCTAGATTAAGCCAATTTCTCAAGACGTCCCTTAAACATTATTATTGTACCTGCTTCCACCATCTCCTCCGGCAGCGAGTTCCAGGCACCCACTACCCTCTGTGAGAAAAACTTACCTCGCGTATCTCCTCTAAATCTTGCCCTTCGCACCTTAAACCTATGTCCCCCAGTAATTGACTCTTCCACCCTGGGAAAAACCTTCTGACTATCCATTCTGTCCATGCCCCTCATAATTTTGTTAATTTCTATCAGGTCGCCCCTCAACTTCTGTCATTCCAGTGAGAACAAATGAGTTTATTCAACCGCTCCTCATAGCTAATGCCCTCCATACCAGGCAACATCCTGGTAAATCTCTTCCGTACCCTCTCCAAAGCCTCTACATCCTTTTTGTGAAATAGAACACTATATTCCAAGTGTGGCTTAACTAAGGTTCTATACACTGCAGCATGACTTGCCAATTTTTATACTCAATGCCCCAGCCGATGAAGGCAAGCGTGTCATATGCCTTCTTGACTACCTGTGTTGCCACTTTCAGTGACCTGTGGACATGTACACCCAGAACCCTCTGCCTGTCAATACTTTTAAGGGTTCTCCTATTTACTGTATATTTCCCACCTGTATTAGACTTTCCAAAAAGCATTCCCTCACAATTGTCAGGATTAAACTCCATCTGCCATCTCTCCGCCAGGTCTCCAACAGATCTATATCCTGCTGTATCCTCTGACAATCCTCATACTATCTGAAATTCCACCAACCTTTGTGTCGTCCACAAACGTATTAATCAGACCAGTTACATATATTACAAACAGCAAAGGTCCCAGCACTGATCCCTGCGGAACACGCTAGCCACAGCCCTCCATTCAGAAAAGCACCTTTCCACTGCTACCCACTGTCAGAATTTTAGTGTGCTCTCACGTCATCCCCATTAGAGAACACAGATTTTGTAGATTGTAATATGTTTTGGTGGGAGTGCCTTTGAGATTTGCAGCAGATTTACCGATCTCGTTTTGCCAGGGCTGAAAATGAGTGGACCGGTTAGATAGCGGGAGAGGGGGTGGCATGGTGGTTAGCACTGTTGCCTCATGGCGCCGAGGACCCGGGTTCAATCCTGGCCCCGAGTCATTGTCCGTGTGGAGTTTGCACATTCTCCCTGTGTCTGCGTGGGTCTCACCCCCACAACCCAAAGATGTGCTGGTTAGGTGGATTGGCCCCGCTAAATTGCCCTTTAATAAAAAAAACATTTTTAAAACAAAGAAATGGATTGCGGGGGAGGCCAAATTGGGGAACCACGTCGGGCGCTGGTTGGCTTGCGATCTAACCGGCACGCTTCCGTTGGCGAGATCTGGATCCAATAATCACTAGTTAAGCCCAAACTCCGCACCATTAACAGGAAGGACCCCATATCGAACGGCCAGTTGTGATCTAATCACCGCCCCAGCGAGCGGCTACCATTTAGCGCACCTATTTAAAAACCTGAGGCTAGCGCAATGGCTGAGGAGGTGAGTAGCCATCTTCAGAATCGGGCAGTCAACCCGGGGGCACTGCGCGGGGGAGGGGGGAGCCTTTCCGAGGGGGGGACGAGCTTGGTCAGGGAGTTGGGCCACCATCGGTGGGGGAGGGGGTCACCCCGGGCTGCGGGTTGGGTGGTCTAGTGCCCGCGTCCATGGCATGCCATGCCCGGGTTGTTTATACCCATAATGGGAGCAGCTCCAGCTGCTGTCTGTCTGTCCCACCGAACACCCCAGTGACAGAGCCCAGCCCGTGCTACTGTGGTGAAGGTCACATTAACTCCCACTGACCGTGGCGGCCGCTGGCCACACAGCTGTAGGCTATTGTTAATGGTGAATTGTCAATGTTAGTAATGTGAGCACTTCACAGCCCTCAAGTGGATTCCCGTGGATACATGTGCCATGATGCAGGCGGTTGTTACTGCCCAGCGTCCCAATCAGATTGTGAGACATGGACATTTGTCCTGAAATCCGGAGGCATCAACACCACAGAGGGAGCAGCCAACATTTCAACACCCAAAACCTGGGCCACAGCACTGGGTACATCCCCGCAACCAGAGGGTGTGTGTGTGAACCGGGGAAGGAATCAGCACCCGGCCCAGGTAACGTTACCAGCAGGTGTCTGGGATACAGGGTCTGGAGTCCGGTGCCAAGGGGCCACTGCTGGGGCCGGAATGCGTGGCACCCTGAGAGATTGCAGGGGAAGTGAGGGTGGGGAGTCCTGGGGGAACCAATGGTTTGTCTCTCACTCTCTCCAATTCTTTATAGAAATCGCATGATGGATGATATTATGGGCCCTGTGGAAGCTCCCCTCGCAGTGATGCTGGCAGGCCAGGCAGCCAGACATCGGAGAAGGCAGCAGCAGCAGCATCAACAGAGGCTCGAGGCGATGGCCCACGTGCAGGGTTCTGCCCCACACCCTGAGGACCTGACCACCCATTAGGCCAGGGAGGGACCCAGAAGGGGAGACCGGCGATGGTCCATGGTGTACAGATGTCACTGATCTTTCAATCTGATATCGGACAGTATGTGCCACAGAAGGCTATGCCTCAACAAAGAGACAGTGTGGCACCTGTGTCATGTCTGTGCAGACTTGGCACCATGTGGAGGAGGAAAATACCCACTCCTGGTGGCCGTCAAGGTCACTGCAGTCCTGAACATCTACTCCTCGGGTTCATTCCAGGACTCCATGTGTGGTATATCTCAAACATCAGCCCACAAGTGCATCCATGAAATCACAGATGCCCTGTTTGCCCAGGTAGCTGAATATCTAGACTTTGACCTGGACCAAGCCCATCAAGATGCCCGAGCAGCAGGATTCTCCCCCACCGCCAAGATGCCCCAGGCCCAGGGGGTAATAAATGGCACGCATGTCGCCTTGCACACACTGGGCAGTGTGGGAGAGTCCTTCATCAACAGGAAGGGGTTCCATTCCCTGAACATCCAACTCCTGTGCGACCACCACCTCAAGATCATGCACGTGCCTGCACACTTCCCCAGGAGTGTATATGACAGCCACATCCTGGGACACTTGGAGAACCCTGGCATTTTCGAGGGATGACTGGATGGCTCTTGGGGGATAAGGGCTAATGACTCCAGAACAGAGGCTGGTGACCGATGTGGAGACCCGATATAATGAGGCCCATGTGGCCACCCGGGATGTCATTGATGCCTCGACCGTTCTCATGGTGCTCTGCAGTACACCCCCCCCCCCCCGTAGGGTCACAGGCCTTGTGGTGATCTGCGCCCTCCACTACCTGGCACAGCAGCAGGGCAATGTGCTGGAGGAGGAGAAGGAGGAACATGTGTCCACCTTCGAGGAGGAGCCGAACCAGGAAGGGCTTGAGAACGAGCCCAGGGAGGACCCACGGGACCAGCCAGAGGATGGAGGACAGGCGGTGGTGGCGAGGTCCGGCATGCCCTGAAGACCAAGGTGGCCCTCATCCTTGCCCGCTTCTCATCGGACATGGCTTCATCCATCATTGCACTCCCTCTCCCCATCCCACCCTCCGTCCCCCATAATCATGCCCCTTCCCCCTCCCCTTGTCCCCTCCCTCTGTACCCTCACTCCCATCACTTTGTTCCACCCTCCCAGGGTTGAGATTTTTGTTTAGAGTACCCAATTCATTTTTTCCAATTAAGGGCATTTTAAGCGTGGCCAATCCACCTACCCTGCACATCTTTGGTTTGTGGGGGCAAAATTCACGCAAACACAGGGAGAATGTGAAAACTCCACACGGACAGTGACCCAGAGCCGGGATCGAACCTGGGACCTCGGCGCTGTGAGGCAGCAGTGCTAACCATTGCGTTACTGCCCTGTCCCTGAGATTTTTTTTTTGATGATTTTAACCAAAGGACGATGATCTGTCTCAACTGTGGAAAGTTGAAAGTCCATACAAGCCTACAATTGAACCGAGGCATTCTTTTTCGATTTGAGTGGACCTCTGCTCTATTGTCACCATGGATCGTGATGCAGACGCGACTGGTTTCCAATCGTCACGCTCGAGTTCCAGAAGAACTGCTCCTAGACCATCTTTCAACACGTCTGTTGACACTTTAATGTACTTGGAATGGTCAAAAAATGTGAAAACTGGCGATGTGTTGTTTTTGCTAGCAGGTTTGGAATGAATTTCCCAATAAAATTGATCATACCCATCACTCTTAAGATAGCTTTCTTGTCATGTGGTTTTGGCATGTTGAGAATTGCTTGGATTTTGTCCTTATCAGGTTCAATGCCACGCGATGAGAGCTTGTCACCTTGGAATGTGATCTCCTCAGTTACTCCAAATTGGCACTTTTGCTTGTTGAGCTTCAGCCCATTTCTCCTGATGCTCGTTAGAACTTTGAGCAACCTCATATTGTGCTCTTCTATGGTTGCGCCCCAAACGATGATATCATCCACGTACACACATATACCTTTGATGCCTTTGATTATGTGCTCCATGGCACAGTGAAAAATGTCTGATACTGCAATTATGCCAAACGGTATTCTCAGAAAGCAGTACCATCCAAATAGAACATAGAACATAGAACAGTACAGCACAGAACAGGCCCTTCGGCCCTCGATGTTGTGCCGAACAATGATCACCCCACTTAAACCCACGTAACCCGTATACCCGTAACCCAACAATCCCCCTATTAACCTTACACTACGGGCAATTTAGCATGGCCAATCCACCTAACCCTAACCTAACACCTAAATGGTGCATTAAAAGTTTAGGGTGAGATTCTCCGCAAATGCGGAGAGTCGTAAAGGCTGCTGTGAAACTGGCCGTGTTTCACGGCAGCCTTCACGCCCGTTCCCGGGACCCGATTCTCCCCCCCCATCGGGGCTAGGAGCGGGACCCCGGGAATCATGGCGTTGCGGCCTTAACGACCGCCGTTAAGGCCGCGCGCCAAGATGATGCGCGGCTGCCGTCTGTATGACGTCAGCCGTGCATGCGCAGGTTGGATCCGGCTCCAACCCGCGCATGCACGGGTGACGTCATCACGCCATTAACGGAACCCGCGCATGCGCGTTTCCGCATTTCTCCACCGCCGCCCGACAAGATGTGGCGGCTTGATCCTGTCGGGCGGCGGAGGGGAAATAGTGCATCCCTTTTGGACGCAGGCCCGACGATCGGTGGGCACCGATCGTGGGCCTGTCCCCTCCCGAGCACAACGGTGGTGCTCCCGCCCCAAACGGGCCTCTGGATGCCCCAAACGGGCATCCAGCGCCCGTTTCTATGACGGCAGCGAGCAGGTGTGTTTGCTGCCGTGAAAAAACGGGCATAAAGGCCCAGCCGCTCGGCCCATCGGCCGCGGAGAATCGACGTCACTGTAAAAAACGGCGAGCAGCGATTCGTGACGTGGATCGGGCGTGGGGGGTGGTGGGGGGAGAATAGTGGGAGGGCGCAAAAAATGTCGGGAGGCCCTCCCGCTATTCTCCCAACTGGCGTGGGCAGCGGCGAATTGCGCCCTTAGTATTTTGTACTTTGTTCCTCTAACTTTAGTTGCCATAAACCTTGAGATGCATCAAGTTTCATGAAGGATTGTGCACCAACCGTCTCACATGTGATTTCCTCATGATTTGATATTTGGTAATGTTCTCTCTTGATATTCTCATGAAATTCTTTAGGATCCATGCAATGTTTTTCTTTAATATATCATGGAGGTTACCCAGTCGGTAGGTTCTTCTATTTTTCTGATTACTTTTAATTTTGTCATTCTGTCTAGCTCCTTTTTGAGGTGATCCCGAACAGGTGCAGGTACTCTTCTTGGTGCCTGTATCACAGGTTTTGCATCCTTTTTTGAGTTGTATCTTGTAGGTGAATGGTAGTGCACCAAAACATCCAATCCATTGTGGATGCTATGCCAGCTGCACTAGACCTAATTCTTCACAGGACTGATCACCTAATAATGAATCCAAGCCCTTGGATACAATATAGAATGGGATGAAATAAACTGTGTTCTTCACCACCACACTCAGGTCACAAGCACCTTAATATTTAATGCTCAAACCATTCTAATCTCTCAGAGATATTTTGTGATTTCTTCTAATTGGCTGAATTTTTAGATTTTTAAAATCAGCCATGCTGATTAAATTGGCTTTGGCACCAGTGTCTAACTTCAATTGCTCCATTCACTTCAAGTGGTAGCAGCCATTTGTCCTCATCAACTGCATTTATTTTACATGGTGGATCAGTTTGTATTTTTTATAAGTTTTTAAAAATAATTATTTTGTGTCTCCAAAACTTGATTCTGCCCCGATATTACTCCATCAAATAATGATGATTCATCACTGGAGACTGTGTCTGCCACTGTGCTGATGATCTGGGATGGTCTGAGCAATGTAATTTTTTCCTTCACATCTGGAACAAAATTTGCCGAACGCTGGACGCTGCCTTAATTTGTGCCTTTGACGGGCAGCACGGTGGCGCAAGTGTTCAGCACGGTTGCCTCACGGCACCGAGGTCCCAGGTTCGATCCCGGCTCTGGGTCACTGTCCATGTGGAGTTTGCACATTCTCCCCATGTTTGCGTGGGAAGATGTGCAGGGTAGGTGGATCGGCCACACTAAATTGCCCCTTAATTGGAAAAAATGAATTGGATACTCCAAATTTAAAACAAAAGAAATAGAAATTGTGCCTTTGACCACATCTTTTACACAGAAATACTTTGTCCTGATTCTTTAACCTGTTTGTTGGTGTGCGAGAAGCTGCAGGAACTTTCCCACCTTTTTTTGGAAGTTTCCCGCCATTTTTGAAAAAGGGCGGCAACCGGAGTGTTTCGCTCCAAGAAGACGGTGTCATTACTGAGAAACATTTTAGAATGCTGTGCTGCTGGCCCGTGAGCTTGACAAATCTAAACTGTTTGTTCCAAAGGCAGTTCCCATTCCCTCTGCAACCGTTCCCTCAGCTTATTTTCATTCACACCAAACTCACTCTGGTCCCGGATCATGGAAGATTCCACCGCAGAAAAATTACAGGTTTTAGCTTTTAACTTTAAATCAGTGATGAAATGATCTATGGACTCCCCAGTCTTCTGTAAACATGATCTAAACACATAGCGTTTATAAATTTCATTCTTTCTGGGGCTGCAATGTGCATGAAATCTTCGAATTACTTCATTAAATTTTTTACTATCTTCATTGTTTGCGAATTTAAACACAGGAATTACTTTGGGCCCTGCCGTTGTTAGGAGCATCGCTACCGTTCACAAACCTGATTGATCTTCTAAATTTACTGCAGTAAGGAACAGATTGAATTGTTGTTTAAACACCCGCCATTTGCTGTTCAGGTTACTATGAAAACTGAGACTCATTGGTGGCTTCAAGGACTCCATTCTTGCAGTCTGCAAAATCGCCAAATCCCTGTGGACCTCGCAGAAGGCTTCTTTTTCTCATTGTTTAATACCATCCAACCCTGGTAACATGCAATGTTCTTGTCGGATGGGCTGATTTATATTACATGAACATTTGTAGCAAAGGGTACAAACAATTTATTAACAGATGAATAACAGTAAGATCAAGCACAAGCAAGCTCTCTCCAGTTTCCTCCAGCCAGTCTGAGGGGTCACCTGACTCTAACATTCACTTATATACTAGTGAGACTCTTAGTGGTCAGTCAGTGAATTACAACACAACCATGATAGAACTACACCAAAATCTGAATCCTATCTGTCTGCTGAGTGCATGCTTGCACCCAACTCCTCCACGCGTTGTGCCTGGAGGGTGGGGGACTATGGGGAGGATGCTGGCTGGCCCGCAGTGTGGAATAACGTGTCCGAAGCCTCACATATCTCCGGTGTAATGTGTTTTAATGGTGTACAAGTACAATAGTGACCCCAACTGTCCCTAATCTCCAATGTTGCCGCCTCTCTCCTTCCCCTCCCACCCAGTGCCCTTTCAGTAATCCTCAGCATGTTTAGCCTGCGGATGAGCTGGCGACCACCATTGTCTCCATGTATGGAGGCTCTGGATTGGCCTACAGCCCTCCCTCCTCCCGCTCTGTGCCCATAGGGTGCGGGGAGTCACCTTTGGACAGAGGGGCAGCTGGATTGAGCTCCGGATGCCCCTGCATCCTCTAGCTCTGCCAACCCTGGCGGCTCCCCAATGTCCGCACCATGGTGTCGATACCCTCAGCGATGTCCCTCTGTGACCGGGCCACACTCTGCAGTGCCTCGCCAATGTCACCTGCATCTGGGACATTGTCCTCATCTAGCAGGACATGCTCTGGAGTGCCTCAACATGCCTACGTGTCTAAGGCACTGAGAATCTGGGTTCGATCCCGGCCCTGGGTCCCACCTCGGAAAAGTCCCCCTGCGTCAAGGACACATCCCCCATCACTGACTGAGCCATGCCTTGGACACCACCACTCATGCTGCTGACGTCATGCTCTCCATGCAGTCATCATAGAATCATAGAATTTACAGTTGAGAAGACCATTCAGCCCATCATGTCTGCACCGGCCCTTGGAAAGAGCACCTCACCTAAGCCCACACCTCCATCCTATCCCTACACCTCCACCCTATCCCAGTAAACCCACCTAACCTTCTTTTGGACACAAAGGGCAATTTAGCATGGCCAATCCACCTAACCTGCACATCTTTGGACTGTGGGAGGAAACCGGAGCACCTGGAGGAAACCGACGCAGACACGGGGAGAACATGCAGACTGCGCACAGACAGTGACCCAAGCTGGGAATCGAACCTGGGACCTTGGAGCTGTGAAGCAACTGTCCTATTTTACAGGAATGGGGAATTACAAAATGTTAAGTTTGAATTGTCAGATATGTTCAGGTTAATTAACTCATTTTGCCCCAAGCAGAATGGAACGTTTTACAGGTTGTACTTTACAGGTAACTGCAAGTGGAACAAGATTTGCAGTAGCTTCAAGAATTTGAGAATTTAATTATAGACTTTCAATATTGCAGCAACAGTCGGCCCAATTTAAAATTTAATAAAAGGCGGGGGGGGGGGGGGGGGGGGAGGCGGGCATCTGGTGAGAAGTTACAAAAGACAGAATAGATGGAGGATTGCGAGGTCATATTCACCAGTCTCAAACAAGTCCGAGCAATGCCGCAGTCATCTAGCCTATTACTCTAACAAGCAATCAGCAGTTTCAGATTCTGCATATGGGAAGATTGAAAATGATCTCGGACGCTACAAGGGCTCAAGGGGAGTGTCTATTACGTAAATGGGGGGATTACAGTAGTTAAGGATGAGAGAAACAGCCCAGTGGGATATATGAACATTGAGGAAAGGAATATGTATGTGATGTGCAGATGGGAGTTGAGGAAGTGATCGAGTAGGAGAAGAGGCATTCGAGGAAGCCATTGTGACCCTGTTTGTCAACTACGGCGGACTGAATGGAGAGCCATAAACAAGGAGGGACAAAATTAAAAGTGGAATCTATTTGACGGGTAACAAGAATGAGAATTTTAAAAACCTGACTCTGAAAGGGATTTCAAGAAGACAATAATAAAAAAACATACACAGTTCAGGTGCTTTCCATGGATATAAGGACAAAACCTATTGTTAAGAAGAGATTAAACAGACATTAATGGAAATCTGAAAACATTGTTGTTTAAATTTGGGGCAATTCTCAGATGTGAAAAAGCAATGTAATTTAGCAATTTATCTTTAAAAATACTCTAAATTAAGACAAAGAACAAGCAATAAAAATATGTTATGGCCTGGAATCAAATGGAAATGTTTGATTTCTGTTTTTAAAATGAAGATATTTTATTGGACTGCAAGTTTTCTCCAGGGCTCATGATTGGGATAGAATTAAGAAATTGAGAGTAGACAATAGGGAGAGGGAATCAAAGTAGCAAATGCAAATTGGGATATTGGGTGCAATTCAATGGAATATTTCAATCTTGCTTTGATATGAAGGGGAAAGTCTGAAGGAGGCTAGTAAATTGATAAACTTTCTCTCGGCAATGCGTGTGCCCTTGTTTATGTTTTTAATTTAAGAAAACAAAGTCTGATACTCTGGCCACCATCCCAGGCGTCTGGACCATACGAGGAGAGAGAAGCAACAACTTTGAGATCTTATGATAAGATCGCAAAGAGTTTATGAATGTGCGGCATGAAATTTGGGGCATCGCCTAAGTGTGCAGATGAGTTACATGTGAAGTAACTAACAGGCAGGAAACAAGTTCAAAATAGACCCTTTCAAGGATTTGAAATTCCTTGCCATTATGCATTGAAGAGCAGGTTCCATGCATGCACATTACTTGACAAACAGCATGGCATGAAATTGTTCATGGGGCCAACAGATTATGGAATAAAATGGGATTTAACACAAATTATATGAAGAGAAAACTGGAATCTAAAAAAAAACAAAGAAGTGAATTTTCTCCCTACACAGGTAACCCCACTCAAGGGCTAGAAAAAGCAAGTGATCAAGAATAATAATGATGTGGTGATTCCAGCGTTGGACTGGGTAGTAGCTGTGAAAAGCCCCTCATCGCCACATTCCGGCGCCTGTTCCAGATAACCTCTCCAACACATTAATACCAGTTAAATTAGATTTTGAGACGATGAGCTCAAGGTATAAATCATGGAGGTATTAAAATATTGGTTTATCTCAGCAACAACTAACTGACACCTCAGAAGGCCAATCAAGGGGATTAGGGAATCCCTGAGCTTACTTGATTTAGAGGAGCAAGGGTAATGATATCAATAGATGACCATCACTCTCAAGAGATAAATTAGAAATCGATCATGCCGACCTAGGCTAATAGCACGATTGATCACACTGAAGGCTGTGGCTTCTATGTAGTGAGTAAACGGCAGCTTTAACTGAATTTCATTGCACATTGAGTGTGGAACGGAAGGTTTGTTTTCGAATGCCTGCTGTTCAAAAGGGAGTAACAATTGTCCAATTGGGTAAAACCAAGGGCCAAACAGGAGGGACTGAAAAGGGCAATTTGGAGATCCTTAGATATTAGATAGTATACTGAAACCATTGTAAAACCTACAGCTCCACCATTTTACTTGGAAAGTTAAATTCTTCAGTTCCGACTGTGGATATTGCCAATTGTGACAGACATCATTACAGGGATACCGTTTGTCTGTGAGAAGCCAGTTTTTAGGCAGAGAAACGGCATGTTAGAAGTCAAGGTCTACTCTACAATGTGTAACAGGGTACCATTGTGATGACCCCAGTATGTCTGCTGATAGTAATGGGGTGGGGTAGATGATTGATGGCTACACCCCAGATATCAGACTACCAATATCTCCAATTTCAAGACAACATACATGCATTTGTAATGATTGGATAGTTTGGTTAAACATTTAGAACTTTAATATGAGTGGTTAATTATTTTCATATACTATGCATAATAATAATATAATAATCTTTATTGTCACTGCAATGAAGTTACTGCGAAAAGCCCCTAGTCGCCACATTCCGGCGCCTGCTCAGGTACTTTAAAAAAAAAATTGAGTACCCAATTCATATTTTCCAATTAAGGGGCAATTTAGCATGGCCAATTCACCTACCCTGCACATCTTTGGGTTATGGGGCAAAACCCATGCAAACACGGGGAGAATGTGTAAACTCCGCACGGACAGTGACCCAGAGCCAGGATCGAACCTGGGACCTCAGTTCCATGAGGCTGCAGTGCTAACCCACTGCGCCACCGTGCTGCCCTGTTCGGGAACATTGAGGGAGAATTCAGAATGTCCAATTCACCTAACAGGCATGTCTTTCGGGACTTGTGGGAATAGCGAAGCCTTTTTTTATTCTTCCAGCCAAAAGTGGACAAGTTCACATTTTCCCACATTTTTATACTCCATTTGTAGCCACCTGGGGTGACTACTGCTCAAACACAAAATGGAAGATTGCAAGGAATGCAGGGAAAATGGACATGTTGTAAGAAGCAAGCAGCTTGCAAAGCGCTTGTATATTTGGACTGCTGCAGAAACCAGTTTTGGCTGTTGCAGAAACCGGACAGCACTATGAAAAGAAAACAGTTAACA